>NC_041222.1:70427714-70439936 GCF_002837175.3 Physeter macrocephalus
CGGGGCACGACCCCGTGTCCCCTGCATCGGCAGGCGGACTCTCAACCACTGCGCCACCAGGGAAGCCCTATATGTTTTTTTATAATAGCTCTTGAAGCTTGCTCTCCCTGGTCTGCTCCTTTTGTTCTTACTCTTTCTTGTGTCTGCTCAGAAAATTGAATTTATCAGACTGCCAGGTTCCTAATACCATCTTACCAGCTGGTCCACTATTTTTCCCACCCTCCTACTGATTTATGTATTTTGGTTTCTCTCCTTTGGGATTTTTGTTCACTTTTAGAGGGAGGAAAAATATGTCTTCAACTCTGAACATTTAAAAGCTTCTCTGGAGAGCCTTTCACCTCTGAGTCAAGTTCAAAACATTTATGGCTCTTACAGCATAAAATGGCACACTAGGGTATTATTCCTAGAGCACAAATGCTACATATATGTATATTTAAGGTGTAACATTGATCTTTTAAAGAGTGTATATTCCCTTTCACAGGGAAGGAAGTTAGAAGTTAGGAACAGTCCAACGACAAGCCTGATTGTCCTACAGTCAGCAGGTGTCCCTCTCATTCTATAATGTTCTTCAGATTCCTGCCCGGATACACTTATACAACCTATTTCTCTACACACTTCTGTGTCTTGCATCTCTACCTATTGCATTTGGCTCATTTTCCATGAACTCTTGGCTCATTTCTTCCCCTATATTCATTTCAGTGAAATAGAGAGAGAACACAATGGCTTTGGGAGTAAATATGCATTCAGTATTTATTAATTCCTCCTTTTATGAAATACTGCATTTGGTATACCCAGCTCTATGACTTTGACTGTAAACTCTATACACACAAGAGCTACATCCTTTCCTATTTATATTCTTCATACTGTCTAGCACAAAGACTTAGACATATGAGGCATTAAATATATTTATGGAAATTTGGACTGCTGATCAATTGTGTTGATTACTTATTAGAATCTGAAAGGATAGAATTCCAGGACTAAAAAAAGGAATTAAAAAAAGTTTTATTGGAGTATAGTTGATTAAGAAGGGATAATTAAGGCTACTGATATTATTATTATTATCGTTAAATATTTGTTTTTTACCTGGTAAATCTCCTCTTGGAATGCATGTCCATCATTCAACTTTTAATGATCAAACATCCATATTTTATCAATTGGAGGTTTAACTGCTAAAGTATATCCTTATATATGCATTGGATTCCATTTTTGAAAAAAAATCCCACAATTTATTTCTGGCAAGATGGGTAAATTTCTTGAAACATAGCCGCCTACCACAGAGGGTCTTCTTTGTGAAGTCTTGTCATCTTGTTTGCAAACTCTGATAGCTTTCAAGGGCAGGGAATAATTGAAATTACAACTATACTCAAAATCCAAGGAAATGGACAGATATATGTCACCTAATTTAGAAAATAAATTGAGACTTCTAGCTCAACATGGCAGAGTAATATCACCCAAATATCCCCCTCTTCTCCCAAGTTTCCACAAAAAATGAGGAAAATAAAGGCAAAAATGAATATAAGTGCTAGATGCTAGCAAAGCGTGCCCGGCTTAGATTAGAAATTCTAAGGAAATGCCGTAAAACATAATGGAAATGAAACTGTTTTAATGAAGAAAGACAATCCAGAGTACTGGTAATACAAACACATATAAAAATTCCATCACCAACTTCTAAAGTTCAAACACTAAATTTCTTTCCCTTCACATACACTCTTTCAGAGAGCATTTTCTATTTACGATGTTTTGAGCTAAGAGTCTGTACGAATAAGAGCAGGTGATCTTGTGAAAGTTACCAGAGAAATTAATTAAAAGACTTTTTTTTTTGCCTTTACAACATCTTGACAAGGTTGATGTTGTATTCTCATTTTACAAGTGAAAAAAAAAAAAAAATGAGGCTTAGAGTTTACCCAACATTGTACTTGAAGTTAATGGTGAAACTTTGACTTGAATCCAGGTTCACTTGACCCCAATGCATTTGTCTTAACCACGGGTAAATGATTCTTCAGAGGCAGAGCTAGCTGTGTCTTATACTCTGAGACTGTTCAGGTTCTCACCAATAATAGATTCATATGCATTATGAATTAATGTTGACAGTTCTAAAATTTTTAACAGAAGAATGAGACTCCAAAACTAACAAAAACCTTTTTTTTGTTTGTTTGTTTTGGTATAACTCAAGAAGGATGCTGCCATGTGAAAGCTAATCACTAAAAAAAAAAAAAAATCTCCATCCATAAAAAGTCACTGAATTATATGTGAAGTAATCAGAACATTAACCCAGCAATTTCACAAAGAGCTCATGGACTAGTAATTGACAAAAAAAAAAAAGGTTTCTAAGCTAAAGTAAAAATAAAGGTATAGTGTTTGATGTGCCATTTGGAGCTGGCCAAATGAAATCACAAAAAATGTTTTGAACTAGAAAATCAGAAGTTAATTCAATATATCAGTCTCCAGATGCTTCACTAGGTTTTGGTTCAGCTCCTGGAGGGTGACTTTCCTCACGTTTTTAGGGGTGTAAATAAAAGCTGTGCACAGTCTCAAGTCAGTGGATTTGGGAGAGAAAGAATGGCCTGAGAACAATTCATGTGAAGTGACTTGACAACAGTTTATGGCATCCTGTTTCTCTTGACATGCACACACACACACAAACACACACACACACACACACGCACACACACACACTCATGGACTAGTAATTGACAAAAAAAAAAAAGGTTTCTAAGCTAAAGTAAAAATAAAGGTATAGTGTTTGATGTGCCATTTGGAGCTGGCCAAATGAAATCACAAAAAATGTTTTGAACTAGAAAATCAGAAGTTAATTCAATATATCAGTCTCCAGATGCTTCACTAGGTTTTGGTTCAGCTCCTGGAGGGTGACTTTCCTCACGTTTTTAGGGGTGTAAATAAAAGCTGTGCACAGTCTCAAGTCAGTGGATTTGGGAGAGAAAGAATGGCCTGAGAACAATTCATGTGAAGTGACTTGACAACAGTTTATGGCATCCTGTTTCTCTTGACATGCACACACACACACACACACACACACACACACACACACACACACACACACACACACACACACACACTGGTGCTAAGAGTTCCAGTAAGAACAACCTTGAGCTGCTTTTATAGGGATAGAAAGAGAAAAAGAATAAATTATGTTTCCAATCACAGGTAATTCCTTAATGTGAGAGTTCTTAATATACTGTCACACACAGATTCTAGAAAAATACATTATTCTATTTATTTATTCAGTATTCTTTCACTATTCATTGTTTCAGTTTCACATTGCTTTGTGCAGTTTAAAAAGAATCCACTTTGGGTAGAAAACGTGAAGGATGAGAGAAATATCCTATTTCTCAGCCCAGTTGTTCCTCAGTGGGCATGACAGATTTACAGTCACCATAATTGGCACAGCACCTCAAATCACCCTCTTTCCAAACACTTCTTTCTTCCCATGCTGCCCCAGGCATCTTGGTCTGGAATCTGCCTCCTGCCCTCCAGGCTTTTGAGACTGTCAATCATTTTGTTCTATTAGGTATCTGTCTTGTTTTATTTCTTAGTTTTGGATGTTTTCCAGGAGAGTTTAGAATCTCAATGAATGGAAAAGGGGGATAAAAAATGAGTTTAGTCATTGGGTCAAATATCCCCCAAATAATGTGAGTTTCATACTGCCTGAGGACATTGGTTGGGATCATTGTTTATGTTCTTATGCTAACAAAATATAACTTTATCCTTCCTACTTTTAATTTATTACAAAAGTTCACATCTACTATTCTAAGGTGGAGTCAGCCTGGATTATGGAAAATCCCCCTCTTCATTTTCAAGCTTCATACATAGGTACCCTCATCCCCACTCAAATCCCCCAGAAATACAGAAAAAGGAGAGAGCAAGCAAGTCTTTTTTATTCCATATATATGGTCATTTGATTTCTGATTTTCTGTCTTATGAACTGTTCTTTAGGAACAGTTACTATTCAAGAAATGTTCTACACAGCGTTAAGGAGGAATTGATTCCATATGTGTTTGAAAACTCATCTCATTACATGGGAAGGGTTGCTTTATTATTTAACATTAAACAATAATGATACATTTTCTTCTGATTTTCTGAAATGTTATCACTACAGTACAACTTCATATTTGTACAGAACTTTGTACTAACACAAGTTTTCTTGTAGAAATACTTTATTATGCAATTGAGTATAACTCCAACTCATGTATAATGATTTCTTTTTGCCAGCTCAGTTTTCTAGTTATTATTGATTGCCCACATTTTGTACATATTGCTCATAACAAAGAATACTTGGTCAGATAATTATTGTGCTAGATGCTGGTAAATGAGGTAATACAATTAGCTTCAAAGAAAGTTAGTGTACTTTCCCACCTCAATTTATCACAAACCCCATTGGATTCCCTATGGAAACATAAAGGGTCAGACTCAGCAAGTGTAAGAATAATTCTAACACAGTAATTGCTTTTCCATTAGTTGTCATCACGGTAGAAATGTGGTTAAGAATTAAGTGCACTCTTCATCAAAATGACTAGACTATTAACTGTACAATCTCTTTTTGGAGCTTGTTTTTATGATTATCTGATAATTCAACTCTTTTTCTATTTCTGGGGACATTTAATTTAAGAGCCTTATCCCATCTCTACAAACTGAGCAAAGTAAAGAAGTTCTAACCCTTGATTTAATTAATTAAAAAGAAAAAGCTTTTTATTTTTTTTTTTACATTCCAGATGCATTAGGGAATAATGAATTTCTCCATAAAAACAAAGGATGTGCTCCAGTAATCACTATATTTTAAATTTTCATAAACACTGTAGTGTGAATCATATCATTTTTCTTGTCATAATAGTCAATGATCTTAAAAATAATTGAATATTAAAAATATCTGAATACAATATTCCCAGGACACACGCTATTTTAAAAGCAGCTAATATTTAAAAAGCATATCTGGTTTGGAATTTTATTTTAATTACCAGTTTCTTCTTAATAAATAATTTATTAGATTACATTTAGTTCCTCTATTCAGTCATAATAGTATTTAAATCTTTCTTTCTCTCCTTTTTTTAAAAAAATTTATTTATTTATGGCTGCATTGGGTCTTTGTTGTTGCATGCGGGCTTTCTCTAGTTGCGGCAAGCGGGGGCTGCTCTTCGCTGCGGTGCGCGGGCTTTTCATTGCTGTGGCTTCTTTTGTTGTAGAGCACAGGCTCTAGGCACCGGGCTTCAGTAGTTGTGGCACACGGGCTCAGTAGTTGTGGCTCGCGGGCTATAGAGCACAGGCTCAGTAGTTGTGGCGCACGAGCTTAGTTGCTCCACGGCATGTGGGATCTTCCTGGACCAGGGCTCGAACCTGTGTCCCCTGCATTGGCAGGCGGGTTCTTAACCACTGCGCCACCAGCGAAGCCCTTTCTCTTCTTTATTAAATGTTATTTCGTCACTGGGATGAGTTCCACTTAAAAGAAAATCTATTTTATCTGTATAAATTGAAAACAATTTTACATTGGTTTATCTGTGCACATAATCAAAATGGAATTATATTCTATGAGTTTCAGTGCCTCTAGTATTGAATGGCTAAGCTCAAGTTCTGTTGCTGTATTTGGTAAGATTGCACATTTGCTTTTGGTGTCTTCTATCTAATGATGATTTAAAACAAAGCTTATTAAATCATGATTCCCACCCGTTCAATGGCTCGCATTGAAGAGAAATACTATGTGCATCTGCTTAATGTACTACATCTATAAGAGTGCTTTTTCTCACTTTCTTTTTTCTTTTCTTTTCTTTTTTCTTTTTCTTTTTTTTTTTGTGTGTGTGTAGGATTATTTCTGCTTTGTGGGATATTAAATGTAAGCCCTTGATTTATGTTTCCTGTGTTGAGAAAGTTCTCAGGTTTTTAGAATCTCACTGAGCACAGGCTTAAATAGTAAAATAATAATATAGTTCTACATTCTTTAGAAAACTCTATTTTTAGATAAAAGGGAATCACACATGTTCTATACTGCTATCACAGAATGTGGTTAACCTTTCATGAACCAAGAGTCTTGAATCTCAGAAGGCAGGATAATAGGAGCAGTTATATATTTAGTACTCCTCACTCCTTTTAGCCTTCTCTCGGTCCACCTTTTTTTTTTTAATCTGCCAATAGAAAAATGGGCATGGTAGGGAAAAGAATATTAAGCTCTCTAGTTTGGCTATTGTAATACTAAGTGGGTGGCAGAATAAATCAGAAAATTTATCCCCTATTCTACTTTTCTTATTTAAACTGCTATTGTCTCAGAATTTAGCCTAAAACTCTTTAGCTGAGAATGTGTAGCATGAACCTCTTCATTCTAAAGACTGCTACAACCAGTGTAGGCACTATCACTACTTATCTCCAAACAATATTTAGATTAGACTGGAGATTCACTGAGAAAACCTGCTTTGGAAGATACTTACAGGAATAAGAGGTTGTGCATTTTCCCCTCCTTCCAGGTAGGGGAGGGGAAGGCTCCTTTCTCTCCCCATCAACTAAAGCTGAGTGAAGGGATACCAAGAGAATCACTCCCCAAACTTGGGCTGCCTACAAGAAGGAGGGAAGGCATCCTATTTCTGCACTGGATGCTTGTTGAGCTGCAAATCTTAGTCCTTATGCTGCCACTGGAGATAAATGCAAAAGAGTTCTAAATAAATGCAAAATCCCAGAAATGTGAGTTTTAAGCCAACCAAGAAGTTGGTGGCTATCTCCTGCCTGCATAATTTTGAAGGTAGAAGATTGGCTGGAGTCATCTTATTATAGCCAGATAAGGCAAGAAAACTCAGCAAGAGCTAAGTACTATCAGAGCCTTGGCAGTCTTAAAAGCAACTCACCCAAGAGGGCTGGCCAATGAGGTGAAGGGCTTTAGCAAAAAGATGCTAGGTTTTTCTGCCATCTCTTGTTTGCCGGACAAGAGATGGAAGAGGGTGTATGTGATTGTGCAGGGGATACATCAAAGAGTCAAGGAAGGGGCTTCTCTAGTGGCGCAGTGGTTGAGAATCCGCCTGCCGATGCAGGGGACACGGGTTTGTGCCCCGGTCCAGGAGGATCCCACATGCCGTGGAGTGGCTGGGCCCGTGAGCCATGGCCACTGAGCCTGTGTGTCCGGAGCCTGTGCTCCACAACGGGAGAGGCCACAACAGTGAGAGGCCCGCGTACCACAAAAAAAAAAAAAAAAAAAAAAAGTCAAGGAAGAGGACAGTGTGAAGATCCCTGCAGGGGAGCAGGGAAGGAGGATGTTCCAAACACAAAAATGGACTTTGAAAAAGAAAGTCAACTTTTTGACGGTGCCCATGATGAAGGGCAACAAGAGCCACATTAAACAAAAAAACAAACAAACAAACTAGACACATAAAGCATTCACCTTTCTTCCTCCAAGACCTTCTTCCAATGCTCCCAATTCCAGACGGTTAGAAGCATAAGAACAGTGGGGGAAGGAGTAGAACATTTAATTAAATAGAAAATAAAATCAAGATGATACCTCCCTGTCCCACAGGCAAGTCTACAAGCCATCGTCAGGCCTGAGCAGATCAAGAGGGGAAGAGCAGTAGGTCAGGCTGAAGTTGAACCTTTGACTTGGAGTGCCCTGATATAGTAACAGAGTGGATGGAGGTCTGACCAAGATGCTCTTCAGAGGTAGATAAGCTAGATACTACAGAGTGTATTTTCAGGCACTGGTAGGAGAAAAATAAAACTTTTATGATTATCCCCTACTCTATATTCAGCCCAATTGCAAATCAGTTCTTCATTTTGGCATACATTGTTTTATCCTCTCATCGATTCCCTTGTCTTTTGGTAATAGTCCTGGTTTTCATTTTAGGATTCTCTCTGCTAAGAATTCATGTTTTGGGGAAAATAAACACCTTCCCTGACTCTGAAAATGAGGCATATATCTCAGGCCAAAATACATCAGCAGAAGCTCATCTCCTGGACACATTCTTAGTTGAAAATGGACAGCAACCAAACCTCTGGGGCTTGGGCTGCAGGGGCAGGTTTCAGTGCCGCCATGGCAGCTGCAGGGACCTTGGAGGTGCCGCCAGGCTGTGCCTTCTGAATACCTCTGTCCCAGCGATGGCCTCAGCACCTTGGATTCTTCCTTCTGGCCCTGCACCCAATGTACCCAGTCCATTGGACTTGTACTCACGCTTCTTCTCTGACTGTCGGATCCATGGAAGGTGAGACTTCATTCCCATTTCTGAGGCAAGGGCTGCCTGATAGACTGCAGAAGATAATTACAGAAATGTTTTCTTTTAGATAATCTCAGAGCACCATCAGCTCAACAGTTACAGAGCTACTATAATCGAGTCTTCAGGAATTGCTTGATTTTTCAAGGATGAAAATGCTGAAGATGCAAACGTTTATCCTTTTACAGTCAAGGTGATAAGGATCTAGAAGAAATAACAGGAAGTAGGCATGGCTCCAAGTGTGATTAAATGTAAGGAGAGCTTCGGGAAGATCCCCATCGCTGGCCAGAATGTTCAGTACTTTTTGGATATTTCTGCATAAGTTGTATTTTACTTTGGATGTTACTCAATTCACTATTCTTAATTGTATGGTAGCAACAGCAAAATAATTTCATATCTTTGAAATGGAAACTTTAATGCAAATTGCAAAATAGATGGCTATGAAACTGCTAAAATCTGTGTGGTTTGTATTATGTTACCTCTTCTGAAACAAACTTGAACCAAACATAAAATCACCAGAACAGCCCATACAAGTCGTTTATATATCACCCATCTCTGTCACGTGGGGTTTGAACTTTTCAAGAATGCATGGGAGCAATCATGAAACTCCTTACTGACAAAGGTAGTTTACCCCTCTTTTCAAGTTCATGTCACATTAAGTAATTAGATATTGTATTTAATTACATTCCAGCCTCCTGTGGTGATATTTGGAGTAGCACCCTGGCTGATTTAGGTTATAGACTGCCCATATGATATCTTATACAATATTTCAAGGAGAACTTAAGCTATGTCTCCTAGAATGTAATGGGACAGTTATATTCATCTATATAAGACTTCCCAGCATATAACACAGTTGCCTGGAAGCATGCCAACACCAACCATCAAGCTCATGATAGGTGTCTGCCAAGAAGATAACCAAAGCACATAACGACGTTCTGCAGTGGCTACAGACTCTAGGACTCCTAGAAAAACCAAATGTGTTTTGCGTTAAGTTTGGAAGAAGTGGTGTTGATTCTTGGTACTGAACATTTTATAGCTCTTGGTCATAATTAACTATTCTGTGTAGAATGAATAGAATGTAAAATCTATATATGCTTTAAACCCCCCAAAAGATGAAGTTGTACCTATTTTACACTTATACTTTTGGAGTTAATATAATTTATTTTTCTACAATAGTAGTTTTGGTTAACTTTTTTGTCTTATTTGTTGTAAACTCCAGAGGCATGAAAATCTTTGAATTTCTACAAGAAACTGTGCAGTTTATTTTATACTTTTCATTTAAGCCTGTGAGAAACATTTTCTCAATAATGCTGATTAACTATGTGGCCATCTTTTTGTTATTTAGAGATCTTCCATGTTTTATTTAGTGATGACAACTGTTCTGAGATAGTCTCTGTTGACCAGTGAATGACTATAAACAAAACAGAAAACAATTGCCTCCTAAGGGTAACTCCACTCACTTTTCACCATCTTCTTCCAGTGTCTTAGCTCTACCATTGATATAATGTTTCAAAATTTCTTGCAGAAAATTGTTACAGGTAGTTCTCTACAGATATTTATAAATTTTCTCTGAATGTGCTTGTGATCAATGTCAGAGGAAAATTTTATATTTGTTATAAAACATAAGCAGCAGCTACAAATTGAGGGCAAAGTTGTAGTTCCCAAACTAACTCTTTTCAGAATTACCTGGGGGGGATTTTGAGAAGCAGAGCTTTCCTGTCTTGCCCAGACATATTGAATCAGAATACCTCAGGCTGGAGCCTAGAAATCTCAAAAAACCAAAAATAAACAAAAAAACCTTTCCCAGTTTAGGGAGCCATTGTTTTAAAGTGAATGGTGATACCAAATTTACCAGAGTGACAGAGAGATCTGTAGGTGTATGTCTTTAACTGTTAAAAGGTCAAACTTCTAGACTCTGGGAGAAACAGAGTATCAGGCCCTATATAATTAGGAAATAAAGCAGCAAATTAGAAATGAAACAAAATGACTACAGAATAGTCAAATTAATTGAAAGATTTGAGCCATAAATGTACAAATCTTCTAAAAAAAGATATATTTTATATAATATCCAGATATTTTCATCAAGAGAAAGTCAAAATTGGTCACCACAATAATAATTCTTTGCATTCTTACAGTGATTTGTTGTTTTTGTATATATACTTTGATGGATAGTATCTCTTTTGTCTTCAAAACAGTGAGACAGGGACAGAGAAGGTTCTGGTGTCCTCATTTTCAGAGAATTCTTCCCAAGATTGCAGAGAATTGGAACCAAGGCCCAGAAATCCCTGTGTGATGATCAATCAATCAGCCACTTTGAGAGGCAGAACTTAGGGGATTGTAATATCTGTCATCTCATATTTTTTTAGGGTGACAGGGCAGTATTATAATGCATTTATTGTAAATGCTTCAGGTAAAGCTTTGCAACTTAAAGGGGAGGTTTACATATCTAGAAACCTTCATTCCTTAAAGGATTACTTAAGATAACATTGCTACATAAATTTGTAGGATGGAAGGGATGTTAAAGTGCATTTAGTCTAGTTTTCTCATTTTGTAGATGAAGACTCTAAGGCTCAAAGATTTGTGTGGTTTGCCTAGTGATTCAAAACTAAATCTGACCAATTTTTGGAAAAAGGACATCTCTCCTAACCTATGTTCCATATTATGGATTTGTTAAATAGAGTAAAATACGTTGGTGAGTGATTTATGTTAGTTTAATTTGCTAATAATGTTAACTTTAAATTTCACTTTTCCTGTAACATAAAATATTTTGTAATACGTTAAACCAAAGTAATCTCTTTATTTTCAAAATAAGTTATTATAAAACTGAGATAGATTATAAAGATGGAGAGGGAAGGACTGCCATCACAATATGGACAATTTGAACCATAAGACTTTTGTAAGATACCAGTGAGAAGAGAGGTGACTTGTCCCTTTTGTCAAATTTTTTTTCATTGAAGTTTCTCTGGTGTTGGTTGTTCTGAATACATCTATCCAGTGTGATTTTTCAAAAAGCAGAGACATCATATCACGACTGCCGCCTGGCCTACATCTATCATAAGATATCATTAACAGGCCCAGGGAGAGAAGATGGAGGAAGAGTAAGACGCGGAGATCACCTTCCTGCCCACAGATACATCAGAAATACATCTACACGTGGAAATACTCCTGCAGAACACCCACTGAACGCTGGCAGAAGACCTCAGACCTCCCAAAAGGCAAGAAACTCCCCACATACCTGGGTAGGGCAAAGGAAAAAAGAATAAACAGAGACAAAAGAATAGGGACGGGACCTGCACCAGTGGGAGGGAGCTGTGAAGGGGGAAAGGTTTCCACACACTAGAAGCCCCTTCGTGGGCAGAGACTGCAGGTGGCGGAGCGGGGGAGCTTCAGAGCCACGGAGGAGAGCGCAGTAACAGGGGTGCGGAGGGCAAAGTGGAGAGACTCCCGCAGAGGATCGGTGCCGACCAGCACTCACCAGCCCAAGAGGCTTGTCTGCTCACCCCCCGGGAAAGGCGGGGGCTGGGAGCTGAGGCTCGGGCTTTGGTCGGATCCCAGGGAGAGGACTGGGGTTGGCGCTGTGAACACAGCCTGGAGTGGGCTAGTGCGCCACAGCTAGCCGGGAGGGAGTCCGGGAGAAGACTGGAGCTGCCGAAGAGATAAGAGACTTTTTCTTGTCTCTTTGTTTCCTGGTGCGTGAGGAGAGGGAATTAAGCGCGCTGCTTAAAGGAGCTCCAGACATGGGCGCGAGCCGCGGCTATCAGCGCGGACCCCAGAGACGGGCATGAGATGCTAAGGCTGCTGCTGCCGCCACCAAGAAGGCTGTGTGCGACCACAGGTCACTCTCCACACCTCCCCTCCCGGAAGCCTGTGCAGCCCACCATGGCCAGGGTCCCGGGATCCAGGGACAACTTCCCCGGGAGAACGCACGGCGCGCCTCAGCCTGGTGCAATGTCACGCTGGCCTCTGCCGCCGCAGGCTCACCCCACATCCATACCCCTCCCTTCCCCCGGCCTGAGTGAGCCAGAGCCCC
>NC_041222.1:70440214-70440739 GCF_002837175.3 Physeter macrocephalus
CTTCTGTGTGAGATTTTGTCTGTATAGCTTTGCTTTCACCATTTGTCCTAGGGTTCTGACTGTCCTGTGTTTTCTTTGGTTTTTTATTTTTTTTTTTACTCTAAAAAATGTTTCTACTTAATAATTATTTTTTATTTTAATAACTTTATTTTGTATTATCCTACTTTATTTTTCTTTTCTTTCCTTCTTTCTTTCTTCCTTCCTTCCTTCCTTCCTCCCCCCCTCCCTCCCTCCCTCTCTCTCTCTCTCTTTCTTTCTTTCTTTCTTTCCTTCTATTTTTTCTCCCTTTTATTCTGAACCGTGTGGATTGAAGGCTCTTGGTGCTCAAGCCAGGCCTCAGGGCTGTGCCTCTGAGATGGGAGAACCAACTTCAGGACACTGATCCACAAGAGACCTCCCAGCTCCATGTAATATCAAATGGTGAAAATCTCCCAGAGATCTCCATCTCAACACCAAGACCCAGCTTCACTCAATGACCAGCAAGCTACAGTGCTGGACACCCTATGCCAAACAACTAGCAAGACA
>NC_041222.1:70440842-70441394 GCF_002837175.3 Physeter macrocephalus
CAACGGGAACTACGAACCTGCAGCCTGCGAAAAAGAGACCCCAAACACAGTAAGATAAGCAAAATGAAAAGACAGAAAAACACACAGCAGATGAAGGAGCAAGGTAAAATCCCACTAGACCTAACAAATGAAAGGGAAATAGGCAGTCTACATGAAAAATAATTCAGAATAATGATAGTAAAGATGATCCAAAATCTTGGAAATAGAATAGAGAAAATACAAGAAACATTTAACAAGGTCCTAGAAGAACTAAAGAGCAAACAAACAGTGATGAACAACACAATAAATGAAATTAAAAATACTCTAGATGGGATCAATAGCAGAATAACTGAGGCAGAAGAACGGAAAAGTGACCTGGAAGATAAAATAGTGGAAATAACTACTGCAGAGCAGAATAAAGAAAAAATAATGAACTGAGGACAGACTCAGAGACCTCTGGGACAACATTAAACACACCAACATTCGAATTACAGGGGTCCCAGAAGAAGAAGAGAAAAAGAAAGAGACTGAGAAAATATTTGAAGAGATTATAGTAGAAAACTTCCCTAATAT
>NC_041222.1:70444172-70444576 GCF_002837175.3 Physeter macrocephalus
GCATTTTTCACAGAACTAGAACAAAAAATTTCACAATTTGTATGGAAACACGACAGACCCCGAATAGCCAAAGCAATCTTGAGAACGAAAAATGGAGCTGGAGGAAACAGGCTCCCTGACTTCAGACTATAATACAAAGCTACAGTAATCAAGACAGTGTGGTACTGGCACAAAGACAGAAATCTAGATCAATGGAATAGGATCGAAAGCCCAGAGGTAAATCCACACACATATGGTCACCTTATCTTTGATAAAGGAGGCGAGAATATACAGTGGAGAAAAGGCAGCCTCTTCAATAAGTGGTGCTGGGAAAACTGGACAGGTACATGTAAAAGTATGAAATTAGAACACTCCCTAACACCATCCACAAAAATAAACTCAAAATGGGTTAAAGACCTAAATGT
>NC_041222.1:70445700-70445897 GCF_002837175.3 Physeter macrocephalus
TGGCACAGGGAGATCAGCTAGGTGGTTTGTGACCACCTAGAAGGGTGGGATAGGGAGGGTGGGAGGGAGGGAGACGCAAGAGGGATGAGATATGGGAACATATGTATATGTATGACTGATTCACTTTGTTGTAGGGCAGAAACTAGCACACCATTGTAAAACAGTTATACTCCAAATAAAGATGTTAAAAAAAAAAA
>NC_041222.1:70446022-70475731 GCF_002837175.3 Physeter macrocephalus
GGATGAGATATGGGAACATATGTATATGTATAACAGATTCACTTTGTTGTAAAGCAGAAACTAACACACCATTGTAATGCAATTATACTCCAATAAAGATGTTAAAGAGAAAAAACAAACTGAGATATACTTGATAATTTTACTCATAAGGGATTTCATCCCCACCCAAATTAAAAGTTTTCCCTCTTTATTTGAACACTAATAATAGTTTTTTCAAAGGAGCAGCAAAAGTGAAATATTTTCTTTTAATTTCTTTGTAAAGTTTAACCATTTTTACATTGCTATTATGGAAATGGCCAGAAAATTACATAAAACCATATTTTGAGGGAGTATTCTCCTGGTTGATTTTAAATCATTGTGCTACTTGAAAAATTTAATGTTTAAATAACTCCACAAGTTATTACATTCAATATCTGATTCATGCATTGTAGATATAAACATATTTAAGGAAAAGAAATGGATTCTATGTGCTTTTTATAACCTGAGCAGTTAATGAATGTGGCAACATTTTAAAGGATGAGGTAGCAGAAATATTCTGCTTTATAATCAAAATACTATCTTCATACTTAAAGGTCATTGTTTTCCAGCACAGTGAAATTCTTACCTGAAGATATTAAAATGGACATATATCATAATAGTTTATCAAATATTTTCAGTGACAATAATCAGAAAACATGGAAAAAAAATTGTCACCACTGACTCAGGTGCAAGAACACTGGATAAAATGTCTGTTATGGTCTAATGGGAAACAAGTTTCTTTTGTCTTATCAGGAATTTTCTGTCAGTGAGTGTCGCACCCTCCACTGTTGTGAAGAAAGAAGTGTATAGTTCTTGAAACTGTAATTAAGATGAGTGGCAGTTTGGGGATGAACTTAACACCACTGAAGGTAAAGAAGAAGGATGGAGCAAAGCTGTGTCTTTATTGACCTTCTGTTACCCTTGAATCAACTCAGCTCCAAAGGTTTGTCTCTTTTTGCTTCTACTTATTAAAGCCAATTAATGCCCTTTATTTTTGAAGCCACTTTGAGCTGGGTTTTCTGTTGCTTGTAAATGAATGTCTCTTAACTGATAGATCATGCTAAAATCTAAAATTGTACCTTATGCTGCTGACATTGATGCTGAGTTTTTCTATGGGTTTATATCCAATGATGTAAATGTTGTAAAGCCTGAGGCTATATAAGTGTATCCACTTATGAATCAAACAAATAAATAAACTCTAGATGTGAAATCAGCCTCAAAAGGATTATTATAAAATTCCCCTAGGAATATCATGAGGAATAAATATTAATGCCTTTTAATTGTTTTATAGTTTAAACTATTGACAGGCAGCATTGTGACCAGTTTTAAACATGAGAGTAAATATTACTCAAAAGAATAAATTCATATCCATATCTACTCCACAGTAATTTTCTAAAATTTGCATTTGTCTTCTAGCTACTTTCTCAGGGGATGAATCTTTTACTTAAGAGTGTAGTACTACAGTATGAAAGATTTGCCAAACTTTATTTCTTTGAGAAAGCTTGGCTACTCATATATGACTTTTATAGGATAGTTGGAAAAAGTTAAGAGAGATGGACAGTCTAAGTCACTGGCACAAAGCCATCTTTTTTGAGGTCGTTTACATCTGTCTGTCTTTTAGAAATCAAGACATTTGTCTGGGTAACAGTTTCTATGGGGAATTTTTGGGCCAGGATGTAGCTTAGAACATTGAGTCTTTCTCAGACTTCAAGTCCACCTCACCACCTGGCTGATACCCACTCTTTCTCTGAAATGTGAATGCTTTATGTCATGAACTTTGGTTCTACTCTCAGGACGTGACAGTAAGTAATACCAGCCATCCATGAAAAACAGATCCTTATTTTATTTTTTCTCACTTCTCTTGATGTTATAAGTAGTGACATGACTCCTACAAGTTTCAAATAAGTATTTGTGAGTTCTTCCAGGTTTCTTCTTCCTTTCTCAACTCTATATTCAGCCCACAATCCCCCTCAGCTACTCTCTGGCAGTGACTCATCCTGTTCTGATCCTTTCTCTGAGTTTAAGCTGTGCCTATGCTAGAGTTTTGGCACATTTTACTACACCTGGAGAACTGCCGATAGTTGTGGGTCTTTAAAAATTGTTATTTATATGAGTTATTGAGCAGAACTCTGGGAGGTATGGGCATAAGGGAACACTTCCTAATGGAAGAAAGAACTAAAATGCATAAGTTTGATTCAAGGTCAGTAAATGAAATCCTGCCAATGAAGCAACTGAGTAAAGAATAATATCTCTTTCTCAAATATCCTCTGATCATGAATCATGAATTTATTTTTGAACTCTAGGATAAAGGACTATAAAAAGAGAACAAGAACATCAAATGTCCTATATTTGTATTTTTCTTGGGAAAAAAATTGTGTAATAACTTTGATGCCTATGGCTTCTACTCTGAAAGGGAACTATGCTAGACCTTTACCCCATGGTTATAAGAACGTTTGGGTTTTATAAATGAAGGTCATTAGCCCCCTTAATATTGACATAAGCTAACGTTGGACTTTGGCAATCTTGGTGCATACATTACCAGGCAGTAGTGGCATTTCTGGTAGACACCAGCGGGGGTGTTTGGGGGCAATGAAAACCTAAACTCTGACTTAATACAGGTACACAGGAGAAATGGAAGAAAAGATAGAGTTCATTTTGTGCTTATGAGGGTCATGTTTTTGCAAACACATGAAACAATCCCTAGGGATTCTGCAGATGGTAAAGTGAAATAATGTTTATAGATAATACATGTGGAATACCTAATATGTATTAGGTACAAGGCTAAGTTCTTAACAATTAACGTTATAATAATTCCATATGATAGAGCTGGCTGGGATTAGAAGCAAGGCAGTATGACTCTATATTTTTTAGACTTGTGCTTGTTAAAACTACTGGAATTTCTGTACTTTGTGGGAGTATTACTGTGATACTAGTTTTTTCCCTAAGGCAAAGGTGGATTTTGAAATTCAGGTTTATTTAATGGGTGCACAGTACAATGTGGGGAATTAAAAGGAATGAATATAGCTTTAGCCTGTGGGCAAAGTATTACCTCTAACTTATTTCATCTGGTGATATTATTGTAGCTCTATCACAGTGATCAGAGTGTAACTTCCTTCCCTTTAGGTTGAAGGGTACATTACTTCATTTATTAATTCAAAACAGTTGTTTTAAATGCCTGCCTAGCATATGCCAGACATTGTAGTGAACAAGGATGCAGTGACAAACAAAAAAAGGGTAGAAGCTCTTCTGGAAAAATTACTGTCTAGCATGTAACTAGGAGCTAAAGAGTTGTGAACAGTGGCTAATTGATTGATTAGCAGTTTCAAAGAGGAGTGTGTTGAGGTGCTAAATATTCTGTGACTCGGATCTAAAGAACTACCAGAGGGTGATTTAAAAACTAATTAACATATGCTGCAGGATCTGATGAACCTCTGTCTCCTTTCTATTTATCTCTCTGTTTTTGTGTGTCTATTGTCTTATCTTCCTGTACATGTCCTTCATACTGCTTTCCTCTTTCACTTCTATTCTCTTAAAATTTAGTCAAATATGGTGTAGCTAAATTAAGTATCCTTATTATTTTTCTTTTTCCTGTTGGCCCAGAAGGCTGAGATAGAGATTTTTGAAAAATTTTAATTTCAACTCCAGAGTAGCATGTCAGTCCTTCTGGGGAGAAGAGATCTCATCTTCAGCAGAGGGGGTACTGCCAAATGGCTATGCATCCAGGAGGCATTTGGAATGGGAAAGGAAGCAGGGACACTGGTGATGCCACAAAGCCAATGAGGGTACCCTTATCATAAGAGGAAGAGACAGCTGTTTTTTCTTAACATCTTTATTGTAGTATAATTGCTTTACAATGCTGTGTTAGTTTCTGCTGTACAACAGAGTGAATCAGCTGTATGTATACATATATCCCCATATCCCCTCCATCTTGAGTCTCCCTCGCACCCTCCCTATCCCACCCCTCTAGGCATTTTTCACAGAACTAGAACAAAATTTTCTCACAATTTGTATGGAAACACAAAAGACCCTGAATAGCCAAAGAAATCTTGAGAAAGAAAAACAGAGCTGGAGGAATCAGGCTCCCAGACTTCAGACTATACTACAAAGCTATAGTAATCAAGACAGTATGGTACTGGCACAAAAACAGAAATATACCTCAATGGAACAGGATAGAAAGCCCAGAGATAAACCCATGCATATATGGTCACCTTATCTTTGACAAAGGAGGCAAGAATATACAATGGAGGAAAGACACTTCTTCAATAAGTGGTGCTGGGAGAACTAGACAGCTACATGTAAAAGAATGAAATTAGAACACTTCCTAACACCCTACACAAAAATAAACTCATAATGGATTAAAGACCTAAATGTAAGGACAGACACTAGAAAACTCTTAGAGAAAATCTTAGGAGGAACACTCTTTGACATAAATCACAGCAAGATCCTTTTTGACCCACCTCCTAGAGAAATGGAAATAAAAACAAAAATAAACAAATGGGACCTAATGAAACTTAAAACCTTTTGCACAGCAAAGGAAAACATAAACAAGATGAAAAGAAGAGACAGTTTTAAACATATGTCCGTTCCAAAGTGAACTGAAGCCAAATTTCCACATTACCCATAAGTGAGAAAGTTCTTAACTCATTCTACTTCATTCCTCTTTTCCTTTCTATTTTCCTCTGAAGGTAAAGAGGAAAGACCAATTATAAGCTTTTCTCCCAACTGGGAGAAAAGGGAAAGTTTTAACTTTAAACCAATGTTAAAGTTTTGAGTATTACATGGGGCAGGACATTTTAATGACAAAATTAAGACTAAATAGTGTGACTATAAATGATTTGAGAACATTTTATATTGTCTAAAAGTGATCAGAAATGTAGGGGATTAACTTCATCATAGGGCAGGGGATGAGCTAGCCCAGAAGACCAAATGAAAGGGACAAGAAGACAAACAACTTTGCTTCCTGAAATGTTTGCTTTAGGATTTTACTTCATGCATTAAAACAGTTACATTTGCACATATATGAGAATATCTGCAAGGTATATATTGGGAGTAGATTTGGTAGGTTATAAGTTATGTACATGTTTAATTTTTTATACTAACTTTTAATATAATGCTAATTGTTTCTAATCAAGATGACCTTAACATTTCTTTCATCTTGAATAAACCTGAGACAGGCTTCTTCCTGCCTCTTGGCCCCTGACCTCCCTCTTTCCCCCTCACCCCAGCTGAATGGCCTAAACACAGTGGTCATTCCCCTCCCTTATTTTAGAGCATTTATTTAAGAAAGTTTACAACTCTAAATCCTTTCTCTGCCTCTTTGAGATGCAATTCTTTTAAAAATCCTCTTGCCAGTTTACAACCCAGGAGTGTGTTTCTCAAAGACCTGAGAGCTGTCCCTTTGGAAAGTAATCATTAAAGAAGAGACAGCACTGTTGTACAGTCTCTGTGGTGCACCGTGAACCGAGTTTTAAGACTACCTCTGTCATGGAAACAGGAGAAAGTTCACTTTTCCTTTGGAAGAAGTCAGTTAGCAAGCACAGATGGCCCAGGATTCCCTTCATCACAGCTATGAAGAACTCTCCCACCCTTTGTTTCCATGGAACTGTGTTAAATCTGAGCTCAGGCCTCTCTCCCCTACTGCAATAGCCTTGATTAAAGTCTTCCTTTTCTGTCTAACCAGAATTCACTGGTCATTTAGAGTTCTGAAATTCTCTTGGGCAAATGTTGTCTGGTCCATATACTCCAGAGTAGGGCCTGCACAAGATGGCCCAATGAGCTAGATCCAGCCCTGTCTTTTTTTATGATCTGGGAACTAAGGAAGGTTTTTATGTTTGAAAGACTTGTAAAAGACAAAACGAAAGCCAAGAACAATATGCAGAGACCACATGTGGCCAAGCAAGCCTAAAATATTTACTATCCATCCCTTTACAGGAAAAATGGGCTTACCTCTGCCCTGAAGCTAAAGAAAACACTTATTTTGGCGCCTGGTCAGCTTTCACAGTCTGCTCTCTCCCTGTAAGAATTTAGAATCCCAGAGAGTTTTTATCTCTCAAATGGTTTCAGTCTCCTTTAGTCCAGGCTCTCAGGGCTTTTGCCAATTCAACATTTTCATAAATGTTGTGGGTTTTTTTTTATATCAATGATAAAAGTGCTGGGTGCATCAGACTTCCATGGAACCACACTGTTAACCATTCTAGAATCTTCTTTGGCTGAGAGTATATCTGAGGTGCTCAATTAATCCTTTCAGAGTTTTTATAAGTGGGCTTTCCAGTGATACTCTTGGTTTTGTCTTTTCCCTGAGGCCATGCTTTACAGGCACTATCCCCACCCACTTTTCCATATTTGGTCTCTTTCCTGAAGCCGATTTGGTGAGAAATAGCTTTATCTTCCATCCCTGAATCTTCTGGCCTTACTGTACTCTCTTCAAATTCTGTTTGCAAACTGGACAGTTTCTTTCTGAGCATAATTCTTTTAGTACCTTATCAAATGCATCTAGTAACAGCACACATTTTCAGAATCTCCTTAAAATTATCCCTTTCCACCTTTACAAGATCATTAGGTGGATTTTATCTTTTCCACATTATCACAGGCCATGGTTTTAACTAAATGTTTTCCCACTCATACAGGTCACCGTTTTTATAGCTGCTTTATCTGTTTCCACAATGCTTTCCACATGGTCCCAGGTCCATTGTCACACATTTTAGAACTTTATTACCACAGGACCTCATTTCTAGGTAGCAATTTCTGAGTGTATTAACTATTGCCATAACAATGCTGACTAATAAACTACCTGAAATTTAGTAGCTTGAAACAACATTGATGTATTTTTGGTGCAGAATCTATGAGTGAGCTAAGATTGTTGGATTTTGGCTGAGTTTTTCCATGGGCTAGGCTGGGCTTAGTTCAGTAGGTTCTCCAGTACATATTTTTTTAATGGATAGTAGAAACATAAAAGTGAAAGCTCAACTGCACAAGCACATATCAAGTCTCTAATTGTATCATTTCCAATCACCTTTGGTCTAAGGAATTCCCATGGATAAGCCCCAAAATCAAGGGGCAGAGAAATATACTCTGTCTCTAGAACAATAAAGTTATGATTAAAGGTGTGAATATAGGGAAGAATAAAAGACTGGGACCCATAATTCATTCTCCTACTGAAGGTAATTTATACAGAGTGCAAATAATGCAAACCCATTCCAACATTCATCGGTGGTTCTGAATAACGAATAGGAACATCCAGAAGAGAAGTGGAAATCAATGTCATATTAAAAAAATATATATATACACATCAGAACTGAAAATAGAAAAGGCATAACTGTGTATTTCTGAAGTACTTATCCTATCATACAATTAAACAAATTAAACATTCAATTCAATTAAAAAAGAACAATAAAATATACTCAAGGAAAGTCAAAATAGGAAATAATAAAGATAAAAGTATAAATGAATGCACTAGAAAATATAAAAGTGAACATATTATAAACATGTCCTTGAGCTTATTTTAGAAAAACATAATAAAAAAAAAATCCTGACAGATCAAATTAAGAAAAAAAGAGAGAAAAATGTAATAAGTAAAAATTAGAAGTAAAAAGAGAGCAGATATGTGCATATTTAAAAAAAATTTTGACTTTATTAAAATTTTATTTTAGTAATTTATTATATAATTATAATATAAATTAGATTTCAAAAATATAATGTGTTTGTTAAGCTGGTTAATTAGTAATCCCCTAATAAACATTAAGTCTTCAAATATGAGGAAAAAGTGTGAAGTGTCATGAAAATTTGGCCCTCAAAAAATTCTTTTGGAACCCTCAGAATGGGAGAAAATATTTGCAGATGGATCAATGGACAAAGGATTAATCTCCAAAATATATAAACAGCTCATGCAGCTCAATATTAAAAAAACAAACAACCCAATCAAAAAATGGGCAGAAGACCTAAATAGAGATTTCTCCAAAGAAGACACACAGATGGCCAGTAGGCACATGAAAAGCTGCTCAACATCACTCATTATTAGAGAAATGAAAATCAAAACTACAATGACGTAGCACCTCACACCGGTTAGAATGGGCATCATCAGAAAATCTACAAACAACAAATGCTGGAGAGGGTGTGGAGAAAAGGGAACCCTCTTGCCTTGTTGGTGGGAATGTTAATTGATACAACCACTATAGAGAACAGTATGGAGGTTCCTTAGAAAACTAAAAAGAGAATTACCATGTGACCCAGCCATCCCACTACTGGGCATATAACCAGAGAAAACCATAATTCAAAAAGACACATACACCCCAATGTTCCTTGCAGCACTATTTACAATAGCCAGGTCATGGAAGCAACCTAAATGCCCATGGACAGATGAATGGATAAAGAAGTTGTGGTACATATATACAATGGAATATTACTCACCCATAAAAAGGAACGAAATTGGGTCATTTGTAGAGAGAGATGTGGATGGACCTAGAGACTGTCATAGGGAGTGAAATAAGTCAGAAAGAGAAAAACAAATATTGTATATTAACACATATATGTGGAATCTAGAAAAAATGGTACAGATGAACTGGTTTGCAAGGCAGAAAGCTGGTTTGCAAGGCAGATGTAGAGAACAAACGTATGGACACAAAGGCAGGAAAGTGAGGGTGTGGTGGTGGTGGGATGAATTGGGAGATTGGGATTGACATGTATACACTGATGTGTATAAATAGATAACTAATAAGAACCTGCTGTGTAAAAAAAATAAATAAAATAAAATTCAAAAAAAATTCTTTTGATTGTAGCCATAGTAAAACATCTAACTTTCATTTTTGACTGGCCGTCAGTGTCTGTGCTGTGTGCATTGCTTGATTAACATGTTATATATCTTAAAATATTATAGAACTTTTATAATCCCCCTATGGCAAGTAAGAAAACTAAAGTTGAGAAGACAAAAAATTTACCCAAGTCTGCACAGCTTGACAGGTGCATTCAGGATTTGGATGCAGGTAGTTAGATTGAGAGCTTCTGCTTTTAATCACAATGCCATTCCAGATTTTGGTGCACTTTATTTTTTACTATTTCTAATTTTTTAAAAATATTTATTTATTTATTTTTGGCTGCATTGGGTCTTAGTTGTGGTACGCAGGCTTCTCATTGTGGTGGCTGTCTTGTTGCGCAGCATGGGCTCTAGGCATGTGGGCTTCAGTAGTTGTGGCATGTGGGCTCAGTAGTGGTGGCTCACGGGCTCTGGAACGCAGCCTCAGTAGTTGTGGCGCACGGGCTCAGTTGCTCCGTGGCGTGTGAGATCTTCCCGGACCAGGGTTTGAACCCATGTCCCCTGCATTGGAGGTGGATTCTTAACCACTGCACAACCAGGGAAGCCCCATCTATTTCTAATTTTTGAAGAAAGCATAATGAAAAGTGTGAGGGAGTAAAATGTACCTTCCCTTTAGGGAAAAGTTTCTAAAAAAACAAACAAACAAGAAAACCCAATGTTGATGAAGAAAAAATTACAAAGGATATGTAAATTCCCTGGATTACCACGATTTAACTTTCTTTGTGAAATAAGCCCAAACAACAAATAGTTGTAGTCATTCCCAATGGAATTCTGGAGCAAATTTAATTGGAGAAAGGCATCCAAATCCTTTTAACAAAATAAGTATAAATTTGGCATCAATTTGAACACCCCAAACATGGTGAAAGTAACTAAAAATATTTTGTTTTATGACAAGAAATTAAAACTTAAAATAAATTGATTGTGTATCCTAGGTACAAAATTCCATCAAGGATACAATACTCCATCATTTACTAACATCATGTTTCTTTTCAGAGAAAAAGAGAAGAAAAGAAACAGTAAGTACAATTAACATATATATCAATTTTATGAAGCTCCAAAATAGATAATTAGTAAAATGTGAAAAAAAAAATCTGTTTTAGAATTGTGGAACTACAAATAGTATTGATTAATAGCAGTTTAAATTTGGGTTACAATGAATTAATGCAATTCTAATTTTTCTAAATTTATAATTTAGAAATATATATATAATTTTATATAATTTTATCTTCTAAGTAATTCTAATTTCTAATTAGAATTCTAAATTCTAAATTTATAATTCTGAATTTTAAAAATCCACTTTTTTCTATTTTTTAATTGTTTCAGTAGATAGTAAACCTTTTTGAGGTTGCAAGCCTCTATCAACAAGATGCTCATGTATTCACAAAATAAAAAGTGCTAACAATAGGAATACATGGTCTCTGGGTCAGAAAAAAATATTTTGTGTTTTGCCTTATACTTATTGTAGAAAGATTAATATTTAATACTCGATAAATATTTAGATTTTGGATGCAAAATAATTATATATTTATATAAAGAGTACAGTTGACAGGATTCTAAATGCTTTTATATCCTCAAAAAGCCAAGATACTGCCCTCATCAATTCTATCAAGTCACTCATATAATAGCATATATTATTTATTGTTACTTACATATGGATGTAAAAGCATAAAAATTGACTGATAATCTACACATATAATTCATTAGAGTGATTGTTTCCAGGGAGTTTTTGAAATTGGGGCATATGTTATTTTATTATCATTTATTGTTTTATTTCCTTTATTACACAACTAGTTTTAAGTATTTATTGCACAAACTTAGTTTTGTCACCTCTGAATTCTATATTCACAGGTATTTTTTATATTATTATCTGTACTATTGTATATTAAAAATCTCGATATAAAAAATGGTGGTCCTCAGTGTTTATATGCAAAGAAAGAGTGACAATCTCTTTTTCACTGTTTCAGTCAAGAGGAGGTTAATTGGAAGTTGGTTTCCCTTAGTATAGAAAGACAACAGGTTTGCACGTTTGATTGGAAAACTGGGGCAACAGTAGAAATGAACTGTAGGTCAGTGGGATAGTTTTCAGTGTGTAGGGATTAAAATTTAGACAGAACTGGGCTGGCATACTGAATCTGCTACTTAATCCCCTCTTATGTTGAACATGATACTTAACCCTTTTTTTCCTAAAAAGTATCATCTATAAAATGCAAATCACAAAACCTACTACATATAGTTAGAATTAAATGAAATAATGTGTGTATTGAGTTTAGGACAGTGAACGCAAAATATTATTATTGGTTGGCCAAAAACATCTTACAGAAAAACCCAAATGAACTTTTTGGCCAACCTGATACTTTGTTCCTCCATATTATTGCTCTATGTTGCCCCCAAGATTCTTGAGGGGGTGTCTTTCCTTCCTTAGTGTCTGGCTTCTCTTCTTTAGTTCACCCATGTAGACATACATATTAGTAGTTAATTTTTGGAAGGCTGGTTCCTATTCTTTTTAATGGGAATAATTGTATTCCCTTGTATAAATATACTATAATTTGTTTATTCACTCTTCTGTTAACAGAATCTGGGGATTTTTTTTAGCCATGTACTTTTACGAATACAACTGCTCTAAACATCTCATACAAGTCTTTTTGTTGATAGGTATTTTTATTCTCTTGGGTAAATGTATAGGAATGTCATGGTTGGTTTGATAACTTGGGAGCTTCCCACATGAAATCTGAAACTGACCTGGAACCTAGAGGGAAGGGAGGAACCAAAGAAAGAGGCAGCGTGCTCCAAATTGATAGGTTGCAGGTTTAATAAGTGAGGGAACTTACTTACATACACAGCTTGTCTTTGGAGGCCACAGGACAAGTAGATCTCTGCACCTGCCTGTTAGAATCTCAAAAGTTTATGTAGAGGTCTTAACTGTGTTCCATCACATACACCACCCAGATGGTGTCAACAACACATTGCTCTCTCAAGGCCGAGTCCTTGAAAATGTCTCCCACTGGGGAACAGTGGGCAGAAAGTACTTTCTAAGGACAGCAGAGGGGGTGAGGAACATCCAATTGCCTGGGTCCAGCTCAGGGGTCAACTTATGGTCACCTCCTCTAGTTGACCTTCTGCCACAGTCATAGCATTAAGTGTATGTTTAACTTTCTAAGATACTTTCAGTTTTTCAAAATTGCACATTTTATACTCTCAACAATGTGTGTGAGTTCCCATTGCTCCATATCTGCTCAACATTTTCTGTTCTCAGTCATTTTAATTTTAACCATTTCTGTGGATGTGACGTTGTAGCTCACATTGTGATATTATCATTTTTCTGTTGATTAATGCTGAGCCTTTTTATGTGCTTATTGGATATGTGTATATTTTCCTTTTTAAAGTGTTCAAGTCTTTAGCTTATCTTTTGCAATTGGGTTGTTTGATTTTTATTATTGATTTTTATCAGATCTTGATACATTCTGAACACAAGTCCTTTGTTATGTTTATGAATTGTGAACATTCTCTCCTATTCTGTGGTTGTATAATCATTTTCTTAATTATATCTTTTGAAGAGCAGAAGTGCAATATTTTGATTTAGTCCAAATTATTATTTTATTTTTCTTTTATGGTTAGTGATTTTTATGACCTCATTCTGTCTAAAAAAATATTTTCCTATTTAAATTTGTGAGTCCATTCTCCCATATTTTCTTCTAGGAGCTTTTAGATTTCACATTTAGTTATACATCCCAACTTGAGTTATTTTTATTTATTTTTTCATTTTGAAAAGTAGCTGTCAAGATTCATTTCTTTCCATATATTTATTTAGCAATGCCAGGAAAATTGTGAAAGACCTTCCTTTCCCCATTGAATTACCTTTGCCCCTTTGTAAAAAGAAAATGAATTAAATGTATTTGGGTCAACTACTAGGCTTCTGTTTTGTTCCACAGTTATATGTATCAATCTATATGAACAAACATGTTATGTATGAATTAAGATAGTTTTACTTCTCTACCTTCCAAACTTTAGGCATTTTGCTTTCTTGTTTTATTCAAAGTCTGGACCCTCTAGTAGAACACAATAGAATAGCTGAGAACAAACATCGTTGCCTTTTTTGCAATCTTTGTGGAAAACTTTTTTTTTTTTTTTACCATAATAAGTGAGTGATGTTAGGTCTAGGTTTTCCATAGATGCTCTTTATCAGATATAACTTCCTTCTAGTCTTAATTTTCTGGAAGTTACTACTATGAATGGATGTTGTCATAAATTTTTTCATATGATTTTTCTCCTTTATTTTCTCTTTTTAATTTGTTAACAGGGTGAATTGCAATGACTGATTTTCAAATGTTAAATTATCCTTTTACTTGTTAAATTATCCTTTATCCTTTTATTATTTGCTTTATAAATTGTGTGATTCCATTGATAATATTTTATCAAGGATATCTTTGTTTACAGTCATGAGGGATATCCACTTGTAAACTTATTATGTGACTTCTTTTGACATTTTGTTTTCAGTGCTCTGTTGGCCCTATAAAATGAGTTGTTTGATTCCTCCTTTTATACTTTCTGAAGCACATGTATAAGATTGGGATTATTTCTTCTGTGAAACAGTTTTGTACTGGGATTTTCTTTGTGAGAAATTTATTGATTATGGATTTAATTTCTTAAAAAGATTTTCTAGTTCTCTTTGTATCCATTATGGTAAGTTATGATTTCTAAGGCATTCATCCATTTCATTTAATTTGTTAAGTTTATTAGCCATAAATAGTTTGAATTTACCTCACTATCCTTTATAATATTCTCTCTTTTATTCCTGATAGTGTTTATTTGTGTCTTTCCCAAACATTTTTAGGATTTATCAATTTCTACTCTTTTTAAGGAATCAAGTTTTGTCTTTTTTGGTCCCTTCTATTGTTTTTCTATTTACTACTTGATTTCTTATCTCTAATATTTTCTTCCTTATATTCAATACTAACTTTGAGTTTATTTTGCTCTTCTTTCTTTATCTTCTTGAGGTAGAAATATAGACAATTAATATTAACACTGTTATCTTACCTAAGCATTTTTAGTCCCAAATTTCCCTCTAACCTGTTTAAGCTGCATCCCACATATTTTGACATGTTGTATTTTCATTATCATTCACGTCAAAATATTTTCTTATTTTTTTCTTGTGATTTGTTCATTGACCTACATGATATTTGGAATAGAATTGTTTAATTTGCCAATGTGACTTTCTGCATAACAGAACACATTTTGGCTTTATGGATTTCTCATTTAATTCCACTCTGTTCAGGCAATATACACTGTTAGAGTTAACAGTGTTGAAGGTTGCTGAGAATTATTTTATGGCCCTCATTATGGTCTACTTTGTTAAAATCCTATGTGACCTTGAAAAAAATGTGTTTAGTGCATTTGTTGGGTAAAGTATTCTATAAATATCAATTAGATCAAGATAATATCAATTAGATCAAGTATTCTATAAATATCAATTAGATCAAGATAGTCTTTAAATTGTTTAAATATTCCCTGATTTTTAAAAAATCCTATCTTAAGTAATAGGTTAACCAAAATTTGCATGCAATTTCAAGAGGCTGGGTCATGGACTCATGAAAACACACACCTGAATTGTGATTGGTAGATGATGTGCCACCTGTGGTAACAACTAACCAACTGTTGTGCAGCTGATAGCTGTTATATAGATCTAATTGCTAAGGGGGTTGTGCTGCCTCTATCCAGGTTACTTTCCCTGAGGAGGCAGGTGGTTCATACGACTGTGCTTGGCCATGCTCTGACTACCTGTTTAATCCTTGAAAGTTCTCCAGATCAGATGGTTTTCACAGTGACCTCAGCAGGTAGCGTCAGGAGGATCCCCTGCTGGGAAACAAGTCACTGGATGCAGAGCCAATTTACCAGTGTGCCCTCAGTGAGTGACAAAGTAGAACCGCAAACCAAAGTTACACGAAGGTGTGGAACCAGTCAGCAAACCTGGATGACTGCTGTTTTGCCTGCATCATCACTTGTGCTGGAAGCAGATTTTTTTACTCTTTAACTCCTGATTAATGAGAGAAAATGTACCATAATTTGCCTAATGGTCTGTCATTTTATTAATTGGATTTAGAAGTTTTCTTTACTTCTGTGAGTACATATGGGGAGGACAGTTGGGGGTAGAGAAAGCAGACAAATGTTCAGTCTTCCATTGCAAACCAGATGCTGCCTGACTGGAAGGGAGAAGTATATAAATTGTTTGGCTAGTCCCTGCCAACAAAATAATGTCTACCAGCAGAAAGCAAATTGGTACATCATGTCAGTACTGATACTTTTGTTTCCAGCCTTATCTTTTGTTTAGCCATCTCAGGGATTTTCAATATGTTTTTCAACAAAAAAATTGTCCCTGGTAAACTTGAGAAGTTTCACAAATTTCCCAGTAAGAAATAAATGGTAACTTATAGTTAGTGTAGCCTGTGTGCTTGAGGGTCTCTGAGAGATTTCTAGATAGTAGAAGATGACAGTTGAATCTGATTCTTTTCTTAACATTTACTCACTTTAAATAGAAGTTATTCTAAATACACTCTGCAGTTCCCAGTGAATTTAATTAAGATATACTGAATATAATGCAATATAACAGGGGAAGGAAAGAAGGAATTAATAGTTATTGAGAACTTAATCAATTTTTAACTTCAAGGCAGAAAGCAGAATTTGTGGCAAGCACTGTGTTCAAGCTGTTCCTGTATTTCCTCATTCATTCCTTATAAAAATCTTGTAATGAGCAGTAGTGATCCAATTTAGAGAAAATGAAACTGAGTTTCAGATAAAGTCAATACCTGCTCTAGGACTCTCAGTCAATAAATATGAAATCAGGGATGCAAATCCAATTCTTTACCGTTCCAAAAATTATATTAACTCTTCCAACTACAGCGTATTACCTCCTTACCTTTCTTTCATAGGTCCAGGGATGTTATTATTATGTCAGGCACTGTACTGAGATATTATATGTGTTACATTTAATTTTTTTTAAATGTAATGCAACAAAAATAATCTAAAATGAAACTTCTGAAATTCAAATAAATAATTTTTCTCTGGAAGAAATATTTTTTCCCAAGAGATGTCTGTAATGTTAAAATATACTAAAAACTATTAAGATATTTGTGACATACATTTAAACTACATGATTTTATTTTAATCAGTGACAGTTGATAAATTTTCTCTTTTCTGTAAAAGATGGTGACCTAGAGTTTTAAAATCACTCTCATGCTCTTCTTATTACTTCCAATTTTTTTTCATAGTTTTATATTATCTCAATTTGTAATATTCTGAAATCATAATTCCCATAGTTATTTAGTAATAAGGTTAGTTCTGTTTTTAATGGCTTCAGTATTCATCCCTGGTCATTTATATAATTCCTAAACATTTATTTTAATTGGCTGAATTCTATTTTTTAATATAACTTTAAGTTTTGAGATAATTGTAGATTCACATGCAGTTAATGCAGAATGACCTCAAGTACCCTTTACCCAATTTCCCCCAATAGTAATATCTTACAGAACTATAATATAATATCACCATGAGGGTGACACTTATACAGTCAAGATATAGAGAATTTCTATCACCACAAGATTGCCTTATGTTGTCCTTTTATCTCTTGTGTACTTTGCCAAGTTTCTCCCAATGGTGACATTTTAAAGAACTATAGTATAATATCACACCTAGGATATTGACACTTATTCAAACCACCAACATTATTCAGATTTCCCCAGTTCTACTTGTACTCACATGTGTGTGTCAGCTTCTCTGTATTAAGTTCCACACAATGTTACCTCAGAACTTGGGGCTTGTTCAGCTTTTTAAATAAGTTGTATGTCTTTTGCAAATCTGGGAAGTTTTCAGCAATTATTTCTTTGAATACTTTTAAAGCCCCATTTCCTTTTGCCTCCCTTTGAGACTGATATCATGGATTTTAAATATTCTGTTATTGTTCCATAGGTCCCAGAAGCTCTGTTATTTCTTGTTAATCAGTGTATCTTCTGTCATTCAAATTGAGTAACTTTTATTGTTCTTTGTTCTGGTTAGCTGGTTTGCTCTTTCTTGCCTCCATTCTGGTGTTTAGCCCATCTATTGAGTTTTTATTTCATTTATTGTATTTTAAGGTCTAAAATTTTCATTTGATTCTTCTTCATGCTTTGTAATTCCTTTTTGAGACTATTTCTTTGCTGAGACTTTCTAATTTTTCATATGCTTTAAGCATGTTCCTAACTGTATGTTGAAGCATTTTATGATGGCTGCTTGAAAACATTTGTCAGATAATTTTAACACCTCTGTCATCTTAGGGGTGACATCTTATTGATTATCTTGTCATCCTGTTTGAGATTTTTCTGGTTCTTGGTATTATAAGTTTTAAAAAAATCAAAACATGGGCATTCAGGGTATTATGTTATGCAACTCTGGGTCTTCTTTCAACCTTGTATTTTAGCTAGCTTCCTCTGAAGTTGCTTTTGCCAGGGAAGAGTGGGCTTTTACCACCGGAAGTGGGTAGAAATCCAGATTTCCTACTTAGCCTCCATTGACACCCGAGGAGGGTGTTCCTTGTTGCAGTGTGGGTAGGAGTTCTGGCTTCCCAGGAGGCTCCCATAATACCTCTATGGGTGGGAAGGGTGGCAGTGCCTGGTGACTGTTCTCCACATGGTCTCCACTGACACAGTGGGGAGAGGGTATCTACTTTACTGCTGAGTGGTGGCTATTATTATCTATTACATCATTTATTTATCAGTATAGACTCATGGATATTTAGTTTATACTTTGGGTTATATAATTATTTATTATACTTTCAAATACTATTTTTCTTCAATTACTTTATTAAAGTTTTTTTCTCTTTCTGATTTGTTATTTTAAATTTCTATCATTTAACCTTTTATAGTTTGCTGATTTATGTTATTCTTTGAAACTTCTATAATTTTTCTCAATTTTTCTTAGCTTATTTTGAAATACTAAGTTAGCAGTTTTTACCTGCTCTGTGTTAGGTGTTAATGGCATGCTTTCATTATATATAGGGATGTTATTCTGCTCCCTATTTTTTTTTTTAATTGTAACAACTTTGTATGAGATTCTGCTGCAAACCTTTTCTGTTACACATTTGTAGGTAAAATGATCATATTGCACTTTTAGGAAGGAGGTGTGAGCAAGGATATTTACTATAGTTTCACCACTCTAGAACCCTCTCTGTTGTTTTCACCACTTAATCAAAAATATGGTCTCAACTTTCCAAGAACTTCCTCCACAATTGCCCACCTGCATCAGCCCTCCCTCACTTCTATCTGAATCTTCTCTTTCCTCTGTCCCTGACCTGATCAATTTGGATTCTATACTGGCAATATCTCCTCAATACAGAAAAGATGCTTTAGTTTGTTGGTTTCTAGATTCCACAGGGCACATGCCCCCAGATAACTTTACCGTTTTCAGACATTCACAAGGTTCCTTGAACTCTAGTCCAAATTAGTGCTTACCACGTGACCCTTCAGCTTTTGCTGCTTTTTTTTCTGGATGGACTGAGAAACTTGGCAGGGAGTACATTATAATGATTTGGGGTTCTCTGGATCTAAAGTTTGTCCCAAGGCTCTTTGCTTTCCCTCTCCTTTCTCTAATACAGTTTCTGATATTAAAAAAAAGCTGTTTAGCTGTTGTTAGTTTGTCTTCACCTGCTTTTATTTAGGGTTCTTTTTATTGAAATGTAATTGACATATAACATTGTGTAAGTTTAAGCTGCACAACTTGTTGATTTGATACATTTTTATATTGCAGTATCGTTACCATCATAGCATTAGCTAACAGCTCTATCACCATTATATAATTATTATTTTTTTTGTGTGTGTGTGGTGGAAATAATTAAGATCTAGTCTCCTAGCAAATTTTCAGTTTCTAATACAGTATTATTGACCATAATCACTGTGCTTTGCATCAGCTCTCCAGAACTTATTTTTCTACTAGTTCCAAGTTTGTACACTTAAACAAGGTATTCTGAGATTCTTGAAGTCACCTTATCACCCTACTTATGTTTCTGAAAAAATTTCTAAAGATTCAAATAGCACATTTATGTTACAGCTGTCTTCCAACTATTCTACTTGTTTATATTTAATTTAAATTTTTCACACTGTCTCTTCTGCTCGCCTCTGCCATATTGTCTGTAAAGTTTTACATAGTATTTTAATTACTTTTAATTACCACCACCATCATCTTTCTATCTATCACATTATCATCATCTTTAATGAAACAGATTTCTAGGATTTAGCCTGATGTGATTAAGAAAAAAATTATATAGAAATTGTTTTCTCCTTCAAGTGTAGGTATATGTGTGAGGATAATGAATAAGATGTGTGAGGGTAATGAATAAGATGTGTTATAAACACCTTGAGCAATTTGAGGAAATATACAAAGAAAGTACAGAGGCAACAACGTATTTATGTATTTGTTTGTACTTTATAGCTTCCTCCAAATGAATGTGAGGAGGCGGGATTATAATCATTTTAATTAGGTTGCACCTTTCACTGTTTTCAAATTTGCTAAATCCTTGTGAATTTGGGTTACATAAAAGAGAATGAATACTTCATGTACTAGCTTCTTCCCTTTTTCTTTTTTCTTCTTTCCTTTCCCCTTTCTTCCTTTTGCTCTTTCTTACTATTTTTCTTTCTTTTTTCTCCCTCTTTGTTTCTCCTCTTGTTATAAATGGCCTGGTACATGATTACAGATGCCTCAAATCTAGTAGAATATAAAGTTTGGGGGGAATAATAAATGCACTGGATGACAAAATAGGGCTCTGAATCTATCCTGGTGGACTAAACCTTTTAAAAATTAAATTCAGCAACATTGGATGTGAGAAAGCAAATTAGAACATGAAGCCAACTGCACAAAATTTAGGAAAAGAGTAAAGGCTCTCAGCAACAGTGTTTTAGTAAGTAGTGAATATAATTTCAGTCAACAATATGAAATGATCCCTAAAGTGCCGAACACCTGAGCCTACAATGATTACAGAGAAAATTAAGGGAAAAAACCTGCACCTTTTTGTCTAGAGTGAGACTGTGATATTCTTTTTCAGTAAAGGCATAATTTAAGTATTGTGTTTATATTTAGTGCGTCACTTTAACAGGGTGTTATTCCTGCCTGATGTGTTTCAGTCAGAGACACTGGAATGGTGAAGATGCTCAAAACCTTTCAATATGAATTAATACCCAGGATAGTAGCTTGAGATAGAGAAGATAGGAGTGTTTCCCTCACATACTGAAAGTGTTATGTGGAAAAATTATATGAGGTCCCAAGTGAAGGAATTGCAGAGCATGGGTCAATATGAGAAAGAGTTCAGATAAATATATGAGACTTTTATAAAAACCAGACAAGAGACAGTAAGGGCTGCCTCAGGAAGTGGTGAGATGTCTAAATGACATTCTGATGACCACTTGGCACAAATTTTATAGAGTATTCTACAATTTCAAAGATGATTGGATTGTAGGTCTTTTAGAATCTCTTCAAGTTAGAATGCTTGTAATTTTATGAAAGATCCATGGCACCCCCAAAGAAATAACAAATATTATTCCCAACTTAAATTCAAATAACATATTTGATTTATACTAAATTGTAATTTGAATCCAATTGTGAAAACTATTGAAAATATAATTTAACCCTTGTTAGCATTCTGATCTAATGAGATAATTAAAATTAAAATATAATTCCTGGTAATGGGAAAAAAATAGCTACATGGAGGTTGAAGTATATGTTACTGACCTCACACTATCTCATGCCTTTTACTTATCAGTAAATAATCCTGAATTTGTTCTTCCCTCTTTGTGTGAACACATTGTAAGGAGCATAAACTAATATAATAAGCTATAAAAACTGTTGCTTTTGCATGACAGGAGAAATCTGAAACAGGGAGGAAGGTGCTGCACAGATTGATTCTTGCTCTTCTTTCCCCATAGTAGCTATAATGAAACATTGACAGAACTCTGCATACTGTCACTGAGTAGATCTCCTTTATTATTTCCTTTCCTGAAGGAGGTGTAAAGAAAATGGATGCTGGGGAGAAAAGACTGAAAGGGCGAAATGAACAGGGAGCTGAGGTTTCTTGATGGCAATAAAGTTTCCAAAGCCAGACTCTAATTAGGAACCAGGATTATTATCTCTCTCGGGGAATGTGGTTCCTCCTGTTAATGTAATGCATTATGGTAAGGACATTTAGCGGAATAGTAGGAATTCGGGATTTCAAAGGGCAATATCAGTTTAGTGCTGTTTCTTCCTCCACAATTCCCTCAGGTTATAGAGTAGTTGATAGAGCAGAAATTGTCTAGATCTTTCAAACTATGTCTTTGAAGGAAAAACAAAATTCAGATAAGAAGAGAGCCAACAAAATGCATCGGGACAGGCAGCTATGCATTATAAAAAATAAAGGAAGAGCATAATTCAGAGAGAAAAACCAAAGGATAAAACTATTCAATGACCAATGTTTCTATAGAGACGAAAACTCAATCCAGAGAAGAAATTTTCCCAATCACTTAACTAGAAAATGCAAGTAAAGAAAATCATAAAATCTGTCAAATCAGAGTTCAAAAATAAGGAGACAAAACAGTTTTATTATGTGTGAGACAGAATTATGGCCCCTGAATTAAGCCCATGTCCTAACCCCTAGAATTTGTGAATGTTTTAGCTTACATGCCAAAAGAAATTTTGTAGATAGGATTAAAGTTAAAGAGTTTGAGAAAAGGAAATTAGCCTGGATTATTTGGATGGGCCCAATATAATCACAAAGATCTTTATAAGGAAAAGAGCATGGCAAGAGACTCACAGTTGAAGAGAGGGATTGGAGGATGCTATGCAGCTGTCCTTGAAGATGGAGGAAGAGACCACAAGTCAAGGAATGCAGGTGGCCTCTGGAAGTTGACAAATGCAAGGAGACATCCTTCACTATTGCCTCCAGAAGGAATCCAGCCTGCTGACCCACCTAAACTTCTGTCCTACAGAAGTGTTAGGAAATAAATTTGTGTTTTTTAAAGCCACTAAGTTTGTGGTGATTTGTTATAGCAGCAATAGAAAAATTAATGTAAATTACATGAAACAAAAATTGCCCACCATTAAAAACAAACTGAGGACATGTAAACATTGTCAAGTTTTTTAAAAATTCAAGGAAATGAACAAACACTACTGAAAGTTGGTTTACTAAAAGAAGGCAAGGTAAGATATAATCTTAATTGATATGATCAAAGACCAAATGATTAAACAGACTAAGAGATAAACAAGGCATAAGAAGCCAACATAGGGATAAGTGGTTTACCTGAAGAAAACACCCAACAAATATATAAAACATTCTGAAAGTATGACTCAATTTTCATTCAAAGGTGAAGGGCATAGGTAAACTTTCTCAAACATGGACCATGAGTTCTTTTGAAAAATAATTAAGTTAAGATGCAGCTTATGGTTTCACTTTAAGGAAGATAGAGATATACTTCTCCCTATTCCTTCTGCTAAGTACAACTAAAACACTGGTTATTATATAAAACAAACATAAGAAGATATTGAAAGGTGGAGAGAAGAAGGCAGACTGGCTGGGACCTCAGTATCCAAATAATGACATGGTGGTGAGTCTCAGGGTTTTCTTTTTGCCTCAGATATCCCAGATGTGGAGCTGAAGAAGGAAGCAACTTAGAAATGCCAACAAATGCATACAAAAAATGCCCCAACAAATGCCTGCTCTCCCTAGCAAATGGGTTAGGAAAGGGGCAGCCTAGCAAGACAGAAATTTTTTTTTTTTTTTTTTTTTTTTTTGCGGTACGCGGGCCTCTTACTATTGTGACCTCTCCCGCTGTGGAGCACAGCCTCTGGATGCGCAGGCCCAGTGGTCATGACTCACGGGCCCAGCCGCTCCACGGCATGTGGGATCTTCCCGGACCGGGGCACGAACCCGTGTCCCCTGCATCGGCAGGCGGACTCTCAACCACTGCGCCACCAGGGAAGCCCAAGACAGAAAACTTTTAAACAACAACTACTCAACTCCATCCAACACCACAGAAAAAACTATGGCTCCCCCACCCCCACCCCCACTAGCCAAGACAAAGTGTGAAGCCCAGACTTTCACCATTGTTAGGCTGGAACTAGGCATCCCAAACTCCCAAACCTACCTGTTGGTCTCAGAAAGAGCCAAGTAAGAGCCAGGATTTCATCCCTGTCAGCAGGAAGTAGAACCCCTCTCTACCTGATTGAACGCCTGGAATACAAGAAAAAAAAAAGAGTGTTATTTAAGATGTTCAAATAAATACAATGTCATCCTAGGATTTTACATCCAGCAAATATAATTTTCAAATATAAGGGCCACAGACAAACTATCATGAACACACAAGAACTAAGGTTACATTTTTTTCCATTAGCACTTCCCAATAAGATTTCATAGAGAATGCCCTTAAGACAATCAAAATAACTTTTTAAAATCATGAGGACAGAAGAGGTCATTAAATGTATATTTACCCACAGAACCAAAATTTAATGATGGTGATAAAAGAGACAGAATAGGATGTGATGCCAGGAGTAAAGTGGCAAATGTTGATATCTGGTTTTCTGGGATGAAAAAGTCCTGATTCATGTTAGCTAATTTCTGTGATGCAAACACTCTCATAACCAGTTTCAAGCTACCAACTTAAAGAGGGTCCTACTGGTAAAAGATGAGGTAGTTGAGCATCTGTGGAAAAAAAAACTGCAGTAAACCAAAACACATCAAATATGTTTAAGCCCATGAATTCATTGTGATCTAGAAAAAATACCCCCACCACTGCTTAATTGATCACCATTAGAAGATAGTGTAAGGAATTAATTCACTCTGAAAACTTGTCAAAACAACAACACACACAAGTATTTATTTTGCCTTTCCTATAAAATCAGGACCACAGGGAAACAAAACAGTAGGTGAAGAGGGTTAATCTTTGTCAAAATATCCCAGCTTATACGTAAAAAAGAAATAATTTAATTAAAATATAAACATTTGCAATAGCAAATGAAATAGGAATCTGAACCCCACTAATTGATGCTGACATCACTAAAAGAGACAATGTTGGTGTCAGAAGTACAAAGTGCCTCCTGTGAATTCACAAATGTAAGATTTAACCGTGAATTTATAATAAATACAAGAGAGAGATGAATGTGTTAAATGATGCCAATAAAATGCAAGCAGCACATCCAGACTATGGGAAACCCATAGGACTAAATAAATAAATAAACAAAACCCTGATTTCTTAAAAATAAGTTATAAGAAGATAAGACAGAGTGATAACTAAGTTACAAGAAGACTTAAGAGACAAATTAACTAATCGAAATGTATAACTCTTGTTTCTATCTCAATTTGATCAAATATTCTGTAAAAATAAAAAGAGCAATCGTAGGATGATCAATAAAATGTGTATATTGCCTACATATTTGGTGATATTAGACATTTTTTGTGGGGGTAGGGTGTGATGAAAATATTTCTTCACAAAACATCAAGTCATGTTTTTAATTTAGCTCTTGTGGTTTACACATTGTATGGTCAGGCCATTCAGGATGGCTGTTCTCTTGTTCTCTGTACATCCCCTGCTCAACCAGTCCCTGCTTCACTCACATGACTGTCCAATCCTTTTAATTATAGGGCTTAATCAGTAACTGCCTATGTGGCTTGCCCCCTGCCCCAGCCGCTGGTTTTCCTGGTAACTGATGATCCTCCTTCTCCCTGAAGTAACAGAGATTGCCGCCATGTCCTGCATGTCGTTGGCCATACACAGTGGGATGTTGCTCCATGACCTTTTGCTTCAGGACCTTTTGCTTCAAGCTAGTAAGATTCCCTATCCAATAAATAAATTAATCTGTTGTTGTTTCTGGGCTCTTTCTTTGGTCTCGAAGCAGGGCAACTGCAGGGCTGGCAGGCCTGCAGGGTGCAACTCAACACACATATATACTAAAATGTTTACAATGAAATAATGCATGACATTTGTTTCAAATAATTGGATGGTGGGTGAACTTGTGAAGTTATGAAGAAAATTAGATGGGTCATGCTTTGATAATTGTTGAAACTGGGTGAGGTGTACGTAGAGATTCAAAATACTATTTATTATTGTGTAAGTTTGAAATATTCTATAATAAATAAATAGATAAATATTCTATAAATATTCTGGCTATAAAGTATAAACTTCTAGAACTTGAAATTAGATAAGGTATTGTATATATCAAATAATTCTGAAGAAAATTGAAGCTAAGTGTTTTGCTGGCATTAGACTGTATGCTTGCATAACATCTCAAGGTTCTTTCTATTGTTGGCTGTACTTCATTTCTTTAGAAAGTAACATTATATTTATCTAAGATTCTACAATGCTTTTAAAAATTTTAGTGCCAAGGAACATTATACTATAGGGACTTTTTATTTTTCTTTCTTTCTTATTTATTTATTTATTTATTATACAGCAGGTTCTTATTAGTTATCTATTTTATACATATTAGTGTATATATGTCAATCCCAATCTCCTAAATCATCCCACCACCATCACCCACTCCCTGCTTTCCCCCTTTGGTGTCCATACGTTTGTTCTCTACATCTGTTATAGTGACTTTGTTTTAAGTGTGTCTTTGCTTTCAATGTATTGCTGCACTAGAGATAACTACACTTAAAACTACCCTACGCATTTAGGTCACTGAATATACTACCTTTCTTTCATAGTATGGGTAGAGATTAAGATTATTTCAGTAGGACAAAAATCATAGATAATTTTAGCTTTCCGATATTAATAAGGAAAGTTATTGAACTCATAATATTAATTGGCAGTTGCATTTTCTTTTTTATGTGGGAAAATAAACTTGTTAAAAGAGTGAAAAAATTTTTTTGACCTCAAGGTTGTATGTTGCCATATCATTGATTTCACAGCACTTACGTTTATTATGTTTTTAAAGGTAATAAAAATTATATTTATTTTTATATATTTCTTAAGGAAGAAATACTATAATTATTTTGGCTTTATTTTTAAATGGTTTAATACATATTAAAATTTAAAAAATTATTTTTTCATACTTGTAAAGTAAAAGAAATCAAAGGAACATTTTCATATGAAATAAAGAAATAGAATGTTACCAGTCCCTTTGAAGCCCCTTGTGTAATTTTTCCCATCCTTGCAGAGGTAACTGCTATTCTGAATTCTGCACTTATTCACTTTTTTATTGTTTAAATGATATGCCCTCATCAATATATTGTTTAGTTTTTCAGGTTTTTAAACATATGTTAATGGAATCACATTATATATATTCTTCTGTGACTTTCTTTTCTAGAAAGAAAAGACTATGTTGAAAAAGATTATTTCTAAGGTTTCTGAGGTTCACCCATGTTGATGAATTTTGCTGAAGTTGCATCATTGCCATGTCATGAAATACTTTAATTTATAAATATAATCAATTTTATTTACCCACTATATTTTTGGTAGAAATTTGATATTTTAGTTTCTCCTATTATAAATATTTTTGAGCATTCTTGATGTAGATGTGTGAGAGCTTATTTATCCAGGTTTATGTCTGATATATATGAAAAATAATTTTTCTAGGAAATATGCCCAGATATGGAATGATTGGGATACAGGGCAAGTGCATTTTCAGCTTTACTAGAAAGTGAAGAACTGTTTTCTCAAGTGGTGGTAAGCAATTTACACTTGTAACAGCAATACAAAAGTGTTCCAATTCCAGTACACCTACATTAGCAACTGATGTAACCAAAATCTATGCCAAACTGGTATATGTGAAATAGTATGCCATTGTGATCTTAATTGAATTTCCTCAATTATAAACTTCATCCAGCATCCTTAAATGTTATTTGTGCATTTGTGTTTACATGGACTTGTTTATATTTTCCCCATTTTCTAACTTGCTTTTTTTAAAAAAACCTTTTACTTATAGATTTCTTAAGAGTCCTTTTATGTTCTGTCTTTTTATTCTCAGTAGGTGAGTTGCAAATATTTTATACTGGTGTGTGACTTGTGTTTTCATTTTATTTATAATGCCTTTTTATAAAGAGAAATTCTTAAGATGATTTGTTTTATCAGTCTTTTTATATTGTACACTATCAGTGTTTAGTTAAATTCCTTTCTTATGAAGAGATGGAAAAATATTCCATGCAAATGGAAACCAAAATAAATCAGTGATAGCTATCCTTATATCAGACAAAATAAACTTTAAGACAAAAATTATAATGAGACAAATATTATTATATAATTATAAAATTATACTGTATATCATAAAGGAGTTGATTCATCAAGAGGATTTAACAGCTGTAAACATTCATGCACCCAACATCAGAGCATGTAAATATAGAAAGCAAATATTAAGATATCTGAAGGCAGAAATAGACAGCATTACAATTATAGTAGGGGACTTTGGTATCCCTATTTCAACAATGAATAGATCATCTAGACAGAAAATTAATATGGACTCATTGGACTTAAGCTATGCTTTAGGCCGAATTGACCTAACATATATACAAAACATTCCAGCAATAGAATACACATTCTTCTCAAGTGCACATGGAACATTCACCAGACTAGATGATATATTAGGTCAGAAACCAAGTCATTTCAAAATTAAGAAGACTGAACTATATCAAGCATCTTTTCAACCACAATAATATGAAACTAGAAATTAATTGCAAAAGGACAATTGGAAAACACAAATATGTGGAGATTAAACAACATGCTTGGGAATAACTAATGGGTCAAAGAAGAAATCAAAGAGCAACCAAAAAATACCTTGAAACAAATGAAAATGGAAAAACAAAACACCAAAATATATGAGATGCAGCAAAAACAGTTCTTAGAGGAAATTTTACAATAAACACTTATATTGAGAAAAAAGAAATATATCAAATAAACAACTGAATTTTATCTTGTTTTATTTTATAATTATTATTTTTTAATTTTTAAATTTAATTTTATTTATTTTTTTATACAGCAGGTTCTTATTAGTCATCCATTTTATACACATCAGTGTATACATGTCAATCCAGTTCTCCCAATTCATCACACCACCACCCTCACCTGCCACTGCTTTCGCCCTGTTGGTGTCCATACATTTGTTCTCTACATCTGTGTCTCAATTTCTGACCTGCAAACCAGTTCATCTGTACCATTTTTCTACTTTCCACATATATGCATTAATAAACATTTGTTTTTCTCTTTCTGACTTACTTCACTCTGTATGACAGTCTCTAGATCAATTCATGTCTCTACAAATAACCCAATTTCATTCCTTTTTATGGCTGAGTAATATTCCTTTGTTTACATGTGCCACATCTTCTTTATCCATTCATCTGTCGATGGGCATTTGAGTTGCTTCCATGACCAGGCTATTGTAAATAGTGCTGCAGTGAACATTGGGGTGCATGTGTCTTTTGGAATTATGGTTTCCTCTGGGTATATGCCCAGTAGTGGGATGGCTGGGTCATATGGTAGTTCTATTATTAGATTTTTTAAGGAACCTCCATACTGTTCTCCATAGTGGCTGTATCAATTTACATTCCCACCAACAGTGCAAGAGGGTTCCTTTTTCTCCAAACCCTCTCCAGCATTTGTTGTTTGTAGATATTCTGTTGATGCCCATTCTAACTGGTATGAGGTAATACCTCATTGTAGTTTTGATTTGCATTTCTCTAATAATTAGTGATGTTGAGCAGCTTTTCATGTGCTTCTTGGCCATTTGTATGTCTTCTTTGGAGAAATCTCTATTTAGGTCTTCTGCCTATTTTTTGATTGGGTTGTTTGTTTTTTTGGTATTGAGCTGCATGAGCTGCTTGTAAATTTTGTAGATTAATCCTCTGTCAGTTTCTTCATTTGCAAATATTTTCTCCCATTCTGAGGGTTGTCTTTTCATCTTCTTTATGGTTTCGTTTGCTGTGTAAAAGCTTTTAAGTTTCATTATGTCCCATTTGTTTATTTTGGTTTTTATTTCCATTTCTCTAGGAGATGGGTCAAAAAGAATTTTGTTGTGATTTATGTCATGGAGCGTTCTTCCTATGTTTTCCTCTAAGAGTTTTATAGTGACTGGCCTTACGTTTAGGTCGTTTCTGTGCCAGGAACATACTGTCTTGATTGCTGTAGTTTTGCAATATAGTCTGAAGTCAGGGAGCCTGATTACCCCAGCTCCATTTTTCTTTCTGAAGACTGCTTTGGCTATTCAGGGTCTTTTGTATCTCCATACAAATGTCAAGATTTCTTGTTCTGCTTCTGTAAAAAATGCCATTGGTAATTTGATAAGGATTGCATTGACTATATATTATTTGGGGTAATATAGTCATTTTCACAATATTGATTCTTCAATCCAAGAACATGGTATATCTCTCCATCTGTTTGTATCATCTTTAATTTCTGTCATCAGTGTCTTACAGTTTTCTGAGTACAGGTCTTTTGTCTCTCTAGGTAGGTTTATTCCTAGGTATTTTATTCTTTTTGTTTCAGTGGTAAATGGGAGTGTTTCCTTAATTTCTCTTTCAGATTTTTTATCATTTTTCATCATTGATTTGCATATATTGAAGAATCCTTGCATCCTTGTGATAAATCCCACTTGATCATGGTGTATGATCCTTTTAATGTATGTTGGATTCTGTTTGCTAGTATTTTGTTCAGGATTTTTTGCATCTATATACATCAGTGATATTGGTCTGTAATTTTCTTTTTTTGTAGTATCTTTGTCTGGTTTTGGTATCAGGGTGATGGTGGCCTCATAAAATGAGTTTGGGAGTGTTCCTTCCTCCGCAATTTTTTGAAAGAGTTTGGGTGTTAGCTCCTCTCTAAGTGTTTGATAGAATTCACCTGTGAAGCCATCTGGTCCTGGACTTTTGTTTGTTGGAAGATTTTTAATCACAGTTTCAATTTCATTACTTG
>NC_041222.1:70476125-70477443 GCF_002837175.3 Physeter macrocephalus
ATTGATCTTTGCTATTGTTTTCTTTGTTTCTATTTCATTTCTTTCTGGTCTAATCTTGATGATTTCTTTCCTTCTGCTAAGTTTGGGTTTTGTTTGTTCTTCTTTCTCTAGTTCCTTCAGGTGTAAGGTTAGATTGTTTATTTGAGATTTTTCTTGTTTCTTGAGGTAGGCTTGTATAGCTATAAATGTTCCCTCTTAGAACTGCTTTTGCTGCATCACATAAGTTTTGGATTGTTGTGATTTCATTATCATTTGTCTCTAGGTATTTTTTGATTTCCTCTTTGCTTTCTTCAGTGATCTCTCGGTTATTTAGTAATGTATTGTTTAGTCTCCACGTGTTTGTATTTTTTACGTTTTTTCCCCTGTAATTCATTTCTATTCTCATAGCATTGTGGTCAGATAAGACGCTTGATATGATTTCAATTTTCTTAAATTTACTGAGGCTTGATTTGTGACCCAAGATGTGATCTATCCTGGAGAATGTTCTGTGCGCACTTGAGAAGAAAGTGTAATCTGCTTTTTTTGGATGGAACATCCTATAAATGTCAATTAAATCTATCTAGTCAATTGTGTCATTTAAAGCTTCTGTTTCCTTATTTATTTTCATTTTGGATGATCTGTCCATTGGTGTAAGTGAGGTGTTAAAGTTCTCCACTATTATTGTGTTACTGTCGATTTCCTCTTTTATAGATGTTAGCAGTTTTTAAGTCTATTTTATCTGATATGAGTGTAGCTACTCCAGCTTTCTTTTGATTTCCATTTTCATGGAATATCTTTTTCCTTCCCCTCACTTTCAGTCTGTATGTGTTCCTAGGTCTGAAGTGGGTCTCTTGTAGACAGTATATATATGGGTTTTCTTTTTGTATAGATTTAGCGAGCCTGTGTCTTTTGGTTGGAGTATTTAATCCATTCACATTAAGGTAATTATCAATATGTATGTTCCTGTGACCATTTTCTTAATTGTTTTCTCTTAGCTTTTGCTTCTCTGTAAAGCTTTTGATTTCTCCTTCGAATCTGAATAAGATTCTTGCTGGGTAGAGTAATCTTTGTTACAGGTTCTTCCTTTCATCACTTTAAGTATATCATGCCACTCCCTTCTGGCTTGTAGAGTTTCTGCTGAGAAATCAACTGTTAACCTTATGGGAGTTCCCTTCTATGTTTTTTGTCATTTTTCCCTTGCTGCTTTCAATATTTTTCTTCGTCTTTAATTTTTGCTAATTTGATTACTATGTGTCTTGGCATGTTTCTCCTTGGGTTTATCCTGTATGGGACTCTCTGTGCTTCCTGGACTTGGGTGGCTATTTCCTTTCCCATGATA
>NC_041222.1:70477540-70485926 GCF_002837175.3 Physeter macrocephalus
TTTGTTAAACATTTCTTGCATCTTCTTGATCTTTGCCTCCATTCTTTTTCCGAGGTCCTGGATCATCTTCACTATCTTTATTCTGAATTCTTTTTCTGGAAAGTTGCCTATCTCCACCTCATTTAGTTGTTTTTCTGGGGTTTTATCTTGTTTCTTCATCTGGTCCATAGTCCTCTGCCTTTTCATCTTGTCTATCTTTCTGTGAATGTGTTTTTTTTTTTTTTCCACCAGCTGCAGGACTGTAGTTCTTCTTGCTTCTGCTGTCTGTCCTCTGGTAGATGAGGCTATCTAAGAGGCTTGTGCACGTTTCCTGATGGGAGGGACTGGTAAGTTTTATTTTACAATTACACCTCAATAAAGCTCAAAAAATTTGTTCTTCTCTGAAGGTCATACAGATATTCACCTATATTGTCTTCTAAATGTTTGTAAATATTCCTTGATATATTTTAGTTTTTAAATATTCTGGAATTGATTTTGGTTAAAATGTCAAGTTTCCATATTCAGTTTTCTTTTATTATTTATCTATTTCCACTGTCACTGTGTCACATTGTCTTATTTATAATAGCTTTAAAATAAATAAAACTATTTACCTCATAGGAAAGTGCTCCATTTTTTTCTTATTCTTCTGAGATGTTCTGGCTCTTCTTGGCTATTATTCTTTCACATGAAAATTAAAACAGAACAAAAAAACCCAAGCAAACAAGTCTAAATCAAATATAATTGTGCTGACATTTTGATCAGAATTTTATTTCATTTATTGAACAAGATAGAGAGTATTGGTATCTAAACAATATTAACATTTCCATGAACATAATTTATTTTCCATTTATTTGTTTTTATATGTCCTTCAATATAGTTTTAATTTTTTTCACAAATTTTATGCATTTCTTTAATTCTGTTTATTCCTGGGCACTTGTAACTTTGTTGTAATTTATAAACAGCTACTTGCATTTTAATTATATGCACTACATATTCATTGCTGGTGGATAGAAATGCAACAAATTCAAAATACTTTTCAAAAATAAAAATGATGAGTTATCTTGTGAGTCTAATCCTCATCCATAGATCCTTTCCAATTTTCTGTATAGGCTGTAATTTTCTTTGAAAATACTGATTTTTTTCTCTATTTCTAGTTCTTATACTATTCATTTTCTTTCCTTATATTTCTTTTCTAGACAGGACTTTCAGCACAATGTTTAAAAGTAGCAGTAAAAGTAAATGTCTATGTCTCATGTTCTTAAAGGGAATACTAACTTTTCACATTAAATATGATGATTGCTGTGGGATTGATATCAATTCCCTTTTTTAGATTAAGGTATTTCCTTCCATTTCTAGTTTGCTAGGAATGATGCCTGTAGATATAAAAATAGATATATAAAGGTGATCTGGCATCCACTGGGATAATTTTATGTTATATTTTGTTTGATAACATCTTGCTTAGAGTTTTTTCATCTGCAGTCATAAGTGTATATTTTGCAGATATATTAGACATTTTCCCCTTTTTCTTTCTCCATATGCTTCTGCTTTTTTTAAAGGCTAGGATAGCAGCATCATATTGCAGTATTTTTCCTCCTTTTCTATGTTCTGGAAAATTTTGTATAAACTTGGATTTATCTGTTCTTAAAACACTACCTGGTTTTAGCATTTTGTTTATAAGAAGATTTTAATTACTTTTGTGGTTGAAACCTTCAACTGATCTATTATTTCTTAATACATGGTGTACTTGTTTTAAATGTGAGCTAGAGTCCACAGATAATGTTTGACTCATATACACAGTGCCATGTTCTTTTGTTGTTGTTGTTGGTAATGAAGTTCCTGAATTTCATACTCCTTCACATTTAACTTTCTAATGAGGTACTGTAATTGTAATGTATGTCTCTCCACATATATTTCTTTTTGTCTGTCTCTTCACATATCATGTAATCAAAATTCATACTAGATTACATGAAACACTTTATAGAAGAGCATAATTAAGATAAAAACATATTTACAACAAAACATATGTAATCAGCAAAGTAGGCTGCTCGTTTTGCTGTTGATGAAATTGATTCATGATATTAAGGAAAACTAATGTTTAAGATAAATATTACAGGGGTTAGAATATGTAGCTTTGAGTTGGAAAGTCTATAAATTGAAGCAAATGAAGGGCAAAACTGCCTGGTTAACATCTGCTGGGGGATAACCTGGAAGATATAGCATATTAGAGCAGATTTTAGTGGTGCCTTTTTCATATCAATGGACAGAGGCCAGATTTATGACTGCTTTTTTTTTTTTTTTTCTGGCCATTGGAGCCTTCTTAGCCCACCTAAAGGACTGGCAGTGTCAGGAGATTAATATAAAATTTAAAAAACAAAACATTTGTTCACTTTTTGCTGGGTCCCCAGCTAAATGGTGGTTGGTGTATAAATATCCTAGCTCTCTTTCCTCTCTGATGGGATAACTCTAAAGTGAATGTTGTATAGTGTTTCCCAGAATTTCCCACTTGTTGGTGGAGGCCACTCATAGCATATGACCATGGTTTGACTCATGAGTTGGACCCAGGCAATTGGATGTTCCTCACCCTCTCCCCTGTCCTTGGAATGTACGTTCTGCCCACAGTTCCCATAGTGGGAACTGTTTTCAAGGACTCAGCCTTGAGAGAACCCTGTTTTATTGAGACCGTCTGCACAGTGTGTATGATTGAAGCTTGTTAAGGCCTCTATATGAACTTTTAAGATTTTGGCAGGTGGGTGAGGAGATCTACCTGTCTTGTGGCTGCCCAAGACAAGCCTCCTGTGTGAGTTTCCTTGCTTATTAAAACTGCTGACTACCAATATGGAGTGGTCTGCCTCTTTCTTTGGTCTCTCCTTGCCCTCTGTGTATGGGGCCAGTTTTCAAACCAACACCAGGTGGGATTAAGCTATTGTTTCCCTAAGTGGTAACTTGATATATGCGTATGCTTTTTTGGATGTCTTTCCTTCCCTGTCTCATTTCCCCAATCTCCTACCTGCATTACTGGACTTATATTCCAAATAAACTAATTGCACTTGAATACATTTCTCAGGGTCAGCTTATTTGGAAATCTCCACAAAGGCAGAAATTTTCCAAGTAAGCAGGTCCTAAGGATATTTTTCTGTAACTGGACAACTGGCTGGCCAAATGACCACAGTAATTTGATTGTGGTCTTCAGTGACTATAATATCTGAAATGTTTTTGCATCACAATTATTAAAAATTTTCTCTGGAGTGAATTGAAATGGCATGCAGGTGTAAGACGATACACTAGTTTATACCATATTGTTAACATTTGAGTGTTATTGAAATAACATTAATTATAAGGTCTGTAGAATTTGAGACCATGAGGGCAAATTCTTAATCTCTCTCTACAATGGACATTATAATATTTCTTAAATATTAGAATTGTTATAAGGCCTATTAAATGAGATTTTATATGTAAATGGGAAAATGTAGTGATAGGTTTATTGAAAGCACTCAGTAAAAATTAATATTAATAATATTAATGAAAAGGATGGAATATAAAGCTTACTTGTCTAGATAATGCTTTAATCCTGCATTATTTTTCTGTAATGCTTTTTTTTTCTTTGTGACTACTTGTGTAGATACTGAGAAGGCTATACTTTTGGGGATGTGTTTTCTTCTACAGTTGACCCCTTGAACAACATGGGTTGGAACTATGATGGTCCACTTATACCCAGATATTTTTTCAGTAAATGCATATTACAGAACTACAGGTTACAAGGTTGGTTGAATCCTTGGATATGGAAGGGCAGATACAGAGGGCTGTCTGTAAAATTATGGGCAGATTTTCAACTGCAAGGAGGGTTTGTAACCCTAACCACTGTGTTGTTCAAGAGTCAACTATATTCCAATAGATTTTCAGAAAAGTCAGTAAATTTTCGTGTTTGTTTACCATTTAATATAGATAGATTTAAAATAAAGAGCCAGTTTAGGAAGAAAGAACTCTCTGACATACTGTTAATCCTGTGAAGTATTAAGTGAGGAAAAAAAGTGTAGATTAATACAGATGGCATGAACTAATAATTGTGAAGCAAACAACACAACATCATACTGCCTCAACCAGTCTCTACCTAAAATAAGGGTGCATAAATTTACATGTGCATGGATAAATATCAAGTTTCTATAACTGCTTAACTCCAGAGTTTAGGCATGGAAGATGTTGGAGGAGAGATTTTTAATATATTTATGTATTTTTGCATTAGGCCACTAGTCACCATGAGGATATATTACTTTGATAATTTAAAATATATTTAATTTTTTTAGAGTGTGGAAAGATTGTCATTTCAATCATTCACATGTATAAAAAGTGAACAAATGTTTTGTTTTTTAAATTTTATATTAAGAAAGTTAAACTTTAAGAAATCAAGAGGAAGGGCCTTATTCTCTAATATTCTTTTCTATGGCTTTTTTTCTGCTTCAATAGTTAAGACTGTTGGCATTTAGAAACTCAAACAAAGTTCCATATCATAAACATTAATTTAAATACATGATAGTAATCGTTTCAGGAAATTATTGGCTGGTAGCAAATATCTTTCTATGTGGCTTAGGCTATTACCACCCTGGTTTTTCTTTAAAAAAGTGAACAATTTTCTTGTAGATATAAGTGCTGAAAGGATGTAAAATACTTGATTTTCTCCACATTTGCTTCAGGATTTCTTGGACTAGTGAGACCCACTAAAAGTAACTGAAATCATCAAAGTACAAGCCTCTTATCTGTCAGTTGCTAACTTATATGATTGCCATAAAGTAATGAGCCACATCCTTTAAGAGTGCAGATTTCATCCAAGAACTTAGTCATTGTAAATTCCATTAACATTTTGAGGTTCCTCCAAAGATGGGAGTATACCACCAAATTCAATTTTATGAAAATAAGTTGATAAAGTTGACGTAAAATGACATTTAAAAATGAAGACTATGGAAGTATTGATTTTTTATATTGTTTTAACACCCTGACTTAAAGAATCATTTAAAAATTCAACTAATATTGTATTTAGTGACATCCTTAGTCTCTGTCCACACAAAAAATACAATCTATTTTAATAGTTCAATTTAATTTCTAAATGAAGTCTCAGAAAAAGAAAGTCTCATTCCTTCTTTGATTGAATTAATTTGTTATTGCTCATCCATTTGAGGTAGTAAAACTGGTGTATATGCATAGGTATGACCAGATTGTTCAAGAATTGTGTGTTAGGGAGGAGGCCTTAGGAAAATAATTTGCTCTATTCCCTGTTCCAGTTTTCTTCCAACCTTTAGAGTTCAGGTTACTAAATCCTCAGGTATAGTCCCAGCTCTTTCACCAACCTGGGAGCAAAGCTTGTATTTACTGCCAAGTGTTGGAAATCCTGTTGGGGGAGAGGTTTAAAACACCTTAGATTGGTGACCTTCGTGTGAGAGACACCTTGTCAGTTGTCCTGCATGGATTTTGTGCTCTTATGTATTTACCATCATTCCAAAAATGTCGAAGTCATCTCTCTTCTATTGTCTGTATTTCTATGTACAATACCTTCCTGTTGGGTCCTTTCTGCTTCCATGCCTCATCTATTGCCTGGTTCTCAGTATTCTTTTCTGGTGCTCACTTACTGCTAAGTCCCTCTTTGCTGAATGCCCCTCTCACTAACTTGTTGGACACCATCACCTCTCAAAAAATTTCAGAGACTCTTTCATTATTCCCACCGTTTTGGCTTTTGAAAGTTTTACTTCCTTTTAATTTTAATTGCATATTCTACATTTGATAGTTTCTGTTAACTATACAGAATCAATCAAGGGTTATCAGCAGTAGCACCAAGAGCTAATGGGAATGACAAGAAGAGTTTGTCTTTTTTTGACTCAACTGTAAATAGTGCTTAGACAGTGGGATTATGGGTGGTTATAGTTTTAAAAGTCTTTAATATTATTTTATCCTTAGATGTACTCTGACACCTGTTTCCTTATTCATCTCCACGGCACCAAGACTGATCCTTATCTATGCTGTGCTTCTGGTTTTTTTTTGTTTTTTGTGGTACGCGGGCCTCTCACTGTTGAGGCCTCTCCTGTCACGGAGCAGAGGCTCTGGATGCGCAGGCCCAGCCGCTCCGCGACATGCGGGATCCTCCCGTACCGGGGCACGAACCAGCATCCCCTGCATCGGCAGGCGGACTCTCAACCACTGCACCACCAGGGAAGCCCTGTGCTTCTGTTTTAAAGTTTATCTTACTTTGATGAACAACCACTAAATTTTGAGCTCTGTTTATAAGGATACTTGAGTTTCTTACTGACTTTCAAAGTAGAGAAGACTGATAATAAAATTTAATGATTACATTTTTCCTTCTTTTATTTATTTGTATATTCATACATTTGGGCTATGTAATAAACACTCAACCAAGCCTTGAAGACATAGGTTTGGGTAATATCTTTTCTCTTGGTATTCTCACAGTATAAAGGACAAAGGCTAACTTGTAAACAAATAATGAGGATACAGTGTGCTTGGTACTAAGGAAGAAAGCTATGGCATTGCTAATGGTGAGGCATTGCCCGCATCAGAAGCATACTGTCGATTCAAGAGATTAGAAATGGGGTATAATTTGTTTACTCAGATACTGATTCTACCTACTCCTCAGGGTTTCTAGGTTGTTTCTTTCATTGTATATCTCTTTCTTCCTACAGCAAGTTATCATCCAAAAGCTTGCCTCAACCACTTGCCAATAATCACATGTTTACATACGAAACAGAGTAAAGGGTTCCGTTCATTCAAGGTACGTTTAATGTCATGTCATCTGAAATTACTTCCAGGGCAGATATCTCTTCTTTCCTTCTCTTTGTGGTTCTTCTTTTTCTTCAATGGCTCTGCTTCTGCACCGTAGTGTATACTGCACAGTTGCTGAGTATATAAGTGTGGTGAGACAGCATTGGTTTAGAAACCTGACTTGACCATTTGCTAGTTGTTTAGCTTTGGGTGAATTACTCAATCATTCTCAACATCTTTTTATTCATGTGTAAAATGAGTTAATGTCAAATATTCAGCTTTAATATGCAATTAAGTAAGAATACAGAGAATAGTACCTTGCAAACAGTAGAAACAAACTAAGTTATCTGAATCTTTCTCTCCTATTCAACTGACTTACCAAAACAGCTTTGAAACATACTGGAACAAGTAGATGCAATATTCAGTGCACACATTATCTTGCAATTTGGTTGAACTACTTTAGGAACAATAATTTTAATGATACGGTAAAAATAAAACTGGTGAGGAGAAGGTCAGAAAGTGATTCTGATAGCTTTTCAATACATAGGTAAGTTAAAACAACAAAGATACATAGTAACAATCAAAGCATGACTGGGCTTCACAAATCTACAATATGTCTGTTTCTTCTTTCTGGAAAGTGCAAGTAAATAATGTCATTTTTAGTATTTACTATGGGCTAGTTACATCCTGTATGCTATCGTTAAATGTTAGGCTTATTATTCCCATTATCATACAAGCTAAATTTGGTATTGAGCACATGCACACAGAGCATAAGCTATGGGGAAGTCAAAACAGACAGCAGGCGAGAACACCAGAATTACAACTAGCTGCCAGACAATCATCGACAGGAAGACACTGGAACTCACCAAAAAAGATACCCCACATCCAAAGACAAAGGAGAAGCCACAATGAAACGGTAGGAGAGGTGCAATCACAGTAAAATCAAATCCCATAACTGCTGGGTGGGTGACTCATAGACTGGAGAACACTTAGACCACAGAAGTTCACCCACTGGAGTGAAGGTTCTGAGCCCCACGTGAGGCTTCCCAACCTGGGGGTCCAGCAACAGGAGGAGGAATTCCTAGAGAATCAGACTTTGAAGGCTAGCAGGATTTGATTGCAGGATTTTGACAGGACTGGGGTAAACAGAGCCTCCACTCTTGGAGGGCACACACAAAGTAGTGTGCGCATGGGGACCCAGGGGAAGGAGCAGTGACCCCATAGGAGACTGAACCAGACTTACCTGCTAGTGTTGGAGGGTCTCCTGCAGAGGTGGGGGGTGGCTGTCTCCCACCATGAGGACAAGGACACTGGCTGCAGAAGTTCTGGGAAGTACTCCTTAGCATGAGCCCTCCAAGAGTCCACCATTAGCCCCACCAAAGAGCCCTGGTAGGCACCAGTGTTGGGTCATCTCAGGCCAAACAACCAACAGGGAGGGAACCAAGTCACACCCATCAGCAGACAAGCAGATTAAAGTTTTACTGAGCTCTGCCCACCAGAGAAGCAGTCAAATCTACCCACCACCAGTCCCTCCCATCAAGCCTCTTAGATAGCCTAATCCACCAGAGGGCAGACAGCAGAAGCAAGAAGAACTTCAATCCTGCAGCCTGTGGAACAAAAACCACATTCACAGAAAGACAGACAAGAT
>NC_041222.1:70486649-70488331 GCF_002837175.3 Physeter macrocephalus
CTCATTCAGATTTGATGGAGAAATCAAAAGCTTTACAGACAAGCAAAAGCAAAGAGAATTCAGCACCACCAAACCAGCTCTACAACAAATGCTAAAGGAACTTCTCTAAGTGGGAAACACAAGAGAAGAAAAGGACCTACAAAAACAAACCCAAAACAATTAAGAAAATGGTCACAGGAACATACATATCAATAATTACCTTAAACGTGAATGGATTAAATGCTCCAACCAAAAGACACAGGCTCGCTGAATCGATACAAATAGAAGACTCATATATATGCTGTCTACAGGAGACCCACTTCAGACCGAGGAACACAGACTGAAAGTGAGGGGATGGAAAAAGATATTCCATGAAAATGGAAATCAAAAGAAAGCTGGAGTAGCTATACTCATATCAGATAAAGTAGACTTTAAAATAAAGAATGTTACAAGAGACAAGGAAGGACACTACAGAATGATGAAGGGATCAATCCAAGAAGAAGGTATAACAATTATAAATTATATGCATCCAACATAGGAGCACCTCAATACGTAAGGCAACTGCTAACAGCTATAAAAGAGGAAATCGTCAGTAATATAATAATAGTGGGGGACTTGAACACCTCATTTACACCAATGGACAGATCATCCAAAATGAAAATAAATAAGGAAACAGAGCTTTAAATGACACAATATATCCAATAGATTTAATTGATATTTATAGGACATTCCATCCAAAAACATCAGATTACACTTTCTTTTCATGTGCGCGTGAAACATTCTCCAGGACAGATCACATCTTGCCTCACAAATCAAGGCTCAGTAAATTTAAGAAAATTGAAATCATATCAAGCATTTTTCTGACCACAACGCTATGAGATTAGAAATGAATTACAGGTAAAAAAACGTAAAAACACAAACATGTGGAAGCTAAACAATACGTTACTAAATAACCAAGAGATCACAGAAGAAATCAAAGAGGAAATCAAAAAATACCTAGAGACAAATGACAATGAAAATGAAAACATGATGATGCAAAACCTATGGGATGCAGCAAAACAGTTCTAAGAGGGAACATTTATAGCTATACAAGCCTACCTCAAGAAACAAGAAAAATCTCAAATAAACAATCTAACCTTACACCTAAAGGGACTAGAGAAAGAACAAACAAAACCCAAAGTCAACAGAGGGAAAGAAAGCATCAAGATCAGAGCAGAAAGAAATGAAAGAGAAACAAAGATAACAATAGCAAAGATCAATAAAAGTAAAAGCTGGTTCTTTGAGAAGATAAACAATATTGATCAACCATTAGCCAGACTCATCAAGAAAAAGAGGGAGAGGACTCAAATCAATAAAATTAGAAATGAAAAAGGAGAAGTTACAACAGACACCACAGAAATGCAAAGCATCCTAATAGACTATTACAAGCAACTCTATGCCAATAACATGGACAAACTGGAAGGAATGGGTCAACAGAGGGAAAGAAAGCATCAAGATCAGAGCAGAAAGAAATGAAAGAGAAACAAAGATAACAATAGCAAAGATCAATAAAAGTAAAAGCTGGTTCTTTGAGAAGATAAACAATATTGATCAACCATTAGCCAGACTCATCAAGAAAAAGAGGGAGAGGACTCAAATCAATAAAATTAGAAATGAAAAAGGAGAAGTTACAACAGACACCACAGAAATGCAAAGCATCCTAA
>NC_041222.1:70489416-70490307 GCF_002837175.3 Physeter macrocephalus
AATAAACCTACCTAGGGAGACAAAAGACCTTTATGCAGAAAACTATAAGACACTGATGAAAGAAATTAAAGATGATACCAACAGATGGAGAGATATACCATGTTCTTGGATTGGAAGAATCAACATTTTGAAAATGACTATACTACCCAAAGCAATGTACAGATTCAATGCTATCCCTATCAAATTACCAATGGCATTTTTTACAGAACTAGAACAAAAAATCTTAAAATGTGTATGGAGACACAAAAGACCCCGAATAGCCAAAGCAGTCTTGAGGGAGAAAAACGGAGCTGGAGGAATCAGACTCCCTGACTTCAGACTATACTACAAAGCTACAGTAATCAAGACAATATGGTACTGGCACAAAAACAGAAACATAGATCAATGGAACAAGATAGAATGCCCAGCGATAAACCCATGCACCTATGGTCAACTAATCTATGACAAAGGAGGCAAGGATATACAATGGAGAAAAGACAGTCTCCATACACCATACACAAAAGTAAACTCAAAATGGATTTGAGACCTAAATGTAAGACTTGACAGTATAAAACTCTTAGAAGAAAACACAGGGAGAACACTATGACATAAATCACAGCGAGATCTTTTTTGATCCACCTCCTAGAGTAATGGAATTAAAAAAAAAAGGGACATTATGAAACTTAAAAGCTTTTGCACAGCAAAGGAAACCATAAACAAGACAAAAAGACAACCCTCAGAATGGGAGAAAATATTTGCAACGTATCAATGGACAAGGGATTAATCTCCAAAATATATAAACATCTCATGCAGATCAATATTAAAGAAACAAACAACCCAATCCAAAAATGGGCAGAAGACCTAAATAGACATTTCTCCAAAGAAGACATACAGATGGCCAAGAAGCACATG
>NC_041222.1:70490365-70512161 GCF_002837175.3 Physeter macrocephalus
AGACGAATGGATAAAGAAGTTGTGGTACATATATACAATGTAATATTACTCAGCCATAAAAAGGAACGAAATTGAGTCATGTGTTGAGACGTGGGTGGATCTAGAGACTGTCATACAGAGTGAAGTAAGTCAGAAAGAGAAAAATAAATATCGTATATTAATGAATGTATGTGGAACCTACAAAAATGGTACAGATGAACCGTTTTGCAGGGCAGAAGTTTAGACACAGATGTAGAGAACAAACGTATGGACACCAAGGGGGGAAAACTGCCAGGGGGTGGGCATGGTGGTGTGCTGAATTGGACGATTGGGTTTGACATGTATACACTGATGTGTATAAAATTGATGACTAATAAGAACCTGCTGTATAAAAAAATAAAATTAAATTAAAAAATTAAAAAAAGAAAATGGTGAAAACCTACCTCTTAGTGTCCCACATAAGAAATATTGTAATTGTATACCAATGCTGTCATTCATCTGGGTTGGTTATAAAAGAATGAGTAAGGCTGTACTCCACCCTATCTTTGGAGGAAGTTACCCCACTGACCTTAACCTTACAGAAGAAACTTATTTTATCTTCCCCTCTTAAGACAGAGGTTGAGTAGACAGGAAGAGCAATTGCAACTGTCCAGACTTCTGAAATAAAAAAAGAAATCTTACCAGCTGAGGTCTGATGAACTGTATGGGTAAAATCTCATTACTCAGTATTAAGTTGGAAAAAAACAATAAATGGACTTTTGGTAAAAAGAAAAAAGGAAAAAAAAAAAAACCAGACAGCAGCATAAACATTAGCCTTTAAATATGTGCAGAGATGATTCAAAGCAAACTCTCCATAAGAACTGAGCCTTGGGGAGTCACTTAATGATGCAGAAGCAGGTAACTCTTCAGAGAAGCAGGGGGAAAATTATCCTATGTGAAAAATCATAACCAGAAATAAAAAACCCCAAAAATAAATGTAGGCAAGAGGGAAGGCAGAGATAAGAGTTGAGAGAAAGGAGATACTAAGTGGTGGTGGCGGGCAATTGGTGAATCAATGCTTCCGTTTGCTGAAGAAAAAGCAAATAAAAGGCAAGTATGAGATACCGGAACTTAATTTGTATAAAAACTATGAAAAACAGTTGGAATTTGGACAGATCAAAGATCTGAGAGTCAGCTCAAGAGTTTGACAAATATTTATTACATCCCTACCCTCTACCTTATTATTATTATTTCAGGTGATGGAAAAGTAACATGACTAAAAACTGATTCTTATCTTCAAGGAGATCACCATCCTGTGAGACAGATATTCAGGTAAACACACATTGAAAATCATATTATAGTTATGTACTAGAAGTGAGAACAATGTGACATAGGAAACAGGAAAGGACGTGCTCCAATTTGAGGACTTTGGGTAACTTTCTGTGGATATAAAAGATACATTTTGTTTTGATAGGATGTATGGAGTTACCCAAGCATTGGTTAAGGTTTCTAGGCAGTGCAAGCACCATGAGCAGAGTTTCAAAGACATAAAACAGCACAGTATGTATAAAGAAATTAAAGAAATTGGTTATTGCCAGAGGCTGACCTGGAAGATAGGGCCTGAAATTAATAGAACTTAGGATATAAAAGATGTTGTATGCAGAGATAAGGAGATTGAACCAAACAGGAAGCAGATTCTGCAGATCAAGTGTCAACCAAATTCTATAGATAGTCTCTATATTTGGTCCACACTGAATCAATATTAAAATTAGAGATTTTATATTAAAGTCAGATATTTGACTTCTCTTGCCAATGCTTTTATGGCCGAACCAATTCTTCATTTTCTCATGGCAGTAAGCCCCTGGAGATGAGAAGGCTTCTACTCAGGCGACACATTCTCTGTAGTGCCATTGTGGCCACTCCTCACACAAAGTTTACATATACATTTACACTCATCTAGCTTTATTTTTATCTGACCCAAGTAGACATCTAACTTTGCTAGCTTTACTCCTGACATTGGTTATCCACATGAGAGAGAAAAATTAAAGTATTTTAATCTGTGGCATGACATTTAACTGCGGGAAGATTAAGGCTGAATTCACAGGAAGGTCAGAATGGGAGCGAGAAACAGGCTCCCTGTAATCAGCAATGTGAGGCTTAACAATGTGAGAACTTGCTTATATTGAGCAAATTTCAGTCATTTGTTGGATGTGAGGAAAAGAGGGGAATCTAGAATGACAATGACAATCAGTTTTATGGTTTGGATGACTAGGTTGATGATGAGACCCATGACTAAAAAGTGAACACAAAATTTGGAAGAGAGAGTTAAGTGTTCAATTTTGGACAAGCTGAGTTTGAAGTTCCTGGGGATGTCCCACAGGTCAAGTGAGCAGTGAGTAGTACACATAAGATAGGAGCTCAATGGAAAGGCAATAATAGGATTATAGTTTGGGGAGTTACTATTTTGTCATTGATGTTTGAAACAACAAAAGCAGGTGAAGTCATGAAAGTAACACTAGAGTAAGGGAAAAAAACTGGAAAATGGGAAATAGAAAGAGGTGGATGAAATCATGAAAAATGAAGGACGAGGAGTCAGAGGAGTACAAATAAAATCAGAAAAAAAGGATTCTTCACCATCTGAATCTATTTGGTTCTTGAGTTTAGCCAGTAGGAGTTTGGATGGCAAGGGTTATCTTTAGTCTCAGAGATTCCAAGGGAGTAAAGCATTTTAGGAATGAGTGCTTAGCACTTCCAAAGTCAATAGATTGGTCCAATGAGACAAGAACTGAAATGCATTTGTATAGAAATTAGAGTGATTTTTGTCTGAGTAATTTCAATGTAGTGATGAGAAAGAAGCCAGAATTCAAGGGGATGAGGAGTGAATGGAAGGTGTCTAGAGTCAGTGAGATTAAACTACTTTCAAGAAGCTTGACCCAGAAGAGAAGGAAAATGACAGAGTGATATCAAGAGTTAAATAAAAGATCTGAGAGAGAAGGTTTTCATGACATAAGAGACTTGAACATGCTCTTCGCATATATCTGATTATATATTTATGGACATCGTTTGCAAGCATTTAAAAAAATAGAAGACCAGAGTAGTACTAAATACAGTAAGGGGTAACTCATTACCATTGCCATTATTGCTATTGACCATTTAAAAAAATCCAATGAAATATGCTTAGTAATTCCAACTCCTCCTTACCTTCCACACACATTCTTTCTGCTGAGATATGACAAGAGGTTCCTGTCTCTAAAGGCAACACATTCTCTTCTTTTCCAGCTCTAACTTGCCTCTTCTTTTTCTTAGGTTCATTCAAAATCTGCTTCTCATGTTTCCACTTCTGTTTCTAGTTCTGCTCTTTGGATCCACAATAGAGTAAGACTAATCTATCTTTCATAAGAAAATGCTTTGGATATTTGAAAAGTAACTTGCATGCCTCCTCTTTTATCTTAACTTTTTCCAAGCTACATGAAAGTTACACCTAACTCCCATTTGAGATGTTTTCAGATCTCTTACTAACCTCATTTCACATTTCTTCTTCTTCCTTTTAATTTAGTCTGGCTTATCAATATTTAAATGATGTTGAATTGTACATAATATTCCAAGTTTAGTTTGTGTAGCAGAGTAAAGTTGATCTGCTTTGTTTCACCATAGGGAGATTACCCCTTTATTTAAACTCCTAAGATTGGCCAGCTATTGTAAGCAACCATCTGACACCTCTAGCTCATTAAGAAACTTACAGTCACAGATATTTTCACATTAACTCATGCCAAGAAGTTTTTCTTCCTCCATAAACTTATGTTGGTTATTTTTGAGCTTAAAAGCATAAGTGTACATTTTATTGTCTTCATATTAGCCTAGGAATTTCATTCCTCACTGTCATATCAAATCTTGGTTTTGTCCCTATATTATTTGCTCTCTACCTACTTTGTTATCTTTTGAAATTATGATGAGTATACTCTTATGTTTTCATCTAATGCATAAGATAAAAATTATATTTTGACAGGTGAGGACAAGGCCACAAATTTGTAATGGTCTACTGGAGATTTATCACAAGGTTGAAATCAATGTCTTATTCAACATTATTTATGGTTACAAAGGCATTTATGAACTCACCTAATAATATTACCCAACTCACATTTTAAAAAACATCTTATTAATGTATATAAATACTTTATTCATGTATCCAAGTATTTTGTCAAGCTAGTGAAAAACTATCAAAGGAGGAAATAATAATTGTACAGCAGACTTATTTTGGGTAAATTTTCATAGGTTTCTTAGGATTTCATGATTCTCGTCAAGTAATAGTAAATTTATATAGTGTTTGACTTTTCTAAGTGATTTGTCATGGAATTTTCCAGAGTGGAAGCATTATACAAAGTTCACAGGCATTTGAGTATAGCAAATGAGTAGAATATCTGGCTTTGGTATGCATTAGCTCTATGTCGAAGGTGAATATTTAAACTTATAGTATATAAAATAGGTAATAATGGATGTTTCATAGGATTATTATGAAGATATAAGGAGAATTTATACCCAGTCCAAAGCATAGTTTACAATGAGCATGACACATTAAATTTCTTACTTCCAACTACTCAAGAGTAACTGCACTGAATATTCAGATTGATATTATAGCCATTTTGAAGATAAAGAAAAAAAATTCAGAGTTTTATTCATTCATTCAATAATTTTTTTAACAACTTTATTGGAGTATAATTGCTTTACAATGGTGTGTTAGTTTCTGCTATATAACAAAGTGAATCAGCTATATGTATACATATATCCCCATATGCCCTACCTCTTTCATCTCCCTCCCACCCTCCCTATCCCACCCCTCTAGGTGGTCACAAAGCACTGAGCTGATCTCCCTGTGCTATGCAGCTGCTTTGCACTAGCTATCTATTTTACATTTGGTAGTGCATATAAGTCAATGCTACTCTAGCACATCATCCCAGATTACCCTTCTCCCTCCCCGTGTGCTCAAGTCCATTCTCTACGTCTGCATCTTTAGTCCTGTCCTGCCCCTAGGATCATCAGAACCATTATTTTTTTTTGATTCCATATACATATGTTAGCACACGGTATTTGTTTTTCTCTTTCTGACTTACTTCACTCTGTATGACAGACTCTAGGTCCATCCACCTCACTACAGATACCTCAATTTCCTGTCTTTTTACTGCTGAGTAATATTCCATTGTATATATGTGCCACATTTTCTTTACCCATTCATCTGTCGATAGACACTTAGGGTGCTCCATGTCCTGGCTATTGTAAATAGTGCTGCAATGAACATTGTGGTAAATGTCTCTTTTTGAACTATGGTTTTCTCAGGGTATATGCCCAGTAGTGGGATTGCTGGGTCATATGGTTGTTCTTTTTTAGTTTTTTAGGAACCTCCATACTGTTCTCCATAGTGGCTGTATCAATTTACATTCCCACCAACAGTGCAAGAGGCCCAGTAGTGGGATTGCTGGGTCATATGGTTATTCTTTTTTAGTTTTTTAGGAACCTCCATACTGTTCTCCATAGTGGCTGTATCAATTTACATTCCCACCAACAGTGCAAGAGGGTTCCCTTTAGTCCACACCCTCTCCAACATTTGATGTTTGCAGATTTTCTGATGATACCCATTCTGATCAGTGTGAGATGGTACCTTATTGTGGTTTTGATGTGTATTTCTGTAACCACTAGTGATGTTGAGCATCCTTTCATATGTTTGTTGGAAATCTGTACAACTGCTTTGGAGCACTGTCTATTTAGGTCTCTTGCCCATTTTTCGATTGGGTTGTTTGTTTCTTTGAGATTGAGCTGCATGAGCTGCTTGCATATTTTGGAAATTAATCCTTCATCAGTTGCACCGTTTGCAAATATTTTCTCCCATCCTGAGGGTTTTCTTTTCATCTTTTTTATGTTTTCCTTTGCTGTGCAAAAGCTTTTAAGTTTCATTAGGTCCCATTTGTTTATTTTTGTTTTTATTTCCATTTCTCTAGGAGGTGGGTCAAAAAGGATCTTGCTGTGATTTATGTCATGGAGTGTTCTGCCTATGTTTTCCTCTAAGAGTTTTATAGTGTCTGGCCTTACATTCAGGTCTTTAATCCATTTTGAGTTTATTTTTGTGTATGACAGTTAGGAAGTGTTCTAATTTCATTCTTTTACATGTAACTGTCCTGTTTTCCCAGCACCACTTATTGAGGAAGCTGTCTTTTCTCCATTGTTTATTCTTGCCTCCTTTATCAAAGATAAGGTGACCGTATATGTGTGGCTTTATATCTCGGTTTTCTATTTTGTTCCATTGAGGTATCTTTCTGTTTTTGTGCCAGTACCACACTGTCTTGATTACTGTAGCTTTGTAGTATAGTCTGAAGTCAGGGAGCCTTATTCTTCCAGCTCTGTTTTTCTTTCTCAAGATTGATCTGGCTATTGGGGTTTTTTGTATTTCCATACAAATTGTGAAATTTTTTGTTCTAGTTCTGTGAAAAATGCCATTGGTAGTTTGATAGGGATTGCATTGAATCTGTAGATTGCTTTGAGTAATGTAGTCATTTTCACAATGTTGATTCTTCCAATATATCTCTCCATCTGTTTGTATCATCTTTAATTTCTTTCATCAGTGCCTTATACTTTTCTGAGTACAGGTCTTTTACCTCCTTAGGTAGATTTATTACTAGGCATTTTCTTCTTTTTGTTGCCATGGCAAATGGAAGTGTTTCCTTAATTTCTCTTTCAGATTTTTCATTGTTAGTGTATAAAACTGCAAGAGATTTATGTGCATTAATTTTGTATCCTGCTACTTTACCAAATTAATTGATTAGCTCTAGTAGTTTTCTGGTAACATCTTTACAATTCTCTCTATATGGTATCATATCATTTGCAAAGAGTGACAGTTTTATTTTTTTTCAATTTGGAATCCTTTTACTTCTTTTTATTCTCTTATTCCCGTGGGTAAAATTTCCAAAACTATGTTGAATAATAGTGGTGAGAGTGGGCAACCTTCTCTTTTTCCTGATCTTAGAAGATATGGTTTCAGTTTTTCACCATTGAGGACAATATATATGGTATCATATCATTTGCAAAGAGTGACAGTTTTATTTTTTTTCAATTTGGATTCCTTTTACTTCTTTTTATTCTCTTATTCCCGTGGGTAAAATTTGCAAAACTATGTTGAATAATAGTGGTGAGAGTGGGCAACCTTCTCTTTTTCCTGATCTTAGAAGATATGGTTTCAGTTTTTCACCATTGAGGACAATATTGGTTGTGGGTTTGTCATACATGGACTTTATTAGGTTGAGGTACGTTCCCCCTATGACTACTTTCTGGAGAGATTTTATCATAAATGGGTGTTGAACTTTGTCAAAAGATTTTTCTGCATCTATTGAGATGGTCATATGCTTTCTCTCCTTCAATTTGTTAATATGGTGTATCACATTGATTGATTTGTGTATATTGAAGAATCCTTGCATTCCTGGGATAAACCCCACTTGTTCGTGGTGTATGATTCTTTTAATGTGCTGCTGGATTTGGTTTGCTAGTATTGTGTTTAGGATTTTTGCCTCTATGTTCATCAAGGATATTGGCCTGTAATTGTCTTTTTTTGTGACATCTTTGTCTGGTTTTGGTATCAGGGTGATGGTGGCCTCATAGAATGAGTTTGGGAGGGTTCTATCTATCTGCTATCTACCTCTGCTATCTTTTGGAAGAGTTTGAGAAGTGTAGGTGTTAGCTCTTCTCTAAATGTTTGATAGAATTCACCTGTGAAGCCATCTGGTTCTGGGCGTTTGTTTGTTGGAAGATTTTTAATCACAGTGTGAATTTCAGTGCTTATGATTGGTCTGCTCAAAATTTCTATTTCTTCCTGGTTCAGTCTCAGAAGGTTGTGCTTTTCTAAGAATTTGTCCATTTCTTCCAGGTTGTCCATTTTGTTGGCATAGAGTTTCTTGTAGTAATCTCTCATGATCCATTATATTTCTGCCATATCAGTTGTTAATTCTCCTTTTTCATTTATAATTCTGTTGATTTGAGTCTTCTCCCTTTTTTTCTTGATGAGTCTAGCCAATGGGTAACAATTTTGTTTATCTTCTCAAAGAAGCAGCTTTTAGTTTTATTGATCTTTGCTATCATTTCCTTCATTTCTTTATCGTTTATTTCTGATGTGATTTTTATGATTTCTTTCCTTCTGCTATCTTTGGGGTTTTTTTTTGTTCTTCTTTCTCTAATTGCTTTAGGTGTAAGGTTAGGTTGTTTACTTGAGATGTTTCTTGTTTCTTGAGGTAAGATTGTATAGCTATAAACTTCCTTCTTAGAACTGTTTTTGCTGCATCCCATAGGTGTTGGGTCATCATGTTTTCATTGACATTTGTTTCTAGGTATTTTTTGATTTCCTCTTTGATTTCTTCAGTGATCTCCTGGTTATTAAGTAGTGTATTGTTTAGCCCCCGTGTGCATGTATTTTTTACAGTTTTTTCCTGTAACTGATAACTAGTCTCATTGCGTTGTGGTCAGAGAAGTTACCTGATATGATTTCAATTATCTTACATTTATCAAGGCTTGATTTGTGACCCAAGATATGATCTATCCTGGAGAATGTTCCATGAGCACTTGAAAAGAAAGTGTTTTTTTGTTGTTTTTGGAGGGAATGTTGTATAAATATCAATTAAGTCCATCTTGTCTAATGTGTAATTTAAACCTTGTGTTTCCTTATTTATTTTCATTTTGGATAATCTGTCCATTGGTGAAAGTGGGATGTTAAAATCCCCTATTATCATTGTGTTGCTGTCGATTTCCCCTTTTATGGCTGTTAGCCTTTGCCTTATGTATTGAGGTGTTCCTATGTTGGGTGCATAAATATTTACAATTGTTATATCTTCTTCTTTTGATCCCTTGATCATTATGTAGTGTCCTTTTTTGTCTCTTGTAATAGTCTTTATTTTAAAGTCTATTTTTTCTGGTATGAGTATTGCTACTCCAGTTTTCTTTTGATTTCCATTTGCATGGAATATCTTTTTCCATTCCCTCACTTTCAGTCTATATGTGTCCCTAAGTGTGAAGTGGGTCTCTTGTAGACAGTATATATATGGATCTTGTATTCGTATCCATTCAGCCAGTCTGTGTCTTTTGGTTGGAGTATTTAATCCATTTACATTTAAGGAAATTATCAATATGTATGTTCCTATTACCATTTTCTTAATTGTTTTGGGTTTGTTTTCGTAGGTGTTTTCCTTCTCTTGTGTTTCCTGTGTAGAAGAGTTCCTTTTGCATTTGTTGTGAAGCTGGTTTGGTGTTTCTGAATTATGTTAACTTTTGCTTGTCTGTAAAATTTTGAATTTCTGCATTGAAACTGAATGACATCCTTGCTGGGTAGAGTAATCTTGATTGTAGGTTTTTACCTTTTTTCACTTTAAATATGTCCTGCCATTTCCTTCTGGCTTGCAGAGTTTCTGCTGAAAGATCAGTTGTTATACTTATGGGGATTCCCTTGTATGTTATTTGTTGCTTTTCCTTTGAAGCTTTCAATATTTTTCTTTGTATTTTGTTTTTGATAGTTTGATTAATATGTGTGTTGGCATGTTTCTCCTTGGGTTTTTCCTGTGTGGAACTCTCTTCTCTTCCTGGACTTGACTGACTACCTCTTTTCCCATATTAGGGAAGTTTTCAACTATAATATCTTCAAATATTTTCTCAGACTCTTTCTTTTTCTCTTCTTCTTCTGGGACCCCCATAATTCAAATCTTGGTGTGTTTAATGTTGTCCCAAAAGTCTCTGAGACTTTCCTCAATTCTTCTCATTCTTTTTTCTGTATTCTGATCTGCAGCAGTTATTTCCACTATTTTATCTTCCAGGTCACTTATCCATTCTTCTGACTCAGTTATTCTGCTATTGTTTCCTTCTAGAGAATTTTTACTTTCATTTATTGTGTTGTTCATCATTGTTTGTTTGCTCTTTAGTTCTTCTAGGTCCTTGTTAAACGTTTCTTGTAATTTCTCCATTCTATTTCCAAGATTTTGGATCATCTTTCCTATCATTACTCTGAATTCTTTTTCAGGTAGATTGCCTATTTCCTCTTCATTTGTTCAGTATGGAGGGTTTTTTATCTCGCTCCTTCATCTGTACATATCTCTGTGTCTTCTCATTTTGTTTAACTTACTGTGTTTGGGGCCTCCTTTTCTCAGGCTGCATGTTTGTAGTTCCCGTTGTTTTCAGTGTCTGCCCCCAGTGGTTGAGGTTGGATCAGTGGCTTCTTTAGGCTTCCTGGTGGAGAGTACTTCTGCCCGTGTTCTGATGGGTGGGTTTTGATCTTATCTCTCTGGTGGGCAGGGCCATGTCTGGTGTTGTGTTTTGGGGTGTCTGTGAACTTAATATGATTTTATGCACCCTCTCTTCTAATGGGTTAGATTGTGTTCCTGTCTTGTTAGTTGTTTGGCATGGTGCTTCCAGCACTGGAACTTGCTGGCCGTTGGGTGGAGCTGGGTCTTAGTGTTGAGAAGGAGATCTCTGGGGAGAGGTCTTGCTGACTGATATTATGTTGGGGTGGGAAGTCTCTTGTGGTCCAATGTCCTGGACTCAGCTCTCCCACCTCAGAGGCTCAGTCCTGACACCTGGACTGAGCACCAAGACCCTCCCACCACATGTCTCAGAAGAAAAGGAAGAAAAAAAAGGAAAAAAGTATTATAAAATAAAAATAAATTAAAAATAAATTGAAAAAAGAAGAGAGCAACCTAACCAATAAACAAATCCACTTATGATAACAAGCACTAAAAACTAAACTAAGATAAACTTAAAAATCAGAAATAAATTAGTCCCACAAAGCAAACCCGAAGTCTACAGTTGCTCCCAAAGTCCACTGCCTCAATATTGGGAACATTCATTGTCTATTCAGGTATTCCACAGGTGCAGGGTTTATCAAGTTGATTGTTGGTTTTTAATCCACTGCTCCTGATGGTGCTGGGAGTAATTTCTCTTTCTTTTCTTTGTTCACACAACTCCTGGGGTTCAGCTTTGGTTTTGACCCCACCTCTGTGTTTAGGCCCTCAGGCATCTGTTCCCCACCCAGACAGGAGGGGATTAAAGCAGCGGCTGCTTAGGGCTGTCTTGCTCACTCAGGCTGGGGAGATGGAGGGTTATGGTAGTCATAATTGGAATGCGGGGCGAGCCTGCAGTGGCAGAGGCCAGCGTGACATTACAACAGCCTGACGTGTGCTGTGTGTTCTCCTGGGGATGTTGTCCCTGGATCTCAGGACCCTGTCAGTGGCATGCTGCACAGGTTCCCGGGAGTTGGGGGGTGGTGTGAGTAGTGACCTGTGCTTGCACACAGGATTTTTGGTGGCAGAGGCAGCAATGTTAGTGTTTCATGCCTGTCTCTGGGATCCGATCTGATAGCTGCAGCTCATGCCCATCGCTGGAGCTCGCTTAGGTGGTGCTCTGCCTTGTGTGGGAACATGGGGAAGAAACCCCCTCTCCTCGTGCACGCCGAGACAAAGGTCTCTTGCCTCTTTGGCAGCTCCAGACTTTTTCCCGGACTCCCTCCCAGCTAGCTGTGATGCACTAGCTCCCTTCAGGCTGTGTTCATGCAGCCAACCCCAGTTGTCTCCCTGGGATCTGCCCTCTGAAGCCTGATCCTCAGCTCCCAGCCCCCACCCGCCCCAGCAGGTGAGTAGACAAGCCTCTCAGGCTGGTGAGTGCTGGTCAGCACCTATCCTCTGTGTGGAAATCTCTCTGCTTTGCCCTCTGCACCCCTGTTGCTGTGCTCTCCTCTGTGGCTCGGAAGCTTCCCCCCTGCCACCCCTTGTCTCTGCCAGTGAAGGGGCTTCCTAGTATGTGGAAACTTTTCTTCCTTCACAGCTCCCTCCCAGTGGTGCAAGAACTGTCCCTATTCTTTTGTCTCTGTTTTTTCTTTTTTCTTTTGCCCTACCCAGGTACATGGGGATTTTCTTGCCTTTTGGGAATTCTGAGGTCTTCTGCCAGCATTCAGTATGTGTTCTGTAGGAGTTGTTCCACATGTAGATGTATTTCTGATGTATTTGTGGGAGGAAGGTGATCTCCACGTCTTACTCCTCCACCATCTTGAAGGTCTCCCCCCTTTCAATAGTTATTGCATGCTTTCTAGGTGTTTAGCACTGTTACTCATTGGATATAATTAATTATGAGATACATGCATAGATACTCTGGAAACATAGAGAAAGTGTACCAAAACACCCTCAAAGCCTAGTTAATTTTTAACACCAATCTGCTTAGAGTTGACATAGTATTTTGAAAACTCAGTGATTGTCTTTATTATAGACGTGATGTAAATATTAACAATAAATCTAATAATTCTTATTTTTGGTAGGTATAGTCCATAATAAAATAGCTTCTAATATTCAGATAAAAAGAGTAATATGTTGGGGCAACATAGTGTGGCCCATTAAGATGCCTAAAAACCAGCTTTAATGAATCATTAAAGATTATTTATAATTAACATATGAAATATATACAATTATTTGCTCTAAGGTATTCATGGGCTTCAAATAATTTGTTCTTTTATGGAGTAAAATGTTTCCCTTCTGATTAAAAGTACTCTTTGTTAAGTTGTTAATCCATTTTTATAGCTGGATAGCCTTAACTTGGTCATAAATACAGAATTAGTAGAATTAAAATTAAAGTGGAATTAAAATTAATGATGTTGAATGTAATTTGAACTTGTCAAAATATGACCTTTCTCATAACAGTGAATTTATTCTATTCAAATCCTATAGTCTGAGAGAATGAATAATATTGTACAACTATTGAAAACTGTCAGGATAGCTAATAAATTAGTAGCTATACTTAATAGCACTGACTAGAAAGATGACTAAAAATATGGTTTAAACATGACAAATCTGTTTTATGTTTTGCTAAATTGATTAAAACATACAGTGTTTTTCCCTTGGGAGAATTTTTACTCATTTGAAATGAGGTTTTTAAAAAATGCTAATACAGGGCTTTTCATTTTGAGAGGAAATGCACTGAGTGCTTTCTATAAAGATGCTATGTGGATATTTCAGCTGTATTTAAAAAACAGTAAACACCAAAGTAGGACTCCCACCTATGCAGAGTGAATAGGTTGCTGATCCTGTGCACACAAACAGAACACTACACAGAATTACTCCCCAAAAAGCCTGGACACTGGGAAAATGATCAAAGGCAGAAGAGAAACTGAGAATCATTTGTTCTTGAAAAATTGCTACAATTTCAGGTAAGAAAAATGGGAGTCTTTAGCCTTTTTGCCTGTTGCTCTATTCCTTACCTACTCCCCCTCTTAGTTGGTGAGAAATGTTAATTTATCAGCTTGGGGCTGTCTGCATAAACTTGCAGCTGTGCTGACAGAGGATGTGGACTCAATTTTGTGCAGAATGTGAAAACACAAGATTTGTAGATGAAAATGGCAAATGTAGCAGGAAACAAATGAAAGAGAACAACATCTTTGATAGCCTGAGACTGCAGTCCTGTTTGGGGTGAATGGTGGACCAGCTAGAATTTATTGGGAGACATAGATTAGTTAGATAAGGTCTCCATGCATAACTGACTGTCTAGGAAACAAGGCACATGAGGCAGCCAAGTGGGAATTGAGTATAAAAAAAGATTTGGGAATTGGCTGATCTTTGAATGCCCTCACCAGTCCACACACAGATTGATCATCAGAGAGAGGAAGTTCAAGATTTTTGAGCACAACGTCTGCCAAACACATTGGCTGACCATTAAGCTATGGAGACACAGGGGTGAGCCCCTCAGAAACAAAGCTTAAAGTTAAAAATAGAAACCCTGTAGAATCCTAGAGAAAAGAAGAAATAGGAGATACTGCCATCCTAACTCTACAGATTTATTATCTATGTGATTTGTGCTTGGTAAGAGGCAGACAATCATGACAACTACCTCCAAGGACTCTAGAAGAAATCATAGAATACAGTTAAAGTAATTAGAGCAATGTCTGACACATAGTAATTTTTCTATTTCTTTTTCCTTTTCATTTTTTATTGAAGTATAGTTAACATACAATATTATATATATTATATTAGTCTCAATATATATATAATATATATTATATTATACATATTATATTATATACAACATAGTGATTTGACATTTATATACATTATGAATTGATTACCACACTAAGCATAGTAACCATGTCACCATAAAAGTAATAATAATATTATAGACTATCTTCCCTATGCTGTACATTACATCCCCATGACATTTATTTTATGACTAGACATTTGTACCTCTTAATCCCCTTCCCCTATTTCATTAATTCCCCACTCTCTCTCTCCTCTGGCAACCACCAGTTTGTTCTCTGTCTCTATGAGTCTGTTTCTATTTTGTTTTTTGTTTGTTCATTTGTTTTGTTTTTTACATTCCACATATAAGTGAAATCACATGGTATTTGTCTTTCTCTGTCTAGCATATTTCACTTAGCATATATACTGAACACTCCACCACAAAACAGCAAAATACACATTCTTTTCAAGTTCACATAGAACATTCTCCAGGATAAATTATATGATAGGCCACAAAACAAGTCTTAAAAATTTAACATTGAAATCATTATCAAGCATCTTTTCCAACCACAACAGTATGAAACTAGAACTCATTTACAAGAAGAAAACTGGAAAAAAGCACGAACACGTGGAGGCTAATTTTTCTATTATTCCTACAGAAAGCAGTAAGTGTGCTTTTGCAGAAACAAAAGCAAAACTAGGAGAGTAGTTTTCATGCAGCTCAAGAGAGAACAAAAAGGAAAAAAAAAGAAAATAAAAAACAGGAGAAGCAAATGTAGAGCAATACAAAGTTCCTAGTTAATTTGCTAATTTTAGATCTCCTAATTTTGCTATTCATGAATTTAGGGCACCTTTATGTATTCATTCAACAATGATGTTCTACTATGTGTCAGACATTGTATAGAGTTCTGGAAGCAGAATGATGACTGATGTAAGAATTATCAAAACAGTGATGCTACTGACTCAGATGTTTCAAACATAATGGTTTCATGTAATATGATCTCACTCTTAGTCATGTGGCAAGATAGGTTAACGGTAAGGGATGTCCTTCCTGTAAATATATAATATCACTCTGGTAGCTGGTGACTAAATCCAGTAGTCAAATATTGACCTAAGAATTAGGCTTATATTAAATTTAGCATTGCATGTGCCTTTATATTACTCTAAAGTCAATGTAGCTGATAAATATAGATGTCTACCAGAGTTGTTGTACCTTCTTTGAACTTGCTATTAGTTATTTCATTCTATGAATACAACTCTTAGTTTAGAGAGCATTAAGATATTAGAAGCAGACTTCTAATTTGAGAACTTATTGAGAACATATGCCAGAAGGAAATCCATTGTGATTATCTTGAGGAGTGGTACTCATAATTCCTTCTGACTTTTCCTCAATCAACACATGAAAAATTCATACATTTCAGATTTGACTTTTGAACGCTTATCTACAAGGAGTGGGCAGAACAGAGGTTGCAGTTTGTGTTGATGGTAATAAGTCATAATATCTTTGTTGCTGTACAGTTCTCCCCTGACCTTTAGACTCATATAGTTACTGGACTGCTTGACATTTTCAAATGGATGCTTCATAGATATATCAAATAATATTTTCCAAAAGGAACTCTTGATTTCATTCAAGAAAGCTGATCCTCTTCTGGGATTTTCTTGCTTCAGTAATTGTTAAAACCACCCACCAAGATGCTCATGCTGGCAACTTTAGTGTCTTTGTCAGTCTCCCAAGTCAATCAATCTGCCACTCCTATTTTTTCTGCTTTCTAAATATATCTTGCGCTTATTCATTTTTCTCTGTCTATGCTATGACTATTTTTTTAAAATTTTATATTGGAATATAGTTGATCTACACTGTTGTGTTAGTTTCTGGTGTACAGCTAAGTGATTCAATTTTACATATACATATATCCATTCTTTTTCAGATTTTTTTCCCATATAGGTTATTATAGAATAGTGAGTAGAGTTCCCTGTGCTATACAGTAGGTCCTTATTGATTATTTTATATACAGTAGTGTGTATATGTTAATCCCAAACTCCTAATTTATCCCTCCCATTTGGTAACCATATGTTTGTTTTTGAAGTCTGTGAGTCTGTTTCTGCTTTGTAAACAAGTTCATTTGTATCATTTTTTTAAAGATTCCACGTATAAGTGATTCATATGATATTTGTCTTGCTCTCTCTGACTTACTTCACTTAGTATGATAATCTCTAGGTCTATCCATGTTGCTGCATACACTATGACTATTTGAATCCAAACTACTTAAATTATATCTTTCCTGCTAACCAGTCTCATCTTTAAATCTTGCCCTCATTTAAATCCTTTTTTAAACATAGCATCAGAGTAATCTTTTTAGATTATGAATTAGACAATACTATTCTCCTTAAAAAATTTTTCAATACATTCCACTTGTATGATGTCACCCAATTACAAATACAAATTCCTTACTGTGGCCTATCAGACTGTGCATAATCGGACCCCTTCACGCCTTTCAAATTTGTTTCTTTCTACTTTCTCTTCCATGTATGTTCTGGTCACTGTGGCCTTCTTTCAGTTTCTCATCTTTGTCCGTTCCTTTCTCACCAAGCTAGCCTTCGCTGCTAGCTTTCTGTCTGAAAAAGTCTTTATGCTATGGATCTCAGGTTAAACTTTACAAAGACCTTTCCCAAACTATGGTAAGTTGTGTAACCACTGTTTATTATTTTATATTATTCTACCCTCAGTTTTCATTTAAGTACCTTGTTTTTTAAATTTATTTTTTATTGAGGTAACATTGGTTTGTAACATTATATAACTTTCAGGTGCAACCATATGTTTCTACTTCTGTGTACAGTACAAGGAGCACAAGTTTCAAATATGCATTTTATATATTCATCTATATTGACATACCTTTAAGTTGCCACATAATTGCATTTAAGGGAAGTGTTAGGAAAGCATATTTAGCACCTATTTCTGCATAACTTTTAGAGACTATACCCCTCACGCAAACAAAGCTAACCCACAAAACAAAAAATGTACGTTACTAAGCAGTATGTGTTCATAATGCATAAATGAACACAAATAATTTGATAAACAATGCTGAAGTCATGCCCTATAGGTACTAGTGGCAGGTGTAGGCACTCAGCAAGGTGGCAAAATACCCTCGCAACCCTGTCTGTGATGTCCCTTGAAATCCAGTGCCCACACTGACCAACACAGCACATTTCTGAGGAGTCTCTGCAAACAAGGCTCACTTCAGAGTTTAACCACCAGCACAGGTGGAAATTCTGAATTTTTGGAGAAATTACATTTTTAAAGAACTGGGTTGACACAGGAAAAAAGTAATATATCTTTATGTCCTTTGTAGATCTAGTCATTTTGTTAGATTTGAAGTATAAAAATTATATCTTGTATACTTGATTTACTCATGAAATTAAAATGGTTGGCATATTAAATTTAAAAGAATAGTTTGTGTAGACTCTAATTTCAAATTTACTATTGGGATTTAGGTATATTTACTTGTTACAAATGGCACTGCAAGCTGCTGTGCTTAAAAAATTAAACACCTTTTTTTTTTTTCCTTATTTATCTGAAGCAGTAAATGACAGAGAAAATAAGAAACCAATATTATAATTAACCAAACCAAGTCATCATGTTTTGTGGCCATGTTATCCACCATGTTGTCAAACGGACGTAGAAATACACAATTTCAGAAAAAGAGCTAAGTTAATATATATGTAATATATATTATAAGTTAATATATATATTCTCACACAAACAAAGCAAACCCACAAAATAAAAATGTACATTACTAAGCAGTAAATATTCATAATGCAGAAATGAACACTAATAATATAATTAAAGAATGTTTAAGTCATGTTCTGTAGATACAATCAATAGCTGCAAGCATAGGAAATCAGCAAATTGGCAAAGTACCCTACTAATCCTGTGGAAGACACTAAGGCTGAGAATTTAAATATCATGATCAATTTCACACTGGTAAGCAGGGGAGTTGGGATTTGAGACTTTCCCTATAATTTCCCTAGAACAGCAAAGCACAGGTTCTTTCTGTTGCTGATGCTCGGCAGATCCCAGACCAAGTTCCTGGAGCAACTCCTGAAGGAATGCCTTTTTTCCTCCAGCACTTTAAAGTTTCTGACATCCAGGCTAACTGTGCTGCTTATTTTGTAATCCAGTCAAGTGCAGCAGCAGTTTTATATTTCTGCCTTTGAATCTCAGATCCAAGAAACTGGCAGCAGCATGAATTCCTCATTGTAAAAGAATTGTAATGATCTGACTTTGTTGATGGGTTGACACCAATTTCAAGTTTTAGTCACATAAGACTTTTTTCGGTTAGAAATAAAAATAGTTTCAGAGGAGTGAATTTGAGGAGTAATATAAGAACATTTTAACTGAAACCGGATTTTTTATTAAAGATTTATAAAATATGTTTAATTTTCCATTCCTAGAGACAGCCACCAAAATATATACTTCCTTTGATTTTTATTCCCATCACTTCCCTCATTTCCCCTCAAGTCTGCTCTAAAATAATGTTCATAATCTGCTCCAGACTGTACTGTCCTGCACTTCCTCTTCTGAGAAAGGGACAGGGAAGAATCTCCTCACTTGGTGATAATTGGTTCATACTCAGGGATAAACTATTAAGGGGAAATGTTATATTAATAACACCTGTTTTTACCCCATCTTAGTTTTTCTAATTTACATAAACTTATTTTATACAACTTAAAAAGAAATAATAGCAAACTTTATATAATGTTTATAATCATTCAGTTTAGTTCAATAGTGAGGACTTAGTATGGGCTATGGCTAGAGAAACTGCTCTTGAGGAATTTATAGTCTATGGAAGAATAAACATACAAAGAGAAAAAAATTACATCATAAACTACAAATGCCATGAGACTCTCAAGACAGTAATTTTCTCAACTTGAAAATTCAAAGAAGATTTATTGGTGGGTATAAGTAAAGCGGTCCAGGTGAATATAAAGGGAGAGAGATTTCTGACAGAGGAAACTGCTTGAAATAAGGCAATCTAGGGTGTCAGGTATTGCTAGTTAGTATTCTGCTTCCCACTGTTTCTTTGAATCCCCAACACATGAGTGAGGCCTGGTGAAGAGTTGAGTCTCCATCTTTTTGCCATCGATAAGGTGAAACAATGTGGTGGAAGGTGGGGGTAGTTTGCATTCTGCCTTCCTCTATTAACTGTGATGTAGGTCTATGAGGGTGGGGGTTTCCAACGGGGGACTGAGTTTCCACTCCCCCACTACATGCAGGAACTGGTACCTAAGTTGACGCCCCTAAACACAATAAAATCTAAGTCAGTCTCCTTTTCCTGCTACTTCAAGTGATATCTGGATTTGCTTGGGAACCTGCTATGCTCTTTCTGGAAAATGTCATTATGAGAGGAGTAAACCTTTTCTTACCTCCTTGGTGCATGTTTGGCACCATCAGTCTCCAAATCTAAATTTTGGATGGCGTTTCCATCTCATCTCTTGGATGCCTAAATAGATGTATAGAGTGACAACAACTCAAATTGATTGAATCAGATTTCTCATCTGAAACTATGAAGGCCAGTTTTTATTACTGAAAAAAAAGGAATGTCAACCATAAATTCTATATATGGTGAACTTAGATGTAAACATCCTCAACAAAATATTAGCAAATCTAATCTAGAAATGAATAAAAATAATTACTGAGGCTGATCAACTGGAATTTATTCCAGGTACGTAAGTCTGGTTCAGCTTTCAAATGTCAATTAATGCAATGCACTATACCAGCAGGCTAAAGAAGAAAAATCACATGATCTTGTCAGCTAATTATGAAATAACATTTGACAACATGCAGCAACTCTTCCAACTAGGAATGGGGTAGAGGAAGGGACTTCTACTTGAAGAACATCTACCAAAAACTTACAACTAATAAAACCCTTAACTGTGAATGACTGAGTGTTTTTCACCTAAGATCAAGAGCAAGGCAAAACAATCCACTATCACTACCTTTATCTAACAATTGCTGGAAGTTATTGTCAGTACAATGAGACAAGGAAAGGAAATAACAGGTATATTGATTAGAAATGAATAAATAAAGCTGACCTACTTGTAGATGAAATGATTGTCTACATAGAAAACTCCAAGGAAACTATAAAAATCTATAACTAATAAATGAGTTGAGTATGATTGCAATATAAAAGATCATCATGCAAAAATCAATATAGCAGTTCTTTATACTAACAATAAACATGTAGAGACAAAAACAATTTACAATTGCTCAAAATAAAGTACTTAGGTATAAATGGAAAAACACGTACAGAATCTGCATGCCTAAAATTACAAAATACTATCTGTAAAGTATACTATCTGCAAATACATCTACAATGATGTACCTGTTACTATTTTCATTTCTTATATTAGTTAATGTGTCCTCTCTTTTTGTCTTAGTTCACCTGGATAGGTACTTATTGATTTTACTGATACTTTCAAATAATCAACTCTTGGTTTTGTTGAATTTCTCTATGGATTTCCTGTGTTCAGTTTCATTGATTTCATTTCTGATTCTTGTAATTTATTTTTGTCTGCTTACTTGAATTTAATTAGCTCTTCTTTTTCTAGATAAAGGAATGTTGAAGTCTCCATCTATAATAGTGTATTCCTCTATTTTCCTTGTAGTTCTATCAGGTTTTCCCGTATATAGTTTGATGCTCTCTTGTTAGATCTTAAGTATTTTTATGGCTTCTTGGAAAGTTGCCCTTTTATCATTATGTAATGATCCTCTTTATTCCTGTTAACTTTCCTTGGTCTGAAGTCTGCTCTGTATGAAATTATATAGCTACTGCCACTTACTTTTGATTAGTGTTAGTAAGATATGTCTTTCCCCAACCCTTTGATTTTAATCCATATGTGTCTTTAAGTGCATTTCTTATAGACAATAGATAGTTGGCTTTTGTTTTTTGATCCATTCTGATAATCTCTTTTAATTGGTGGATTTAGACCATTGATGAACAAAATGATTATTGATGTAATTGGATTAATATCTACCATATTTGTTACTATTTTCTATTTGTTGCCCTTTTTCTTTGTTTATGTTTTTGTCTCCTGAATGTGTTCCCCCCCTGCCTCTTTTTTTGTTTTGTTTTAAATGAGCATTTTATGTGATTCCATTTTCTCTCCTTTCTTTCTAGTATATACCATTTACACTTTTTTAAAACTTTTTTTTAGTGGTTTCTCTAGAGTTTGCAATATATATTTACAAGTAATCTAATTCTACCTTCAAATAATACTATAATACCTCAGGGGTAGTGTAAGTACAGTACTTTATAATAATAAAATAACCCTAATTCCTTTTTCCTGTCCTTTGTATCATTGTTGTCATTCATTTCACTTATACATAAGCATATATCAGCATTTATATGTATATCTTATATACATAAGTTGTATACATAAGTATGCATGATCAAATACATTTTTGCTATTATTATTTTGAACAAACTGTTATCTGTTAGATCAATTAAGAATAAGAAAAATAAAAGTTTTATTTTACCTTCACTTAACCTTTTTGATGCTCTTCCTTTTTTTATTTGAACTGCATTTCTGACCTATATCATTTTCCTTATCTCTGAAGAACTTCTTTTAATATTGCTTGCAAGGCAGGTCTACTGGCAAAAAATTCCTTCAATTTTTGTTTGTCTGAGAAAGTCTTCATTTCCCCTTCACTTTTTTTTTTTTTTTTTTTTTTTTTTTTTTTTTTTGTGGCATGCGGGGCTCCCTCCGCTGTGGCCTCTCCCGCCGCGGAGCACAGGCTGCGGACGCGCAGGCTCAGCGGCCATGGCTCA
>NC_041222.1:70512227-70533100 GCF_002837175.3 Physeter macrocephalus
GTGCGAACCCAGTTCCCCTGCATCGGCAGGCGGACGCGCAACCACTGCGCCACCGGGGAAGCCCCTCCCCTTCACTTTTGAAGGACAATTTTTCAAGGTACAGTTCTTGGTGTTTTTTTTGTTTGTTTGTTTTTAGTCTTTTTTTTTCTGTCTGCTTTTCATATTAGGAGGTTTCTATTGAAATATTGTCAAACTCAGCAATTCTTTCATCAGCTGTGTCCTATATAATAAGCCCAAAGAAGGCATTCTTCATTTCTGTAATAGTACTTCTGATCTCTAGCTTTTCTTTTTGGTTCGTTCTTAGAATTTCCACCTCTCTGCTTTACATTGCCCATCTGCTCTGCCATGCTGTCTATTTTATCCATTAGAGCCCTTAGCATATTATTCATGGTTGTTTTAAATCCTCAGTCAGATAATTTCAACATCCCTATCATACATATCTTAATTTTGTTCTGAGGTTTGTTTTGTCTCTTCAAACTGTGTTTTTTTGTCATTTAGTATGTCTTGATGCCTTGTAATTTTTCTTGATAGTTGAGCATGATATACCGAGTAAAAGAAACTGTCATAAATAGACCTGTAGTAATGTGGTGTTAAGATGTTGGGGAAGGTGAAGCATTCTATAGTCCTATGAGTAGGTCCCAATCTTCCAGGAAGCCTGTGCATGGACCATGAACTTCACCAGTGATTTTCATTTCCCTCACCAGAACCTTAGGTGGGACAGGATGGCCAGAGTGAACTGAAGTTGTGTATTTTCCTTCTCCCACATGGAAGGGTAGGTGGGTCTGGAGCAGGGTATTTCCCTTTATCCCTGTGGAAGATTAGAGTCAGCTGAGGTTGGGTATTTCCCTTCCCCTAGGTCAGTTAAGTTCTGATAAAACACCTGCAGTTTAGGCTCTGGTTAAATAGTTTCTCTTGAGGGCAGACCTTGTTAAGAAGAACAGAATGCTCTGGGGTATTTCAAAATGGTGGATCTTCCCTGCCTCTTACAGCAGCAGCAGGGGATTTTTCTCTGATGTTCTTGTGAGAACCTGGTATGAGAACCCACAAAAGTTCCCCCCACCCCATGAATGAGTTCTCTGGAAATTGTTACTCTCAGGGTTGTCTGCACTGAGCCTCCTGCAATGTATCAATTACAGTTCTGGTTTCCCTACCACGGCACTGATTGCTGCGGAAGTTTCAACTTGTGATTTCTGCTCTGGTAAGTTATGATTCTTTGTGTTCACTTGTTGGTCTCTCCAATTTTGGTGACAGTGGTTTGCCTTGTGACCTCACATCTCTTAGTTGTGGCCACTGACAAGCATTTCTCAACTGCACTGTTTTTATAAAATGTCATTTTTGTATTACCTATCTGCAGTAGAGAGGTTAACGCAGTGCTAAAACTTGAAGCCGTTAGGATGCTTTGGGTTGCAAATAATAGAAAACTCAATATTAAAAATGGCCTTAATAAGAAGAGAATTTATTATCTCACGTAAGAAGACGCCTAGAAGTAGGATGTTAATTCCAGAGTAGTTTAGTTGAGAAGCTTACAAGGTCATCAAGTGTCCAAGTTTTATCTTTGTGCTTTATTACCTTCAAGAGGGAATTTTTGTCCTCGGGCTGTATCAATGTCAGTATCTTGTCAGTATCTTGTTTGTGGTACTGTACTATAACTCTGGAAGATTATAGTACAAAAATTTTGAGACAACTGGGCAAAGAATACAAGGGATTTCTCTGTATTATTTCTTACAATCCCATGTGAACCTACAATTTGAAATATAAAGTTTCATTTAAAAAATAAAACCTAGGAAGTATGAGTAGTTTAATATTAGAGAGTAAGTGCTTATCAGAGGGTATTGGAAGATGTGAATAAAGAAATTGGTAGGATGGGGGCCTGGAGGGACTTGAAGTTTATGGTAGAAAGTTTGGACTTCATCTTGTCAGTGGTGTTATACAATTATGTTGGTTTTATATTGCCCCTGTAACAAATTATCATAAACATAATGGTTTAAAATAGCACAAATTTATTGTCTTACAATTCTGTAGGCCAGAAGTCTAAAATGGGTTTCACTGAGCTACAATTAAAATGTCTGCAGGGCTGTATGTGTATGTTTTTTTCTGGTAACTATAAAAGAAAATCTGTCCTTTTGCTTTTTCCAACTTCTAGAGACTGCCTGAATTCCTTGACAACTAATCCCTTCTTCCATTTTCAAAGCCAAGATTGTAACATCTTCAGGTGCTACAGGTGTAGCATCTTCTGAGCCTCCTCCCTTCCTCTTATAAGGACCAGGATAATCTCCTTATCTCAAGATTGTTGACTTAATTACACTGGCAAAAGCCCTTTTGCCATAAAAGGTAGCATATTTACAGGTTCTAGGAGTTAGGATTTGGACATGTCTTGTAAGGGTATTATGCATAGGCACTTACTGCATATAACTTCTAAGACAGTTAAAAGAATTGAGGGTTAAAATTGAGTACACTTAACATTAGGTGTTAAGCAAAGCATGTCTGCAATTGTGCGTAGTGGTACAATTTGCTTGTTCTCCTAAGTCTTCCAACCCTGTGCTCGAAGCTGGACTCAAAGTTTAGATAATGATCTATTATTGCTCTAGATTGATGTTACAGATCCTGGGTATTCTTTTAGTGACTCCTGTGGCACTTGTCTTATATTTTTCTGTGTCCCAATTTTTGTTGCCTCTTCAAAATGGGAATTATTTCAAAGATTCCAAACATGCAAGATGTGCACATCAGTATGCTTAATAATATCTAATTCTCCTGGTCCTCTTCAAACAAGGTCTATGCTTCAATGGTTTGTCTCCTATGAGACCATTGTATTGAAAAGGCCGGTGTTCCTTAATTCTCACTGGCTTTTTTATTCTGAAGATTCATTCAGAAAAGTACGTGCCAATTCCAATGGATTGATCTGTTCTATCTTGCTTGGGTAGCCATTAATAACAAAGTTGAAAACATTCATGTGCAGAACAAATTTTACTCTAATTAAACTGTTCAAAATGAAAGAAATTCAGTATGACTTTTACTTGTCTTTAGTCAGGGAAAACAGTAATCTTGCTGAAATCTTCTGTATGCAGGCTGTCATCTATTCTCTTCTTTCATCTCTGAAGATGAAATATCCATAGACATGACTTTAAACATTGTTCTTTAGAGGTTTGTACAAAGGACTTACATAACCAAATTTGTAATTTAGAAATTTCACTTTCACTGTATTGTGAAGGATGTGCGATTTGTGGAGTAGAAGCAACTTGTATTAATCTTAGTTGGCTTTTCCTAGTATTTTTCTATTTCAGTGAGATTAGAGCTCATATGAGATTGTCCTCAGATATTACTTAATGACACAGATATTAGTTAAAGCAACATAAACATGCATTATATTTACTTAATGTGTGGTGTTAAGTGTTTGGTGCAAAGAATTTCTACAGAGATATTTCACCTGATCAGAAAATGGGAAACTCCAGCAAACTAAGTTGTCTCCATGGCTTAACCAATTTTACTGTCATTTCATGAAAATTTAATAAAGTTAGCAATAAATTGTAAATGAGTTCAGTGTTATAACTGAAGTAGCAAAAAGAGGTAGAAATGGGAAATGCAAAACCAGTGAAATTAACATTTAAAACAGCAATCAATGAAAGTATCCTTCAGAATCTCAATATATGCTAGGCTCCTAGACAAGAAATTCATCAAGCAGAGCTCCTAAGATTTTGGCAACAATTTCTGTCTACTTGAAAGGAACACTGATATCAACTTGCTGACACTGTTTTAAATTCTTCCTTCAAAAGCTGAATAGAAATCATTACCTTTACCATCATTACTTTGTAACTATTTGACATGATTTATCCCTGAATGTCAAAGAGCTTTAATATAATACCTTATCATAAATTTAATAATTTCCTAGCATCTTTGGGATAATATGGAGTTTTCCTCAAGTCAGGTGCAATGTGAATGGCAGAGTCAAAATGAAAATTCACTTCTTTGTTTCCAGGTCCCTGAACTAACAGGTATATTCTCTTTTGGATAGTGCAAAAATTACCTGCCCACTACTAGATAGTGAGATGTTTCTGTACTTGCAGGAGGGTATATTTTGTAATCAAGTTACTAATTAGAGCTTATCTAGAGGAGAAGATAAAGTATAGTGAAGGGACACCAAAAACTACCACATCTACAATTGCTGAAAGATTTGGAAAACAGAGAGAGATGATGTGGAAGGGAACTGATAGCCACCTTTAGACATCTGAATGGTTATCATGTCTAGCTCCTGAAGTTCTAACATATGGAATAAACAAGGAAACATGCTTCAGTCCAACATCGAGAAAAACAGAAATATCCAGTGATGGACTATGTTTCCTTGTTAGGTGTGAGCTCCCCATCACTGAAGTGCTGAAGTAAAAACTGGATCACCATTTTTCCAATATGTTGTTAAAATCATTGTTTGCATTGTACACGAGGGTAGATTAGAGGAATATGATCCTGTTCTACTTTATATTTCTATGATTACTCAATATAACAAAGGGAGATGCTAAGGTAACCAACTGCCTGGTGAGCAGTAGAATAGCCTGATGCCCCAGGAGGAAATCCTATCAAGATTCACAACAGACAAATCTACTTGAGGTCAACTCAATGAGAACCCAAGACAAACTCTAGTTATTCATGGCAAGTTATTCTCTGTTTGAACACAAATATCTCAAAAATACATCCTAGGCCATAATTATAACTCTTTGTACTGATCTTGCTTTTGTAATGTATACTCCTAAACATCTTAGTATTCCATATCTTTTTCCTTTATGCACAATATACCAATTCTTTAAGAATCTTAGTCTTGTGAGTTATAGATGTATTGGGGTAACGTAGCAAATTCAAAATAATGACGAAAACAGTTTAGTCCTATTTTTTGTTCTGGGGAAATGTCCTGAATTTGTTCCATAGGCCTCATTCTTAGAAGGTTCTCTCTGATATTGTTGACTTTTCCTTGAATTCTAGTGAAGTTTACATATTGGCTGTACTCTCTCCAACATGGGAGAGCTACCATGGAGGTAACGAATTTCCTAATCCCTTTAAGAATTCAAGAAAGGATATAGCAGTGATAAGACTTACTGTTTTATGGGATGCTGTCTGAATGATCTGTGAACTACTAGTACCAGAATTTTGACAGAAGTGTCAGTCAGAGACTATCCAAATCAGAGAGATCCAAAGCTTGCTATTTATCTCCTAAATTTAAAAATACAACAAATTTGTTTATGTTAAATTAATGGAATATTTCAATGAATAAGAAATAATGTGATTTTTCTAGAGTTTCTTTATGTATAAAGATACATACATATATCATGAACATACATACAGACATGCACACATGAACACAAATATTAATTACTAAATACTAATACTAAACTTATGCTAATATTACATTCCAAATATGACATGCAAGTTAATTAATCAGCATAATCAGACTGTGGGAATTTCCACATCCTATATCTGTATCCCCTTTTTAAATTTTTTGAATTATCCAGTTCTGTGGGGTCTAATAATCCTCTTCTTCCAATGTTAAATACTAATTTTTTCTCCCACAATTTTCTGTAATGAATGCTTTTATGTGTTAAAGCATTTAAAATACACCAAATTCTCATCTCATTGCTGAGACTGGCTCTTAGTTTGGGCCTTAAATATACATATGATCAAGTAATTTAGGAACACTTATATCCTTCAATATCCTTTTCTAAAGCATGTGTCCTGTTTGTCCAGGGAGAGAAGGCAGTAAACCTTTTTTCCTCCCTCCCTCCCTCCCTGCCTTCCTCCCTTCCTCCCTTCCTCCCTTCCTCCATCCCTCCCTCCCTTCCTGCCACCCTCACTCTTCCTCTCTCATTTGAAAGATTTGAATTTAATCTTTTGGGTATCCCACAGTGGTGGTAATGGTAGAGGAGTGGGTGATTAAACATCTATCTACCTGTTATCACAGAGGTGATATTTAACCATTAAGATAGGATTGTGTTAATTATACAGGTTGATTATACAAGTAGAACTTGCTGAATATGTAATGGAGGCAATGTTCAATCTTGACAGTAAAGTGAACCATATGGCCTTTAAGTTTTTTGCAATACCTAGGATTATCCAGTTGGGTCTAATATGGCCAGTTTGAAAATTTGAGGGAGAAAAGTGGTCCATCCCAATTCTAATCAGAAGTAAAGTACCCAAACTAAATAGAAATGTAAGGCTATGCACTTCAAAAAAACATCCAAACACAATCATTTTGGGGGGAATCATGTCAACTATTTAAGCCTACCATTTCTCTGGAGGATAATATTCAAGGAGTTCCTCAGTTTAAAACCAGTAATTGATCTCAAGTATTTAAATCTTTCTCTTTCAAACCAGAGAAAGGCAATCTAAGAAATGATTGTAGCTATTTTCTGAGGAAATGAGCAATGGAAAAGAAATCCAGTAGGAATTTTGCTGTTCCCATGAGATTGTAGCAAACTTTTTTCCTTATAGCTTTCAAAGATTTCAGATTCTGAGGGTGAACTACCTCATTTTTTCTTAGAGGTACAAACTAGAAAAGTAAACAAACAAATACACAAAAAATCTTTAGGGATAGAATGGGCACCTGTCGATGAAAACCAGCAACTGATGAAAACTGAGCTTATTGTGCACTAAATCATAGGAAAAGCATCCCTAGAACAAGTGGGGAATATTTAAAACTGAATAAGTAAGTATTCACTTTTTCCCTCTCCATAAAAAGATCAGACATATAAATTTAACCTGACAGTGTGGCAGGACTCATGTTTTTCTGTTGTCTTTTATTGCAAATATTCATCATTTCTGTTTTCCTCATAATAGCGTACATTTTATACACATGGGCCATAACTTAAAGGCCAAAGTTATTCAGTTATCCCACTAGCATGATATATGGTGATTGTGGTGAAAAGCTATTTCATGTTGCAAGCATGGCATGGAATTGTACATTTTGCAATATTGGAATTTCAAAATTTTACACAAAAATATTTGTCATGGATGAAGTAAAGGGAAGCAAAGCATTTCTTCTTAATAAGAGCTACATTGTAATGATGTTTGTAACTTTAAGCCTAATGGATAGGAAAACAAAGCAAAATGGAAGTTTTTGAACTGAGATGTTAAATGGTGTTTCATCAGTGAGGAATGTAATTTTTACTTATTTTATTCCCTACTTCAGTTTCATCCTTTCCTTGCTGATGTGTCTTCCATTAGATACTGCCTCAGTGGGAGAGTATCACATATAACCCAATCAGACAGAGTCTTAAAACAGACAAACAAGATAAGGTCAAAGAAACAGCTGAATTTAGAGTACATATCTTCTGGATTTATATTATGGACTTTGAGAAATGGAAAAGCTTTCTTCAGTTTAATGAATTGAATATGATTTTGTTCTGGATTGAATCACTATGTGTCATTTGACCAGAAGTTCAACTTATTACTGCACCTGATTCCAGTTAAATTTTTTATGAGACAGGCAACTGGGGAAATTTGAAGCTGCAACCGTAAGAGTAAAAGCCAAAACACCTCCAGAGATTATTTTATGCAACACCATTTTCACCCTGTTCAACTGAAAATGCTATCAAGTATTGTAAGACTATTTTAATCTAGAAAATAAAATAGAAAATAAAGCAGATATTTACTGCCATATTCTCTTTTAGTTGTGTGACCAGACTCAGATACATGTAAATCTAAGGACAAAAGAAAACCAGCTTGGGCATATTTATCTATATGCCACATGCATATCTTATAGTATCTGAAAGTTTTCAAGAAGCCAATTTTGATATTTAATGTTTTAAAGGTAAGTACTGTTGTTGTAGTTTTTTTAAAAAACTGAAAACAACATAAATGAACATAATAAGCCTCTCAATTATTAATATAAAACAACAATTGTAGACTACAAAGACACCAAATCACTATTCTTCCTCTTCTATATTTCTCCTTTATTCTATTGATCTTATTTCTGGTTCAGTTAATCTGGACATGACCAAAAGAACTGCTGAGTGTATGTAGTTGATGGATGGCCTAGTGATGCAAAATTAGTTTAACTCTCTTTCTAAATCCTATGTGTAGAATGTTTTTCTTTCTCACCTCCATGAGTACCATAGAATAAAATAAAATGACCCTGTTATAGGATAGATAAGGTTTAAAATATATGTTAGCATAAAGTTTATTTCAAAGTACTGTGGATTTTATTGTTGGTACATCTAACTTTTGCAGTTTCAACTGTCCTCTCATGCTCAAAATAAGGTGTGACTTTACTAAGAAAAAAATGAATGACAAGAGCTAATGCATGTGAGTTTCACTTACTACTGAGGAACATCTATCTGCAAAACTGATCTCTCTTGTTTTTCTTTAGTCATTTCTAAGCTCTGAATATAGTAAGGTGATTAAGGAGCCATTTTTGGATGATAAATGGCCTTTAAAAGTAAGTCAAATTTTCCTACTGATAACAAATTGAAGATATCTAAGCAAGTGTTGACATTCCTGGCTTAGCTGATTTGTGAGATCCAAGGGATTTTTGTAGCTCCTAAGGAAAGATGTTTGTCTTCCAAGGGCCAACTCAACTGTTAAATTCAATTTACAGTAGACACAGTGCCTCACTATCAGAGTAATTTTAGGGACTCATTAAAATGTTTTAATTAAAAAAAACTTCATTAGAAAAAAAACTTTTAGGTGGAAGAAACTGTTGTAATATGTAATTAATATATGTGTTGTATACCAATGCACTTTAAAAAATGAAATTTTAATATTTTTATAGAGAAAGGGGCCTAGGAAGGCAAAAGGGCCGAGGGCCCATGAAAGCCATAATGTGCCCCTTATTACTTTAACCTATTATCATAATGAGAGAGAGGGGGGATAGAAAAAAGCATATTGTGTGCAATGGTTTAATGTTAGTTTTTTTAGATTCTGGATATTCCAAAATTAAATTTCAGCCAATTTGTCGGTCATTCACTGAGTGGGTTCTAATTTACTTCAAGCTGAAGTACTAGCTATAATGTGAATATGTTCCATCACGTTTCAATTGGAGGCCAAAACACAGTTCTTTATTGCATTTAAGTGAAAATTCCCATTTCACATGGCCCTGCTTCATCAGCCAGTTACTCATTCAAGACAGCACGAGTTTTCCACTTTACTGCATTCTAGATTGGATGGTCTGTGATAATATGATTCTACTCAAATGTGTGAGTAGAATTTGATTCTACTCATATAGTTGAGCAATACGTGTTGCTCAAATATTTCATCTGAATGTAGCACCTGGTCCCTCTTCAAGATTTTATGGAACAGAAAATTCATGAATGAAGACACAACTACCACTAGCAGGTGCCAAAATATTTTCTGAGAAGATTATATGTACCTACATATGGATTTCTGCAAGACGGTTATTGTTACTATGTTGTTAAGGGCAGAACTTTGAACTGGGCATGAGAAAACCTGATTCTTGCCTCAGTTATCTCTTATGTCTCTGACTTTGAGCAAGAGATGTGCTCTGTCTTGGATTTCATCTGTTCAATTAAAAAGAAAATGGGGCTGATTTCTAGGACCCTTTGTACACCTAAATGTCAGTAATTCTGTAAAGCTATTCTATTGGTCTCCAGAATGTTTTTATATGATGTCTGCTCATAGCACCTGGGATCTGAACCACTCATCAGCAGTTTGCTAGGATCTCCTACTGACACTGAGTCCTTTAAATTGTTCACACACATTTATGACAAGCATCACTTCCAGGCTGGAGCATCCTTGGCTGCATTCCGGGAGGCTCTTTTATAGTCGCTCTATGTCAAATTTCCACAGCTCATATCCATGGGAAGGTTAGGTATTATCATCTTGAATAAGGACTGGAGTCTGAGTTAACTTGGTCTTAATCTGTGAAGCCTCATGGACGTCAAGCTGCCTTCTCTGATTTGTTTTTTCACCATTTGGTTTGCCAGGAAAGAGAAGAATTAAAGGGGAAGGCTTTCCACTTTCTAATGATGAGGGAAATTGTTAGCTATTTATAGCATTTACTTGGTGCTGGTTTATATGTGATTTGAATTTCTTACCAAATTAATGATAAATATACAGATCTAGCTATCTAGTAAAGTGATCATGAGGTCTTACCATATTGTAAATGTGGATAAAGATGGAGAAAAGAATTTGTATTTTTACACTTTTTGCAAAGTGTTTAATGGAAAATAACTATATATTAGTGTGGTTTTGTTTACTTTGAAAAGTGCACAGCTTAAGTTGATATAATTGTGTATGATTACATTTAGTTTAAACTAAATAGAGGTATTATTTTCCTTTTACAAAAATAAGTGGCTGAATCACAGCTAAAGAAAAAATACATATACATACCCTAATGTACTAGCTGGGCCTTCTGGTACAATGATGAATAGAAAAAAAGTAATACTGGATCATCCTTATCTTACTCCCAACCTCAGGGAAAAACATTCAATATTTCATCATTAAGTAGGTTGTTAGAAATCAATATTCTGTAAATTTATTAGTTAGAACTGAGGTAGTTGATGTAGTTCTCTTATATTCCTAGTGTGCTAAGTGTTTTAATCATGAAGGATTATTCAAATTTATCAAGTGATTTTTCTACCTTTAATAAGATAATGATATATTTTCATTGTTTTGTAATGTTTTAAATTACATTGACTACTTTTGATGACCTGTTTTCACACCTAGCATCATATATGCTATCCATATTATCATCTAAAGCCAGTTTCTGAAACTATCCTCTCTTGCCTACTCAAGGCCCCTTTGTGACAAAATTCCATCTAGGTGGTGTCTATATTCACGGTCTCTAATTTTTGCCTTTCTGTTTTTCAAATTTTTCTTAAGAAAATATTCAAGCACAAAGAGAATTTGTAAGAGCTTACAGTGAAATCATGTGTACATACAATCTAGATTCTACAATTAATCTTTTCTTTGCTTTATCACTTATCTATATCTACATTAATCTCTCTTCATCTTTTATTTGAGGTATTTTCAATTAAGTTGCAATCAACAGTATACTTGACTATAGATACTTTAGCATACATATCATGAGTTTTCCCTTTTTGTTCTCTGAAAGAGAAGACTAAAAATTGGTGTTCTTTGTTTCTTAAGTGGCTGGGAAAATTCTCTCAAGTCATCCAGGTTTTGAGCTTTATTTGTGGGGAAGTTTACACTTACTGATTAAATATTTTCAAATAGATATAGGACTCTACGTACATTTTCCATTTCCTCTTGATTATATGTATATTATATATAATTTTTACATATAATTTTAAGATAAGTGTAGATTCACAAGAGGGTGTAAGGAATAATGCAGAAAGATACTGTACACCCTTCATTCAATTTCCCCCAATAATAATATCTTGTAAAATTGTATTACAATATTGCAACCAAGAAACTGATATGGTTACAATCCACGGATCTTATTCAGATTTCATCAGTTTTACATGAACTCGTGTGTGTGTGTGTGTGTGTGTGTGTGTGTGTACAATTGATTGTTGAACAGCATTAGGGGAACCTACCCTCTGCTTAGTCCAAAATCAGAGTGTAATTTATAGTTGTCCCTCTGACTCTTCGGTTCCTCATCCACGGGTTCAACGAACCTTGGATGGTGTAGTACTGTAGTATTTACTGTTGAAAAAAATTCATGTATAAGTGGACCTGCACAGTTCAAACACCTGTTGTTCAAGGGTCAAGTGTATTTAGTTCTATGCAATTTTATCTCATGTGTAGATTCATGTGGCCACAACAACAGTAAAAGCACAGAACAGTTCCATCGTCCCTCATGCTACCCCTTTATGGAAACAGCTACTTCCTTTCTTTCTTCCCTAGCTCTGAAAAACACAAATTTGTCCTCCCTGCTATAATCTTGTCATTTCCAGATTGTTACGTAAATGGAATTGTATAGTATCTTACCTTTGGAATTGGCTTTTTTTCACTGAGCATAATTCCCTTGATACCAGTTGTTGGATGTACCAATAATCTCTTCCTTTTTTTTTTGCTGAGTAATAGTATGTGTGTAACACAGTTTGTTTAACCATTCACTCATTGATAGATATTTAGGTTTCTTTGGGGCTATTATGAATAAAACTGTTATAAATACTTTTGTACAGGTTTTTGTGTGAACATAATTTTCTCTCTAACTTGCACCATAATTTCCTCCTATTAATTGGTCATTGCCAGTAGTACTCTAAATAATAATTTTATATTCTCTATGCTCTCAAGTTCTCATTAAAATCCCCACAAATCTATACCTATTTCCTCATTTCTCTGTTCCTCTATCATATGGAAAATTACCTTGAGGCAATGGTAGCTTGCAAGGATACCACTAAGCAAGCTATCCTAGATGTCATAGAACAGAAATGCTCAAAGACCAACTTAAAATGCCTTAAATATTTGCTTTACTAAATCAATATGAAATACACTGTTAGAACCAAAAGAAAGATTTGGAATAAGCTAACAAATTTAGGATAAAGTATAAGCAGGATAGAAGACACACGCTCTCTGACTCTTGGATCATATTTCCTTTTTCTTTCTTGTCTATCTCATTAAAATACAATGAGCTGGGAGCTACCCTTAATCTATTTCACCACCCATATCCAAAGCTTGTGGTATCTACATACAAAATGAATCCTGACTGTAAATATCTCTCAGTATCTCTATGTCTACCACTCCATTCAATACCACAGTGAACTATTTTTTTCAAGACTTGCATAATATTAGCTTAAAACATTTCATGGGCATGTTTCTCCATAAACTTTCCAGAGTTATCTGTGAACAATGAAACTTCTCAAAATCTTCTATTTGCTTCCAAGCATACTTTAGACCTTCACAGTCTGGCCCCTGCTTGCCTCTTGAAACAACACCCCCCAACTTCTTCTTCTTTTTTTTTTTTTTAAACTACTGAGTCAATCTCTTTTCTGACCATTCCTCAAACAGTTCCACTGTATCCCAGGGACAGTCCCTTTGCTCTCCTAATCCTCTGACTACCAGTTAGTCACAAGGGCTCTCACCTCACTTAGGTGTGTGCCGAAGTATCATTTCCTCAGAGGCCATTTTCCTGGCCACCTTGTAAAGAACCAGATTTATCCTCACCACATGTCATTCTCTGTATACTTTTCTACGATTTTTTCTTTGTAAAACTTAAAATTTCCTAAACTTTCAGAAATAGGAACATAAATGTTTATATATACACACATTATATATACCTGTTTTATATACACATTATATATACATATATCTGTTATATGTGTTATATATCTACATATATGTATATTTTTTCTTTCTCTGAAACCCTGATTTTATCATTTCCTTTAGCAATTAAATTCTAAGATAGGAACTCCTAGATTAGGGACTGAAACAAAATAGACATTGACTAAATATGGGTTAAGTATATGAATGAATGTGAACAGCAAACATAGGATAATTTTGGCCTTTATAATTCGGTTTTCTCTTGCCTTTTCTTTCAGATTATCCCATAATTGTGTCCTTTGTAAAATAAACCTTGTACCAAAGTGCACATTAAGCTCTTGATGTTTCTGAAATTTTTCAAATGTTGTGAAAAGCTGAGGTAAGACATCAAAGCAATGAGGAAATCATTTTTGCCATGGAATCGGGTACACGTTATGCAGCTTCCAAGTCTCTCCTCCATTACTATTAGTTCTTTTGAATTGTACTGCAGTTTATATGGTGTTTTTCGGTTCATTATCTTAATTTAATCTCCAAAATAATCCTGTGACTTAGAGAAATAAGATTTTTTTATATCCTTTCTAATAAACAGATTTGGGGAGATTAAGTGAGCTACTCAACAATACAGAATTAGTGACAGAACTAGGATTTGAATTTCAAATTTTGTACTCATTAAAATATATTACTGTCTCATCAAAATATGTTAACATGTAGGAAATTAAATTTTTAGTGTATTTCAGCTTGTTAACACTCTAAAAAATCTTTTAAAAATAATAACTGTGACTGGTCAGGCTATTTTGACCTCCTGTTTGTCACTGAATAAAAAGATGTTAAATGCTATATCCACTGGACCCCATAATTTTTCATTAATTTTTGACTATTCAAAGAGTATCAGTCTAGTTTTAACTGAGGATGAGTCCTGTTCATTTGGAAACTTCAGTATCTTATTTTGATTTAAAGTTTTTCCCTTCCCATCTTTCCATAACTCTTTGACTTAATTCTTCTGAAGCAAACTTCTCTGGAGGTGTAACAGCCAAGATTGGTAGGAGAAACAAAATATAAGTCTCTGCTTCTGATTGGGAAACATTGCCTCTCCTGCAAATTAACTGTCTCATCCTCTCTGGTCATTCCCACTCCCTCTGTGTAAATGTGGCCAAATGTTGCCTCTTTCATGGAGTGCATTAATGTTTTCTTCTGAGGACCCTGAGTGTCCTCTCTTTCTTGATGCATTTTCCAGGAATGGGATCCCTAGCTTGTTTATGTAACCTTCCTCATTTTCTTTAGTTCCTATGAGAGAGGTTTCATTCTGACAGACTCGAGCTTCTAAGGTCCTGTAGCCCCTTGGGGGGCCCCAGTCACTTTTTTTGTAAACCAGAACAAATGGTAGAAGTGCAGGATGATTCACCCTATTCCAGGCCACCATCCTCCATGTGCCAGCAAAATCAAGTGCTACATTGGTCAAGAGGTTCAGAAAATGTACAGAAAGGATGTTCATTAGTTTCCAACCTAGTAGAAACAGGGTGGTTCAGACATGTACATTTAAAAAAATAACTTTATTGAGATATCATTGTAATATAAAATGGTATATATTTAAAGTATAAAACTTGATGTTATGATATATATATACATTGTGAAAGGATCACCACAATTAAGCTAATTAGCATTCTATCACCTTTATATTTTGTGTGTGTGTTTGTGCATGTTGAGAAGATTTAATATATATCTTCAAAAATTTCAAATATTAAGTATCATTACTATGCTGTATATTAGACCTCTAGCACTTAATTATCTTGCATGACTGAAAATTTGTATCCCTTCACCAGCATCACCCCATTTCCCTCTCCCCCTAAACCCTGGCAACCACCGTTCTAACTCTCTGATTCTATGAATTGGGCTATTTCAGATTCCACTTATAAGTGAGATCATGCACTGTTTCCCTTTCTGTGTCTTGCTTATTTTGCTTAGCATAATGTCCTCCAGCTTCATCCATGTTATTGCAAGTGGCAGCTTTTACTTCTTTTTTAGAGCTAAATAATATTCTATTATATGTATATATGTATGTACATATATATGTCTGAGTGTATATATGTATATATACATATATATTCTTTATCCATTCGTCCATTGAAGGACATTTTCTTATTGATTCCTTCAAAGCACGCCTTGTTTGTCTCTAGGGAGGAAAAGCAGCCTCACCTGTTCCAAAGAAGTGTGTTCATGCATAAGGCATTCCAGACTCCACAAAGTATTGTACGTTTCTGCAAGCCCTATGGAGAAACGTCTTGCCCCAACAACTGGGAGCCCTTTGGATGCAGAGGTTTCTTACTGCCCATTATTCACAGGCATGATTCTGAGATGCAGTACCTGGATTAGGGAAAAATACCACAAAGAATAAATATACTGTAGCATAAACTATGATAGTTTTACATATTGTGTTTTGACTTGAAACACATGATAAACTTCCTTCTCAAGTCACATGGGATTCAATTTGCTGGGTTGTTATGTTAAGAATGGAGAGATATAGATAGATATAAATTCAGACTAATTGTATTTGATGGTAAAAAAGATGCATCTTGATTTAGTGGCAACAGATTTAGTGGAAAATGTCAGAGATGAAAGAGGTGCCTGGAATGTTTTTTTCCTATTTAATAAAGGTGACATTGAATACAAAATTATACACAAAATCGGCTACTTTGGGGAAGAAAGATAACTGCAGGGAGCATTGATAACTCAGAGAAAAATAGGAAAATGTGATTTTTAAAAATAAAACGTGTGAAATTGTAATCTAGTTTTTTGCAAAGTCATATATGGAGTTCATTTTATTTAGTGCTTTTTTTTGCCATGATAACTTCAAGGTTTCAATAGTTTGTGGGTATATTAAAAAGTTATACATGTACATTTAGAAAATTGGAAATTTCATTTAAAATTTTAAAATATTTGATAAACTGATACATGAACAGTGGTTTCTAGGAAAGATATAAAACATATATTGCCAAAGATAGGACTAATTTTTAGGTATTTGAGAGAATATCTTCAAAAAATCTAATTTTTTTAATATCAGTTTCTAGTTTGCCTTCAAGAATTCTTATGATTTTAGTAGGCTTTGAGCATTGTTACTATAATAGAAATGAGATCCAGAGAGCCATTCAAAGATTAAGTTTTATGAAATCATGAATGCTCTCCTTAGTAGTTCTGTTTTTAAGAATGATAACATGATAACAATATAGAAACTTCACTCTCAAATGATGAGTCAATGAAATTTTCCAAGTTAATCTATCTTTACTGTTTCCAGCTTTATTGAGATATAATTGCCATTAACAGTATGCAAGTTTAAGGTATAAAATATGTTGATTAAATGCAATTATATATTGCAAAATGATTACCACCATAGTGTTAGCTAACACCTCCATCACATAACATATTTACCACTTCTTTTCATTGGTGAGACCATTTTAGATCTAATCTCTTAGAAAATTTAAGTATATAATACAACATTATTAACCATAATCACCATGCTATACATTAGATCTCAGAACCTTTCCATCCTATAAATAGAAGTTTGTACCCTTTGACCAATATCTCCCCATTTCTCCCACCCTCAGCTCCTTGGTAACCACCATCCTACTGTTTCTATGAGTTCAGATTTATTAGATTCCACATATAGATGATATACAATGTTTGTCTTCCACTATCTGACTTAATATTACTTAGTATGAAGCCCTCAAGCTCCATCCATGTTGTCCCAAATGGCAAGATTTCCTTCTTGTTTATGGCTGAATAATATTCCATTGTGTGTGTGTGTATGTGTGAGGATACGCCCGCTGATACGCCCACTGATAGTCACATAGTTTGTTTCCATATCTTGACTATTGTGAGTAATGCTGCAATGAACATGGGATTGCAGATATCTTTTTGAGATCCCATTTTCATTTCCTTTGGATATATACCAAGAAGTGGGATTGCTGCATCATATGGTAGTTCTATTTTAAATATTAAGGAATTTCCATACTGTTCTCCATAGTGGCTGTACCAATTTACATTCACACCAACAGTGCCCAAGGGTTCCGTTTTCTTCACATCCTTACCAACACTTCTTGTCTCTTGTCTTTTTTATCTTTGCTATTCTAATAGGTGTGAGGTGATATCTCATTGTGGTTTTAATTTGTGTTTTCCTGATGATTAGTGATGTTGAGCACTTTTTCATGTACCTGTGGGCCATTCATATATCTTTTTTTGAAAAATGTCTATTCAGTTCCTCTGCCAATTTTTTAATCAAATTTTTTTGTTATTGAGCTGTATGAATTAAAAAATATATTTTGGATATTAATCCCTTATTAGATATGTTTTGCAAATATTTTCTTTCATCTTGTAGGCTGACTTTTCATTTTGTTGTTTGTTCTTTTGCTGAGTAGAAGTCTTTTAGTTTGATATAGTCCCACTTGATTTTTGCTTTTGTTGCCTGTACTTTTGGTGTCATATCCAAAAATATTGTTGCCAAGAGCAATGTCAAGGAACTTTCTTCTATGTTTTCTTCTGGGAATTTTATGGTTTCATTTCTAGTGTTTAAGTCTTTAATCCACTTTGAGTTAATTTTATGAGTGGTTAAGATAGAGGTCCAATTTCATTTTTCTGCATTTGGTTATCTAGTTTTATGAACACAATTTACTGAAGAGACTATCCTTTCGCCAGTGAGTATTTTGCCTCCCTAGTTAAATATTAGTTGACCACATATGTAAGAGTTTGATTATCTTCCATTTGCCTGTGTCTCTTTTTATGACAGTACCATATGCTTTGTTTAGTATAACTTTGTAGTGTAGTTTGAAATTTGGAAGTATGATACCTTCAGCTTTGTTCTTTCCTCTCAAGATTGCTTTCACTGTTCATGGTCTTTGCAGTTCCATATGTATTTTAGGATTGCTTTTTCTTTTTCTGTAAAAAAAAAAAATGTCACTGGAATTTTGATAGGAATTGCATTGAATCTATAAATCACTTGGGTAGTTTAGATGCTTTAACAATAGTAATTCTTCTGATCCATGAACACAGAAATCTTTCCATTTGTTGTGACTTCTTCCGTTTCTTTCATCAAAGTTTTGTACTTTTCAGTGTACAGATCTTTCATCTCCTTGGTTAGATTTATTCCTAAGTATTTAATTCTTTTTATGCAATTGTGAATGAGATTGTTTTCTTTAGTTTTTTCAGATATTTCACTGCTAGTGTACAGAAATACAACTAATCTGAATGTTGATTTTGTATCTTACAACTTTACTAAACTTGTTGATCAATTCTAACAGTATTTTTGGTGCAATCTTTAAGATTTTCTATGTATTAACATCATATAATCTGAAAAAAGACAATTTTACTTCTTCCTTCCAATGGGGATGCCTTTTCTTTTCTTTCTTTTTCTCTTGCTTGCTTACTATGGCTATGACTTCCAGTATTATGTTGAATAGATTCCTGTGGTGAGAGTGGGCACAATTTTTGTGTTCCTGATCTTAGACGAAATGCTTTAATCTTTTCCATTGAGTATGGTATAAGTTGTGTACTTTTCATACACAGCTTCTATCTGTTATGTTGAGGTTCAGTCATTCTATACCTAATTTATTGAGAATTTTTATCATGAAAGGGTGTTGAATTTTGTCAAATGCTTTTTCTGCTTTTGAGTTAATCATATGATTTTTGTCTTTCATTCTATTAATGTAGTGTATCACATTTATTGATTTGCATATGTTGATCCACTCATACATCTCAGGAATAAATCCAGTTTGACCATGGTATATGGTTATTTTAATATGATGTTGAATTCAATTTGCTAATATTTTCTTTAGAATTTTTGCCTCTATGTTCATAAGGGATATTGACCTGAAGTTTTATCATAATGTCTAGTGATGTAGGGTACAAGTACATGGGTCTTTAGTGGCAACAGGTTCATGGGAGCATTATGTCTCTTTGGCTCAGGTCTCTGGGGTCTACAGCATTGTCAATGTGTGGTCCTTAGAGAGCACTACGGGCATCCATATTGGCAGCAAGGGCTGTTGTTTTCCCCATCTGTACCTGCAGGTCCAGTGGCTAGTGACCAGAACAGGAAACAATGGTGACTAGAGCCAGTGGGGTGCACATGCCCTGATACAGAAGTCAGCAGCAGGTCCCTGTGGCGGGGGCTGGTTACAGATGTACGCATATGTGATGGTGGGGTCAGGGCAGGCAGCAAAGGCTGGAGCTAACTGCAAGCACACTAGCAGCTGTGGGGGGCCATGGCTTTTGGTGTGCGCTATCACGGCTACTGGGTCATCACAAGTGCATGGCAATGGAGGCTGGTGATGGCGATTTTGTTGGAGAGTATGGGTAGGGATGAAGTAGATGTACAGCTAGAGGAGCTAGCTGCAACTGAGTGTAGTGGTGCAGGCCAGTGACAGAAGACAGGACTTGATCTGGGCTCACAAGCAGCTTCAGGGGCTCTGGCTGTCAGTGTGCTCTCTCATGGATGCACAGTCTTCCCTAAGGCATGTACGCAGCAGGGGAGGCCAGGGAAGGGTGTCAGGCTGGTGGCATTCAGGTGCACAACTGGAGCAGCTAGACTCAAGCATGTGCACAGCACTGGGGGGCAGCCATGCAGGGTCTAGTCTGGCGTGTTGCATTGTGCAGCTGCAGAGGCCTGGGCTGGCTATCAGGGCAGTTCAGAACCTCTAGTGGGCGGTGGGGGAAGGAGCTGGAAAGACTCAGGAGGCTAGCATCAGCTAACAAAAATACCTATGGGGCAAAAGCTGGTAAAATATGCAGGATCTACAGACACTCTTCTGGCCTTTGGTTTATTCATTGGTGAAAGCTGCTGTGTCTACAAAGCAGGTCACTGTGAACGGCAGTTACTCCTGCTGGGTGACTACCATTGGTAGCTCCTGCTTTTCTTCCTTTTTTTTTTTTTTAACATCTTTATTGGAGTATAATTGCCTTACAATGGTGTGTTAGTTTCTGCTTTACAACAAAGTGAATCAGTTATACATATACATATGTTCCCATATCTCTTCCCTCTTGTGTCTCCCTCCCTCCCACCCTCCCTATCCCACCCCTCTAGGTGATCACAAACCACCTAGCTGATCTCCTTGTGCCATGAGGCTGCTTCCCACTAGCTATCCACCCTACGTTTGGTAGTGTATATATGTCCATGGACTCTGTCACTTTGTCACAGCTTACCCTTTGCCCGCCCCATATCCTCAAGTCCATGCTCTAGTAGATCTGTGTTTTATTCCCATCCTACACCTAGTCTCTTCATGACATTTTTTTTTCTTAGATTCCATATATATGTGTTAGCATATGGTATTTGTTTTTCTCCTTCTGACTTAATTCACTCGGTATGACAAATGACAATGGAGACACGACGACCCAAAACCTATGGGATGCAGCAAAAGCAGTTCTAAGAGGGAAGTCTATAGCAATACAATCCTACCTTAAGAAATAGGAAACATCTCGAATAAACAACCTAATGTTGCACCTAAAGCAATTAGAGAAAGAAGAACAAAAAAACCCCTAAGTTAGCAGAAGTAAAGAAATCATAATGATGAGATCAGAAATAAATGAAAAGAAATGAAGGAAACGATAGCAAAGATCAATAAAACTAAAAGATGGTTCTTTGAGAAGATAAACAAAATTGGTCAACCATTAACCAGACTCATCAAGAAAAAAAGGGAGAAGACTCAAATCAATAGAATTAGAAATGA
>NC_041222.1:70535066-70538568 GCF_002837175.3 Physeter macrocephalus
GTTGTTACGTCTCCTTTTTCATTTCTAATTCTATTGATTTGAGTCTTCTCCCTTTTATTCTTGATGAGTCTGGCTAATGGTTTATCAATTTTATTTATCTTCTCAAAGAACCAGCTTTTAGTTTTATTGATCTTTGCTATTGTTTCCTTCATTTCTTTTTCATTTATTTCTGATCTGATCTTTATGATTTCTTTCCTTCTGCTAAATTTGGGGTTTTTTTGTTCTTCTTTCTCTAGTTGCTTTAGGTGCAAAGTTAGGTTGTTTATACGAGATGTTTCCTGTTTCTTAAGGTAGGATTGTATTGCTATAAACTTCCCTCTTAGAACTGCTTTTGCTGCATCCCATAGGTTTTGGGTCGTCGTGTCTCCATTGTCATTTGTTTCTAAGTATTTTTTGATTTCCTCTTTGATTTCTTCAGTGATCACTTCGTTATTAAGTAGTTTATTGTTTAGCCTCCATGTGTTTGTATTTTTTATAGATCTTTTCCTGTAATTGATATCTAGTCTCATAGTGTTGTGGTCAGAAAAGATACTTGATATGATTTCAATTTTCTTAAATTTGCCAAGGCTAGATTTGTGACCCAATATATGATCTATCCTGGAGAATGTTCCATGAGCACTTGAGAAAAATGTGTATTCTGTTGTTTTTGGATGGAATGTCCTATAAATATCAATTAAGTCCATCTTGTGTAATGTATCATTTAAAGCTTGTGTTTCCTTATTTATTTTCATTTTGGATGATCTGTCCATTGGTGAAAGTGGGGTGTTAAAGTCCCTTACTATGATTGTGTTACTGTCGATTTCCCCTTTTATGGCTGTTAGTATTTGCCTTATGTATTGAGGTGCTCCTATGTTGGGTGCATAAATATTTACAATTGTTATATCTTCTTCATGGATCGATCCCTTGATCATTATATAGTGTCCTTCTTTGTCTCTTGTTATAGTTTTTACTTTAAAGTCTATTTTGTCTGATATGAGAATTGCTACTGCAGCTTTCTTCTGATTTCCATTTGCATGGAATATCTTTTTCCATCCCCTCGCTTTCAGTCTGTATGTGTCCCTAGGTCTGAAGTGGGTCTCTTGTAGACAGCATATATATGGGTCTTGTTTTTGTATCCATTCAGCCAGTCTGTATCTTTTGGTGGGAGTATTTAATCCATTTACATTTAAGGTAATTATCGATATGTATGTTCCTCCTACCATTTACTTAATTGTTTTGAGTTTGTTTTGTAGGTCTTTTCCTTCTCTTGTGTTTCTTGCCTAGAGAAGTTCCTTTAGCATTTGTTGTAAAGCTGGTTTGGTGGTGCTGAACTCTCTCAGCTTTTGCTTTTCTATGAAGGTTTTAATTTCTCCATCAAATCTATAAGAGATCCTTGCTGGGTAGAGTAATCTTGGTTGTAGGTTTTTCTCCTTCATCAATTTAAATATGTCCTGCCACTCCCTTCTGGCTTGCAGAGTTTCTGCTGAAAGTTCAGCTGTTATCCTTATGCGGATTCCCTTGTGTGTTTGTTGTTTTTCCCTTGCTGCTTTTAATATGTTTTCTTTGTATTTAATTTTTGACAGTTTGATTAATATGTGTCTTGGCCTGTTTCTCCTTGGATTTATCCTGAATGGGACTCTCTATGCCTGGACTTGATTAACTATTTCCTTTCCCATATTAGGGAAGTTTTCAACTATAATCTCTTCTCATCGTTGCTTGCTTGCTCTCTATTTCTTCTAGGTCCTTGTTAAATGCTTCTTGCATTTTGTCTATTCTAGTTCCAATATTTTGGATCATCTTTACTATCATTATTCTAAATTCTTTTTCAGGTAGATTGCCTATTTCCTTGACGTCTTTGTCTGGTTTCGGTATCAGGGTTATGGTGACCTCATAGAATGATTTTGGGAGTGTTCCTCCCTCTGCTATGTTTTGGAAGAGTTTGAGAAGGATAGGTGTTAGCTCTTCTCTAAATGTTTGATAGAATTCGCCTGTGAAGCCATCTGGTCCTGGGCTTTTGTTTGTTGGAATATTTTTAATCACAGTTTCAATTTCAGTGCTTGTGATTGGAGTATTCATATTTTGTATTTCTTCCTGGTTCAGTCTCGGCAGCTTGTGCATTTCTGTATTTGGGGTCTCCTTTTCAGAGGCTGCAGGTTCGTAGTTCCCGTTGTTTTTGGTGTCTGTCCCCAGTGGCGTTGGCATATAATTGTTCATAGTATTCCCTTATGTTTGTTGTATTTCTCCAGTGTCGGTTGTTATGTCTCCTTTTTCATTTCTAATTCTATTGATTTGAGTCTTCTCTGTTTTGAGTAGGTTTCCTGGTTGGGGGGACTAATGCCTGTGTTCTGGTGGATGATGCTGGATCTTGTCTTTCTGGTGGGCAGGTCCACCTCTGGTGGTGTGTTTTGGGGTGTCTGTAGCCTTATTATGATTTTAGGCAGCCTCTCTGCTAATGGATGGGGTTGTAGTCCTGTCTTGCTAGTTGTTGGGCATAGGGTGTCCAGCACTGTAGCTTGCTGGTCGTTGAGTGAAGCTGGGTCTTGGTGTTGAGATGGAGATCTCTGGGAGATTTTCGCAATACGATATTACGTGGGGCTGGGAGGTTTCTTGTGGACCAGTGTCCTGAAGTTGGTTCTCCCACTTCAGAGACACAGCCCTGATGCCTGGCTGGAGCACCAAGAGCCTTTAATCCACACGGCTCAGAATAAAAGGGAGAAAAAATAGAAAGGAAATAAAGAAAGGAAGGAAGGATGGAAGGAAGGAAAGAAGGAAGAAAGGAAGGAAGAAAGGATGGAAGGGAGTAAGCAAGGGAGGAAGGAAGGAAGAAAGGAAGAAAGAAGATAAAATAAAGTAGGATAAAATAAAGTTATTAAAATAAAAAATAATTATTAAGAAGGCAAATTTTAAAAAGCAAAAAAAAACCGGGTCGGTCAGAACCCTAGGACAAATGGTGAAAGCAAAGCTATACAGACAAAATCTCACAAAGCAGCACACACATACACACTCACAAAAAGAGAAAAAGGGTAAAATAATAATATCTCTTGCTCCCAAAGTCCAAATCATAATATATCTTGATCTCAAAGTCCACCTCCTCAACTTGGGATGATTTGCTGTCTATTCAGTTATTCTACAGATGCAGGGCACTTCAAATTGATTGTGGAGATTTAATCTGCTGCTTCTGAGGCTGCTGGGAGAGACCTCCCCCTCTCCTCTTTGTTCGCACAGCTCCTGGTGTTCAGCTTTGGACTTGTCCGCGCCTCTGCGCGTAGGTCGCCCAAGGGCGTCTGCTCTTCGCTCAGACAGGACAGGGTTAAATGAGCATCTGATTCGGGGGCTCTGGCTCACTCAGGACGGGGGGGTGGGGAGGGAGGGGCACGGAGTGCTGGGCGAGCCTGCGGCGGCAGAGGCCAGCGTGACGTTTCACGAGCCTGAGGCGCGCCGTGCGTTCTCCCGGGGAAGTTGTCCCTGGATCCCGGGACCCTGGCACTGGCGGGCTGCACAGGCTCCCGGGAGGAGAGGTGTG
>NC_041222.1:70540915-70562626 GCF_002837175.3 Physeter macrocephalus
TATTCTTTTGTCTCTGTTTATTCTTTTTTCTTTTGCCCTACCCAGGTACGTGGGGAGTTTCTTGCCTTTTGGGAGGTCTGAGGTCTTCTGCCAGCGTTCAGTGGGTGTTCTATAGGAGCAGTTCCACGTGTAGATGTATTTCTGATGTATCTGTGGGGAGGAAGGTGATCTCCGCGTCTTAGTCTTCCGCCATCTTCTCTCCTTTCCACTCTTCTTCCTTTTTTTTCCTAGCCATTTCGGCTTTGCCTATTTGGGTGAGATGAAAAGCAAGAATTTCTTATTATGGTGCTCCAAAAGGCCAAGGATGCTGGTTGCTCACCCTGCCCTTCCTTTCCCAGCAAGGGCAGCTCTTTCTAGATGTGGAATTCCCTCCTGGCCCTGAGCAATGCTGGCTTGGGGGCTGGAATAATACAGGCAAAATGGAGCTGTCTCGCTTTTCATGCAGTTATTCTCAGGTTTTTTTTTCCATTGTGTTGCTGAAATTTCTTAAGTGTACTCCAGAGCTCTCCCAGAACTATTTTTGTTTGTGGATATCTGTCAGATTGTTTATCCTTGGGAGGACAGAGACTGGGGTGTCTTACACTGCCATTTAAGTGATGTCACTCTACTATAATTATTTATAATACTTTTTATTTTCATTCCAGCACCCATACTGTTTCTAGGTAGAGTCACCAAAACTTTAAAAAATAAATTAACTATTATAATTGATGCCTCTTTATCTGTAATACTTTCAAATTTCTTTCTTTCTCTTTCTATTCCTCTTCCCTCCTTCCTTCTCTCCCTCCCTCCCTCCCTTCTTTCTTCTTTTTTTCCTTTCTTCCAATTCATTGACAGCAGGGATCTTGTCTGCACTCTTTACTGTTCTATTCCAGACAACTATCACATAACTAGATACATAAGAATGTTAACATAATAGGTAAATTTTATATCATTTTCTATATATCCCATGAGTCCATATCTTTCAAATCTCTACTAATGCTCAAATTCTTAACTCTCTGAGGATGATTTGACTTCAGTATTTGTAAATACATTGCCCTATATCTTCTTCTAGGAATGTTATGGTTCAAGATTTAATGTTTAGGCCTATGATGTATCCTTAACGTTTATATGCAGTGAGTAGTTGAGGTTCTTTTTCCTCCTCATTTGAATATCAACTTTTGTAATAGCAAAATACTTTCTTTTACCCACTGAATTAACTTGGCACCTTAGTTGAAAATCAGTTAAACATACATGTGTGAGTCTATATCTGACCACTCATCTGTTGAATTGTTCTATTTTTAGACTCATATCACACTCTCTTGATTACTGTAGCTTTATAGTATGTCTTGAAATCAGGTAGTTTAAGTTCTCTTATATTGCTCTTGTTTATCAAGACTACTTTGGCAATTTTAGATTTTTGTATTCCTATATAAAGTTTAATAACAGCTTGTTGATTTCTGTAATATAGTCTGCTATGATTTTGACTGGAACCAAACTGAATCTAGTATAGATCAATTTGGGGAGAATGGACATCTTAATAATTTTTAATCTTCCAGCACATGAACATGTTTGATCTTTTTCTTAAGTCTTTAGTTTCTCATATCAAGGTTTTGTATTCTGCAGTAATTTTTGTTGGATTTATTCCTAGGTATTTGATGTCATTTGATAATTTTATAAATGACATTGCTTTTATTTCATTTTATTTCATTTATGTTTGCCTGACATAGAGTTGTGCATATGAACCATATTAGCTAAGGGAGAGCTGCCATGTAGCTCTTTATTTTAAAAACTATAAACACGTATCTTTTAATCCTTTTTTTTAAAAAATGGAGTTATAGTGGAATTAATTCTCATAGATTTCGAAGGTGTTGGGAGTGAGGTGCTTTTCCACGGAAAGAAAATGATAAATGACATTCCATATAACTCTTAGGAAAGTGAAAGACCTCAATGAAATTTTACATTGATAGAGTGCCTCAGCGTGTCGACTTTCAAGGTAAATTGTAGGGTCAGAAATTGATCCTTAGGGAAGCCAATCTTTAAAGTTTCATAAAGGTCAAAGCATTTCACCTCCAGGTTGTTTCTTAATGGCTATTCTGGATCATTGTATAGTCAATTTGATTGATTGTGCCATTTGAGACACCTAAAAGAAAAAAAAATATGCCAAAAAGCGGTCAGTATGTGGGTTACTCGTAGGTACAACTTAGGAAAAGCAACATTTCCTTTTTTATGTTCATGTAAAATTTTGTTTTGTAGTGAAAATATTTGGGATCTGTAGTAATCAACTAAAAATATTTTAAATGTTAACACAGTTAACACATACATATGTAGAGATATACACACACACATTCACAAAATTTGCTATTTGTCTTTCCAATGCCTATTCTTGCACATCAACCATTTTTGCCTTAATAATTTTATATTTATAATAATGGACAGGTTAAGCATATTATTGTCTAAAAGCCCATGAAATATTAGGTTTAATGAAATGATAACAATAACACATCAGAATATATTTTTCCCTTCGGCTCCCTGGGTTCAGGATGACATAAAATCAGCTAGTATCCCCCTAATTCCTATAAGGTGAAAGACAAAAAAGTTGCACCAGTAGAAAACAGTTTGATCTGAATGCCAATCAATGGTTGACTTTCTTAGTGCTACTTTTATTCCTAACTATTGAAGAAAGTAAATTATATGCTTTCTTATAGCTAACTACTTAGTAATTATTACAACCCTAGCTAAATGGGCTGATCTCTCTGAAACTCAAGATTCTTCAATTTAGCTGGTCACTCCAGTTGTAAGGGTGGGTTACCAACTACACCTCCTAGGATGGCTGTGAAAGTTAAATGGGATAATCTAAGTAAAACAGTTAGCATAGTGCCTGTCATATAGTGGTATACAAAGAACTGAATAATAATAATGACCCTACTGCTGTCGACAGTCCTCTGAACACAGTGAAAAGATTTGTAAGTAAGCTAACACACAGGATTGTATTATTGAATCAGACTCACATCAATCAGAGCTCTTACCTAGGTAGAAGAGGAGAGTGCCATTTTTCAATAAACCCAGAAAAGCCAGGTTTTCCTCCAGTGTTGGAGAATACTGTTTTTATTTCAAAAGCACCACATGAAGTGGTTGACTTACATTTAAGGGCCATGAAGTATAAAAAAAATATGCACCAAATATTAAAATCACACTCAGAGGAGCTGGCTGCCCATATAATAAGACTGACACAAGGACACTGAGACCCAGTGGAAAGAAAAATGGATTCATATTTCTCATCTGATATTCATTCCAGGCCATAGCTCATGAAAGGAAATGACAGGCAGAATTCCCCCTTCAGTTATTTCACTCTCTCCCCCACTCTCCATCTTTCTCCCTGTCTTTTGTTTTTCCTTTTTGTTTGAAGGAGGCAGAAGTGTGTAGAATCAAGTGTACTGCACACATGTTTAATCCAAGTTCTCTTTTCAAGGAGGAACCTTTTGCTATAAGAAATAGAAAGCCCAAGTGAAAATGACTTAAATGAAAAGTCCTAAGGATAGACGGATCTAAAATTAGGCAAGTAAGTAGTTGAACAAGTCACCAAGTTCCAGAATTGTCTTTCCATATTTTCCTCTGCTATCTTCAGTATACTTCCTCGGCTATATTCAGTATATGGCATGAGTATATTCATACTCATGCAATGGCACCCTAAATATCATATGATCCTACACCAAAGTTCAGAGACAAGAATGGAAAAAGCATTTTTTTCAGTGTCTTTCTAAGCATGAAGGAACCTCTCTTGGAAGCCCTCCAGAAGTTCATGTGGTTTTCTGTGATTCATTCACTGGGAAAGGAACTGAAAAATTGGCTTAGGCAAATCAGTATTTATCCAAGTCACATTGGAAAGAGATCCAGAATATTTTAGGATTCAGATGGCATACAAGATTTCATAAACACTTGAGGATTGGCACCCAATAATATCTACTATAGCTACACTCATTCACACAGAGCAAGCTATTCTTTATCAATAGATATGACATTTTTCCATAATATATCATTAATATGTCATAGTTTTCCATATAGAAAGTGCAAGCCACAGAAACTATTTGTTTTGAATTAATATAACAAAAGAGCTGCATTTTAAAAGGTATTTTCAATTTATTAATGTATCAGTGGTCTATTTCTAAGACACATCTGCAAATATGTAGTTTCCTAAGTTACTGTTATACATTTTTTGAACATTAAGAAACAGCTTTGTTTTAATATTCCAAAAATGCAAAAATGATAGCTTCTTTTTTCATTTCTGAATCACTTTCTGATAGCTAGTTGTTTAGGGAGTATAGTCTTTCAGAACAAAGTTTCTGTTCTATTACCAGTGTAAGGGGAAAAAAAAAGATGTGCCCATTAATTATAGTATAGGTTCCTAAAATTGAAAAGAAAGCAATGTAATTCAGAAAGTCCTGGACATTAGATAATAATTGGGTTTGAAAATATAATTTTATTAATTAAATAAAATTAAAATAAAACTATAATTTTATAATTAAAATGTTTATTAATTCAAAAAACAATGTATTTTCTTCTGTTATATAATGCGTACGTATACACACGCACAAACACATAGATCACTTTAAAATAGATCAATCAAAAAGGTTTAATAACAGTGGGTGCATTACAGTTGAAGTCCTTAGTGAGTAAGAAGGATTTCTAATAGGTATGTATGAGAGTCAGGACATTCAAAGTAGGAAGGACTGCTTTAATAAAAAAGCATGGAAATGGGAAACAACTTTTAGAACAGGTTAACTAGAAAGACAAATTTTGATTATGTGAACAATGAAATAGGAATATGAGTAGTAAAAGTTTTTGTACAGATTATGGAGAGTCATGGATATCAGGCTATGAGCTTATTCTGTGTTGCAGATTTTTCTGTAGGTGATGGAAAATGATTGGAGATGGTGTAGTAAAGACACAGTATATTTAAAATGGTATTAAGGAAATATAAATCTGAAAGAAATGTTATAGCAAAGTGGGGGAGACACTTTATATCCAGTTAGGATCAGAGGCATCATGTTACAAGAAATAAATTATGCTTTAAATTAGATAGACATTCGAATTTCAACTCCGATATTTAACAGCTTTAAAAACATACAAATTTGTCCTTCTGTGTCTGGTTTATTTCACTTAGTGTAATGTCTTCCAGGTCCATCCATGTTGTCACAAATGAAAACATTTTTTAAGGCTGAATAATATTCCATTGTACATATATACCACATTTTCTTTATCCATTCATTGGATATTTCCACAGTAGCTGCATGAGGAATCCAAAATTGTCAAACTCATAGAAGCAGAGTAGAATGGTGATTTCCAGGAGTTGGGGGGAAGGAGGAAATGGGAAAGTATTAGTCAAAATGTGTAAAGTTTCAGTGATATAAGATGAATAAGTCCTAGAGATCCACTGTACAGCACAGTGCCTCTAGTTAACAATACTGTATTGTATACTTAAAAGTTTGCTAAGATAGTAGGTCTTATGTTGTATTCTTATCACAAAAATGTTACTAATAATAAGGTGGGAGAATACTTTTGGGGGTGATTGATATGTTTATGGCATAGATTATGGTGATGGTTTCACTGGTTTATACTTATCTCCAAACTCATCAAGTTGTGTACATTAAATGTGTACTGCTTTCCATATGTCAGTCATACCTTAATAAAGTAGTTTAGAAAACACACAAATTATTTAGCCTTTCTGCATGTGTGTGTGTGTGTGTATTTTTTACACCTCAGTCAAAAGCAATTAGCTAATCCTGTTGAGTTTTCTACATAAATAATTTTATAATCTGTTGCATATCACATTGTTATCCCTACTGGTTTCATTCAGCAATTCACAATAATTTAGTCTCTTACTTCTTTCCAGCCATGCATTCTGCCATTTTTCTAGCCCCAACATACTGTTTTTATTTGTGGCTACTCAAATTTGTCTTTTTATATTTTATAAGCCCTTTGTTTTGAATGTATTTCTTTCTTGCTAACGTTTCCTTTGTTTTGCAAATTTTAACCAAAGTGATATTTTCTCTATGAATCTCTACTATCCCTCTCTCCAAACTATGACAGAATGAGATGTTTTGTCCTTTCACTGCTTATGGTATGTGTACTCCTGTACTAAACCTCTTCTCATATTGTATAACTTTTTATTTCAGTGTCTCTTATACTTTTTTTTTCTTTCTTTTTTTTTTTTATTTTTTTTTGCGGTTCGTGGGCCTTTCACTGTTGTGGCCTCTCCCGTTGCAGAGCACAGGCTGCAGACGTGCAGGCTCAGCGGCCATGGCTCACGGGCCCAGCCGCTCCGCGGCATGTGGGATCCTCCCGGACCAGGGCACAAACCCGTGTCCCCTGCATCGGCAGGCGGACTCTCAACCACTGCCCCACCTGGGGAAGCCCTCTTATACTCTTTAATGGAACTTTATACTGTTTGAAACACAGTAGAATTTCAATAGATGTTTACTGGATATAAAAAATATTGATTAATCCTATCACCAAGTTGGGATTACATAATATGGCCCCAATACAAAATAATTTAAAATCATCTTGACATTTGTAGCATCAACAGAATTGGATTTGAGTCTTATATGAGTGCAAGTGAACCCAGCTTTGCAATTCTGATAATTGATTTTTTATGAAAGATTTGAATAAATCAGAAAGCATGACCAAAGTACGTAAAGGGCTAACAGCTAGATTCTTATGAAGAAAGATATAATGAATTTGTATAGATCAGTTTAGAGACAAGAAGGATGTTAACCCACTGTGACTATTTGAAGAGTTTTATAAAGGTGATGACTAGTCTTTTTTTTCTCCTTCTTGAGAAGAGACAGAATAAGAAAAAGCTTAAATTATAGGAAGAGTTTGGATAGGCATTCAGAAGAGACCATTATCTATGTTTGGTTAAAAGGATAATAAGAAAGTTTCATTTTTGCATAACTTCAAAATAAGATGCAAAATCTGGAATTAAGGTAGCTGTCCAGAGAGCTTCAAGACCCTCCTGACTCTAAAAATAAACATAATACGGAAGATAAGAATTAAAGTATATGTTAATGTATACTGTTTTTTTCTTTTAGTCAATCATAAGCAGATTATTTTGTACATATGACCAAAAGCAATAAACAATGGAAATAATATGCCCATATTAAAGGTACTATTCTCAATTTAATTACTTAACAAATAGATGTTAATTCCAAAGGCTGTTAGTACAGAAGTTTGTAAAAATCAATACTTTTAGAAATCAGAATATTAATCCAATCGTAACATACTACTTTTGAATTTAATGTTTTTATTGTTTGAGCAAATATTTCATGCATTAAAAATAATTGAATGCAGAAACAACAGCAATGAAATTATGTTTTCTTCCCACTAATATTCAGTTATCTTCCCCAACAGTATACCCGTAGGGTCAAGTACAATCTCTTTAGTGGGGACATACAAGGGTCTTTATATTTTTGTGCCTGCCCACTTTCCCAACTCATACTATTTTAATCTCTAATCTGTTTTCTCCCTAAGTATGTATACATACAGACAAACACATACACAGACAAAGACACACATATACACCAATATTTTCTGTGCCTTGCCTTTTGACTTGATAAAATATCTGATATAATTGTATATTAGTACATATTGGTATGATTATGTTTTGGGTACATACCAGATTATCCTTGAGTGATGGATGTCTCTAGCCTAAATTCTCCCCTGTGCTATGAAATATTCAGAACCGTCCCACTGTGAGATCTTTGAGAGAGGCTTAGCAAGTAAATATATAATAGGACACCAGAATGATGCTGAGCACACTCAGGACCTGTTGTATAGACAGAAACGTTGGAGGGAGTCTGAAGTTTCCTGGGAGGAGGAACAAAGTGACAGAGTTTATTTTTCTGTCCATCCCCTCCCTCCCCCCCAGCCCCCCACCTCATGCCCCATCAGTGTTAGAGAGGGCCAGAAGAAAAGCACTTTCATAGATGACATCACCTTCCAGGGCTCAGTGGAAGGCTGTCCTTGAGGGTCCATTATTCTTGTCCATTGTCCCCATCTAGAGCATAAAGGGAGGTTTTCCAACAATGTCAGGAACACCATTCTCTCTCTAGGCTCTAAAATCTCTGTCCTTTTAATTTTGCTCACGCTGTATTTTGCTTTACTTGTTCTGTAAACTCCACTATAAATGTGTTCGATGAAATTCAACTATTGGCTGCAATTTTTTTTATAATCGTTTCTTTTTCACTTTTTATTTGAAAATTTCAAATGTACACAAAGAGTGAAAAGGAAAAGTATAATGATCCCTCATTGCCCATCATCCAGTGGCAAAAATTATCAATAGGTTGCCAAACTTGATTCATCTATACCTCCCACTTTCCATTCTGAGCTGGTCATTTTTATTTAACAGCTTTACTGAGGTATAAGATTCATAGAATTCAACCATTGTAGGAGTACAAGTTGATTATTTTTAGTAAATATATACAGATATTCAAAAATTACCACAATCTTGTTTTAAAACATTTTCATCACCCCAAGAAGTCCCCATGGACCCCCTCTGCCCCACTCCCATTGCCTGTTTATAGTCAATTCCTGCTCCCAATCTGAGTTCCAGGCAACCATTGATCTGCTTTATATCTCCGTAGATTGTCTCTTCTGGATGTTTCATATATAGAGAATTATACAATATGTAATCATTTGTTTCTGGATTTTTCGACTTAGCATAATATTTTTGAGATTCATCCGTGTTGTAACATATATAAGTACTTCAATTATTTTTATTACTAAAGAGTATTCCAGTATATATATAGACCACATTTTATTTATGTACTCACAAACTGATGGATATTTTAATGTAGATTGGGGCTTCCGTGTTATAAAAATGCTATGAACATTCATTTAAAAGTCCTTTTGTGTACATATTTTCGTTTTTCTTGGGTAGATACATAGGTGTGGAATTGCTGGGATATAGGGTAGTTTTGTAAGAAACTGAAAACCTGTGTTCTGAAGCACTTGCACCAGTATACATTTCTACCAGCAATGTGTGAGAGTTCCAGATTCTCCACATTTTCCCCAACATTTGCTTTTGTCTCCATTTTATTATAGCCATTTGACTGCCTAGGAAGTGGTATCTCGGGTGGTTTTAATTTGCATATCCCTAATGACTAATGATGTGGAGCATCTTTTCATGTACTTAATTAGCCCTTCATATATCTTCTCTAGTGAAAAGTCTATTCAGGTATTGTACTCATGTATTAATTGGGTTGTTTGTCTTACTGTTGAGACAAAGGAGTTTTTTTTTTAAATGTTCTAGACATAAATTCCTTATGAGATATATGAATTGCAAATTTTTTCTCAATCCAAACTATGGTTGTCCTTCCATTTGATTAATGACATCTCTTTAACATCTTTATTAGAGTATAATTTTGCTTTACAATGTTGTGTTAGTTTCTGCTGTATAACAGAGTGAATCAGCTATATGTATACATATACCTCCATATCCCCTCCCTCTTGTACCTCCCTCCCTCCCTCCCTATCCCAACCCTCTAGGTGGTCACAGAGCACTGAGCTGATCTCCCTGTGCTATGTAGCTGCTTCCCACTAGCTATCTACTTTATATTTGTTAGTGTATACATGTCAATGCCACTCTCTCACTTCGTCAGAGCTTACACTTCCCCCTCCCCTTGTCCTCAGGTCCATTCTCTACATCTGTGTCTTTATTCCTGTCCTGCCCTTAGGTTCTTCAGGACCCTTTTTTTTTTTTTAGATTCCATATATATATGTTAGCATACGGTGTTTGTTTCTCCCTTTCTAACTTACTTCATTCTGTCTGACAGATTTGAGGTCCATCCACCTCACTACAAATAACTCAATTTCATTTCTTTTTATGGCTGAGTAATATTCCTTTGTATATATGTGCCACATCTTCTTTATCCATTCATCTGTCGATGGACACTTAGGTTGCTTCCATGTCCTGGCTATTGTAAATAATGCTGCAATGAACATTTTGGTACATGACTCTTTTTGAATTATGGTTTTCTCAGGGTATATGCCCAGTACTGGGAATACTGGGTCATATAGGTAGTTCTGTTTTTAGTCTTTTAAGGAACCTCCATATTGTTCTCCATAGTGGCTGTATCAATTTACATTCCCACCAACAGTGCAAGAGGGTTCCCTTTTCTCCACACCCTTCCCAGCATTTATTGTTTGTAGATTTTTTGATGATGGCCATTCTGACCAGTGTGAGTTGATACCTCTTTGTAGTTTTGATTTGCATTTCTCTAATGATTAGTGATGTTGAGAATCCTTTCACGTGTTTGTTGGCAATCTGTATATATTCTTTGGAGAAATGTCTATTTAGGTCTTCTGTCCGTTTTTGGATTGGGTTTTTTGTTTTTTTGATATTGAGCTGCATGAGCTGCTTGTATATTTTGGAGATTAATCCTTTGTCAGTTGCTTCATTTGCAAATATTTTCTCCCATTCTGAGGGTTGTCTTTTTGTCTTGTTTATGATTTCCTTTGCTGCGAAAAATCTTTTCAGTCTCATTATGTACCATTTGTTTATTTTTGTTTTTATTTCCGTTTCTTTAGGAGGTGGGTCAAATAGGATCTTGCTGTGATTTATGTCATACAGTATTCTGCCTATGTTTTCCTTTAAGAGTTTTACAGTGTCTGGCCTTACATTTAAGTCTTTAATCCATTCTGAGTTTATTTTTGTGTGTGGTGTCAGGGAGTGTTCTAATTTCATTCTCTTACATGTAGCTGTCCAGTTTTCCCAGCACCACTTATTGAAGAGGCTGTCTTTTCTCCATTTTATATTCTTGCCTCCTTTATCAAAGATAAGGTGACCATATGTGTGTGGGTTCATCTCTGGGCTTTCTGTCCTATTCCATTGCTCTATGTTTCTGTTTTTGTGCCAGTACCATACTGTCTGATTACTGTAGCTTAGTAGTATAGTCTGAAGTCAGGGAGCCTGATTCCTCCAGCTCCGTTTTTCTTTCTCAAGATTGCTTTGGCTATTCAGGGTCTTTTGTGTTTCCATACAAATTCTAAAATTTTTTGTACTAGTTCTGTGAAAAATGCCTTTGGTAGTTTGATAGGGATTGCATTGAATCTGTAGATTACTTTGGGTTGTATAGTCATTCTCACAATTTTGATTCTTCCAATCCAACAACATGGTATGTCTCTCCATATGGTTTTTATCTTTCAATTTAATAATATGGTGCATCACACTGATTGATTTGCATATATTGAAGAATCCTTGCATTCCTGGCATAAACCCCGCTTGATCATGGTGTATGATCATTTTAATGTGCTGTTGGATTCTGTTTGCTGGTATTTGGTTGAAGATTTTTGCATCTATGTTCATCAGTGATATTGGCCTGTAGTTTTCTTTTCTTGTGACATCCTGGTCTGGTTTTGGTGTCAGGGTGATGGTGGCCTCAAAGAATGAGTTTGGGCATGTTTCTCCCTCTGCTGTATATTGGAAGAGTTTGAGAAGGATAGGTGTTAACACTTCTCTAAATGTTTGATAGAATTAGCCTGTGAAGTTGTCTGGTCTTGGACTTTTGTTTGTTGGAAGACGTTTAATCACGGTTTCAGTTTCAGAACTTGTGATTGGTCTGTTTATATTTTCTATCTCTTTCTGGTTCAGTCTCAGAAGGTTGTGCTTTTCTAAGAATTTGTCCATTGTATTGGTATATAGTTGCTTGTAGTAATCATTCATATTCCTTTGTATTTCCGCAGTGTCAGTTTTTACTTCTCCTTTTTGATTTCGAATTCTGTTGATTTGAGTCTTCTCCCTTTTTTCTTGATGAGTCTGGCTAATGGTTTATCAATTTTGTTTATCTTCTCAAAGAACCAGCTTTTCATTTTATTGATCTTTGCTATTTTTTCCTTCATTTCTTTTTCATTTATTTCTGATCTTATCTTTATGATTTCTTTCCTTCTGCTAACTTTGGGGGTTTTTGTTCTTCTTTCTCTAGTTGCCTTAGCTGTAAGGTTAGATTGTTTATTAGAGCTTTTTCTTGTTTCTGGAGGTAGGATTGTATTGCTATAATGTTCCCTCTTAGAACTGCTTTTGCTGCATCCCATAGGTTTTGGGTGGTCATGTTTTCATTCTCATTTGTTTCTAGGTATTTTTTGATTTCCTCTTTGATTTCTTTAGTGATCTCTTGGTTATTTAGTAGTGTATTGTCTAGCCTACATGTGTTTGTATTTTTTACAGATTTTTTTCCTGTAATTGATATCTAGTCTCATAGTGTTGTGGTCGGAAAAGATACTTGATATCATTTCAATTTTCTTAAATTGACCAAGGCTGGATTTGTGACCCAAGATATGGTCTATCCTGGAGGATGTTCCATGAGCACTTAAGAAGAAAGTCTATTCTGTTGTTTTGGATGGAATGTCCTATAAATATCAATTAAGTCCATCTTGTTTAATGTGTCATTTAATACTTGTGTTTTCTTATTTATTTTCATTTTGGATGATGTTTCCATTGATGAAAGTGGGGTGTTAAAGTCCCCTACTAGTATTGTGTTACTGTCAATTTCCCCTTTTATGGCTGTTAGCATTTGCCTTATGTATTGAGGTGCTCCTATGTTGGGTGTATAAATATTTACACTTGTTATATCTTCTTCTTGGATTGATCCCTTGATCATTATGTAGTGTCCTTCTTTGTCTCTTGTAACAGTCTTTATTTCAAAGTCTATTTTATCTGATATGAGAATTGGTACTCCAGCTTTCTTTTGATTTCCATTTGCATGGAATATCTTTTTCCATCCCCTCAGTTTCGGTCTGTATGTGTCCCTAGGTCTGAAGTATGTATCTTATAGACAGCATATATATGGGTCTTGTTTTTGTATCCATTCAGCCAGTCTGTGTCTTTTGGTGGGAGCATTTAATCCATTTACATTTAAGGTAGTTATCAATATGTATGTTCCTATTACCATTTTCTTAATTGTTTTGGGTTTGTTATTGTAGGTCTTTTCCTTCTCCTGTGTTTCCTGCCTAGGGAAGTTCCCTTATCATTTGTTGTAAAGCTGGTTTGGTGGTGCTGAATTCTCTTAGGCTTTGCTTGTCTGTAAATATTTTAATTTCTCCATCAAATCTGAATGAGATTCTTGTTGGATAGAGTAATGTTGGTTATAAGTTTTTTCCTTCATCACTTTAATATGTCCTGCAACTCCCTTCTGGCTTGCAGAGTTTCTGCTGCAAGATCAGCTGTTAACCTTATGGGGATTCACTTGTATGTTATTTGTTGTCTTTCCCTTGCTGCTTTCAATATATTTTCTTTGTATTTAATTTTTGATAGCTTGAATAATATGTGTCTTGGCGTGTTTCTCTTTGCATTTATCCTGTATGGGACTCTCTGCACTTCCTGGAGTTGACTATTTCCTTTCCCATATTAGGGAAATTTTCCACTATAATCTCTTCAAATATTTCTCAGTCCCTTTCTTTTTCTCTTCTTCTTCTGTGACTCCTATAATTCAAATGTTGGTGCATTTAATGTTGTCCCGGTGGTCTCCGAGACTGCTCTCAAGTCTTTTCATTCTTTTTTCTTTATTCTCCTCTGTGGTAGTTATTTCCACTATTTTATGTTCCAGGTCACCAATCTGTTCTTCTGCCTCAGTTATTGTGTTATTGATTCCTTCTAGAGAATGTTTAATTTCATTTATTGTGTTGTTCATCATTGTTTGTTTGCTCTTTAGTTCTTCTAGGTCCTTGTTAAACATTTCTTGTATTTTCTCCATTCTATTTCCAAGATTTTGGATCATCTTTACTGTCATTACTCTGAATTCTGCTTCAGGTAGACTGCCTATTTCCTCTGGTGGGTTTCTGTCTTGCTCCTTCATCTGCTGAGTATTTCTCTGTCTTCTCATTTTGCTTAACTTGCTGTGTTTGTGGTTTCCTTTCACAGGCTGCAGATTTGTAGTTCCCGTTTTTTGTGGTGTCTGTCCCCAGTGAGTAAGGTTGGTTTAGTGGGTTGTATAGGCTTCTTGTTGGAGGGGTCTGGTGCCTGTGTTCTGGTTGGTAGGGCTGGATCTTTTCTTTCTTGTGGGCAGGGCCATGTCTGGTGGTGTGTTTTGGATTGTCTGTGAACTTACTATGATTTTAGTCAGCCTCTCTGCTAATGGGTGGGGTCATGTTCCTGTCTTGCTAGTTGTTTTGCATGTGGTGTCCAGCACTGCAGCTTGCTGGTCATTGAGTAGAGCTGGGTCTTAGCATTGAGATGCAGATCTCTGGAAGAGCTCTCGCTGATTGATATTACTTGGGGCCGGGAGGTCTCTGGTGGTCCAGTGTCCTGAACTCGGCTCTCCCACCTCAGAGGCTCAGGCCTGACCCCTGGCTGGAGCTCCAAGACCCTGTCAGCCACCCAGTATCTTGAACGGTCCTTCACATATTCTCTTTGTATGACTAAGAGGGCAATCTTCTGGATGCACATGGCTTTCTTCTTTATTCATCCAGTCCAAAGTGATACAAGCCCCTTCTGATCACCAGAGAAGAGCTGAATCATCGGTCTCTACTCCTGGTGTGGAGCGAAACCCAGTGCATGGCCTGGCTGCGGTTTTAAGAGTACAGTCAATAGTGGTGTTGCTTATGACCAGTACATGAGGCAAAACAGGGAGGAGGCAGTTGAGGAGAGGGCCGAGGGAGCTCTGTTTTCCTATGACCTGGTTCACTAGAGATGTCTCTTGGACTAATGCTTCCCTCTTCTCCTTCCTGGATCTTTTCTCTAAAACCAATCTTTTACACTCAGTCCTATGGCCCCATCTGTTATTTAGTCCACCTCTTCAGCTGCAGGAAGGATATATTTAGCAGGAAAGGCAGTGAAAGTGAAGATACCCATTGTTTACAAACACTTACCATCTTTGACCTCAGAAGTAGAGAAATGTGAATAAATCAATTCTCAAAACCTAGAATTCCAGAGAAAATGCAAGAGTGATAGACAGAGATGTCATGTAAAGAGACAGCCGATTTAAATTCTCATGCCTGTATCATGAGAGTTCGAAGCAAATTTTGTACACAGATAATCAGAGCACTGGAAAAGCAGCTCAGCCTGCTGATGGAGAGAGGGTATTTATCCTTGATGTCAGTGTCCTAGGCATAGCATACATGGTGTTCATGCAGAACTTGCCAAAGACAAAGGAACAGATTTTAAATGTAATAAAGGCCCATTTTTCGAGTTGAAAACATTTATGAATGGGCAGTGGTTCCTCCAGAATGTTTAGAATTTACTCTTTAGGAAAAGAAATGTAAAGTAATGTATATAGGAGGGAGAGAGACTCGTGATAGGCAAATCATAAGTCAGTGAATGAGCCCAATGACTATAAAGGAAAGTGAGGCAGGGTGTTAGCCTCTTAGGCGAATGTTTTAGGCTTTGAAGATTTAATAAATCCAAGAACTTCAAGGCAGTGTAGATGTCATTAGAGAAACTGGTAACTCCTTTAGCGTAACTGATGATCAATAAGTAGTTAAGAGAATAATATATTGAGTGATGACCTATGTAAAATTCTGCCTTCTAGTGTTTGGGGGTGGAGCTAAACAAGAGGATGCAGTTAAAGGGACTGTGTCTGTCTGGCCAGCAGTTCTGGCAGGGCTTCGGGTTTTCTAGGAATGGGAAGAAAGGATATCACCAAAATGAGCAAGATCTAGGGTAGGAGCTCTTAGTACCAGAGACACAAAATTGTTACATTTCCCAGGGCAGACTCAAATCTGTAGGAATATAGTCAGATCCAGAATGAAAGGAAGCAGAGCATGAGAAGGGCAGTCAAGAAGCACAGTGTGAGATGGACAGAGACAAATTCCTTAGAATAGAGGTCCTTGCTCAGGCCCAAATGTATGAGGCAGGTTTTCATACAAATTGCACAGAAATTTCACATGGGCACTGGAAAGAAAAAATGGACTTTTTCAAATCTCTGAAGTATATGAATTGAGGAATTTGAAGAATATGGAGACTTTAAGTTTAGATATAGATAATAAAGTTAGAAGAAAATTATGAAGAGAATGAGCCTGTGAGAAAGGAACATGCTATAGTGGGACTCTTCCAGGCTTGAAGCAGAAATAAGTTTGGGGGACTTGGCAGAGCAGGATTGGCTGTGAGGGAATTGACCTAAGCCCTTCTTCCATAGATGCTTCTGTTGGTTTGAAGCAGAGAGACAGGACTTCCCAGAACAAGTGACCTTTTAGACAATGCCCAATGGGAAGTTATATGGAAATGTTGATTAGAACACACAGAACTATAAATGGAGGCCTTTGATTCACCCTGTATCCCATTTGACTCTTCTTTCTTTGAGGTTCAGAATTTTGTTTCTCTTTCTTCTCTCCCTCTCTCACAGTCCCCCCCTCCCCCATCCCCTTATTACTTCTGATTTTCTTTCCTTATGTTTAACATTTTCTCTGTTGAGTACAGATTTACTAGTAAATTCCAACTGTTGGTCACAACTGACATAGATCCTATTGGTGAGGAAGTAAAACCCGGACTGGAAATTGGGGTGTGAAGTTTGGCTATGAGACGGTTTCTCAGATGCCTGGCATTTGGTACTTCACACAACCTATCCTCCAGCACTAGTGTGTCCTGCACAATGGGATGTTTAACAGGTCTATTATTCTACTGTGTTCTGGGTGCCTTTTTTGTGAGGTCACAGGGAGCTGAGGATACCGAATTGGAATGGATGCCTAAAGTTAAATTCTAAGATCTGATGAAAGGAAAACAAATTCATAAGTCTTTATGAATTTGTGAAAAATTCGAGATTTGAGAAACGTTTAATACAAACTGGAGAGACAATTTTAATAGAACTCTAAAGCTAAGAAGGAATACTTTTGAAAAATCCTACTTCAGGGGCTGTCTGAGGCTAGCAATGCAGTTGAAGACAGTTCCAGGGAGAATGTGTAAGAACTCTGTGGGATATAATGAATCAAATCCATGAAAAGCTTTCACAGTCTAGTTTGAGTCAAGGGTTAGCTCATCTAGAGGACACTGTGATAGGAAGAAGAGTTTTGAAATGATTGAAGAGGTACCTGTGGAGGATAATAAAGCTATTGGAAAATAGATCAGAGAATAAAAGTGGGATATGCAATGTGGACAGTGTTAAGGCAATCCAGTTCCAAATTCTCCACTTTCATTATGCTATTTTTATAAAACTCCTTTAGAACTTGCTTGCATTCACATTAGCCCTTTTTGTGTTTTAAGCCGTAAAGGCACAACCCCCATCCCACCTCACTTATCTCAAATCTTATAATATTGCATTGCCGGGGTGTAAAGTCCTCTTGGTTACAAGAGGATAATGTGTGAGCAGCAGCACTGATTTGGGGGAAGCTTCCCTTAATGACTTTTCAAGCTACTCAAAACCATAGAGCTTACTGATTGTGCCTGTTTATACATATTTTCCTTAAATGTGAAGCTTGTATCTTATTGGAATATACTGAGTTCTTAACAACAGCAGTTGGAGGGCTGCTGATCCTTGCCCTTTTAAACCAGTAATTCCTAATGGAGAGGGTGGGTGCTTTTACTCCCCTGGAAACATTGGTCAATATCTCAAGACATTTCTTGTTGTCATGAATGTGGATGTGAATGGTACTGGTATCTAATAGGTAGAGGTCAGGGGTGCTGCTATACATGTTACTAACGCATGGGCCCCACTTCCACCCCTCACAACCCCCCCAAATATCCACAGTGCAATGTTTGAGAGTGATTGTTTCAAATGTAAGTAGAATACATTTTGTAATACCATATTTTTCAAATTAGAATAGATAAAAACCTCAGATAAATAAATTTATTGTTGTCCTGGTAATAGTCATCTCTCATTATATATTATAAAATATTTAATATAGTCCATCTTGTATTTCAAAAACAAACTTATTTCAACTTATGGTAAAAAACATAGTTATCAACTTAAAGGTCTGAGGAGAATGAAGTTGTCATTCTCTCCACCTGGAATCATGCTTTTCCTTAGGTAGCATCATGGCTCACTTTCTCCTCTCCATCAGCAATTTCTTAAAATGTTTCCTTTTGAACAAGGTTTTCCCCAACCTTACTATTTAAAATTATAATCTATTCCTGCACCCATACACTCCTATCCCCCTTCTCTGTTTTATTTTTCCATATCACTTGCCCCTATCTAATAGATTGCATATATTACATTATTGTCTTCTTTTTTTTTTTTTTTTTTGTGGTATGCGGGCCTCCCTCTGCTGTGGCCTCTCCCGTTGCGGAGCACAGGCTCCGGACGCGCAGGCTCAGCGGCCATGGCTCACGGGCCCAGCCGGTCCGCGGCATGTGGGATCCCAGACCGGGGCGCGAACCCGGATCCCCTGCATCGGCAGGTGGACGCGCAACCACTGCGCCACCAGGGAAGCCCCTACATTATTATCTTATTATCTCACATCTCCTCTTACTCCTTGAAAGATCAGCTCCATTAGGGTGGGAATATCCTTCTGTTTTGTTCAAGGCTGCATTCTCCACAACTAAAGAATACTTAGCACAATGTAGGTACTTAACATTTGTAAAATAAATTTAAAAAATTACACTGTAGTGGGGAAAAAGCTTTGAAAGGAATCTAGGGAGCCATTAGAGTAGAAGACACAATCAATAGGAAATGGACATGGGAAGGATGTGGAGAGAGTCCATGGACTTTGTTCTTCAGGATACCCAGGGAATGTGGCTGAGCTTGGTAACAAGGAGTTATCACTCAGAACTGTAGATTATCCAGAGAAACTGGAACTGTCTAGGCCTGGATAGTAACTAATAATCTAGCACAGATGAGCATGCCAAGCAGAAAAGGCAAACTCTGAAATGGAGAGAACTATGGAAGATAATATGCGGGAGAGCTCTGGTGAGAATTACTGAGCTTTTTACTTCAGTTAGTAGATCACCTGGCTTGAGTTGATATTTAAAATTAAAATATATACACATTTCAGCATTTATCACACACTATTTGGGATAGTAAAAAGGAAACACAGAATCTCTGGTTAACAAGTTTGTGATTAACAGTTCAGAATGTATATTAACAAGCTTATTGATAACTAGGCTGCTATAGCGAAAGAGGTAGCTCTGTGGCAAGTATTCCAGGATTGATTGACAAGGGGAGAAGTTGCAGGACATGCCAGTTGATGAGAACAGGCCATTAGTAATGAAGTAAGAGCTTTTCAAAACTGGAAACATTTACCAGTGTGTGATGGCCCAGTTGGAACAATTTGTGCAATCTGTTTTCCAGGGGGAAAAACCTATTTGCATACAGTTTCCTGCTGTGAAATTTTCACATGACCAAGCTGGTTAAGAGAACCTTCTTTGTTGTCGAGCCACTGATGTGGCTGGAGAGGCTGCTAAGGTCACTCTTTCTGGGAGGCTTTCAGTGTTTGATTGATTGTTTGCTGGAGCCATTTATTCAACCAACAGACATTAATTGGTAACCTCCTCTGTGCCTATCAGTACTGTGTCATGCTTAAGAACCCTGATTTTGAAGACAAAGCTGGCTCCAAATCACAACTCTTAGGCTTAACGAGTCTGAGTTTTTTTTTTTTTTGAAAAAGTGTTAACTCCTGCATCTCGCTTTCAACATCTATAAAAGGGAGTGAATCATAGCTCTCACATATCATGTTGCTGGGCTTAGGGAGCACATTGTGTATCAGTTGAGAAAGGTTTCTGTCACAGAAAGCTCAGAAAATGTAACGATACTTTTTGTTGCAACTTCACTAATAGAATAGAAATGTTGTGTGGAGCATAGAGGATTACCCCTTGAGTGATGCATAGGTGGGACTCAAAAATATTTCCAAGAACTGAATTGCCTCCAGTGAGAATTAAGCCTGAATCTTCAAGTTGAATGTAAAATATTGAGAACCATACAAGGTATAGAGAACACATATTCAAGAAAAGAGAATATGTCATGTAGAAGTTATATCAACATGTAGATGAAAAAGTAGATATTTTTGAAGTCTGTGCAATAAAGGAAATATTCACTGGATAAGATATGTAGCCACATTGGGTAGCATGAGCTGAAAGCCTTCTCTTGAAAGTCACCTACAAGGAAGGGTGAAGAAGAGATCATTCATGCACAAAGTCACTTATTAGCTCATTCACAGTGAGACTCTGAATGATAAAATGAAAAACATATTTCTCTTGTGCCAGATGGCCATTCATGTTCTGGGGCTGTGTATTCTCTATGGCTCTCTGCCTGTCTCTAATTCTCACTCGTTCTCTCTCTCTCTCTTCTTTTCCCATTACTACTGATTTGGTGGCCTATTCTACAGACAGATGATTTTTGAAACATTAAATGAGTCGAGAATTTTTTGAAAAAAATTGATAACTTGTGGATGGAATTCAAGATATTAGAGATTAGACTGACCCCCACATCAAAAACAAAACAAGCAAACCAAAACCATAAAGTCACAGAGTCCTGTAATCTTGCCATGGAATGTCTCTTAGGAAATGAATTGAGGGAAATGTCTTTAACTGGCATTCATATTTCTAACATAGCTATACGTACTTCCCTTTAGGGAAGTTTTAGAGGAGAGGTTACCCATCCCAGCTTGATTTGAATATGGTTAGCCTTCCAATCTTCAATTATGGAGACTCATAGGCCACAGAACTGAGGGAATAGCTTACTTATTGCTAGGGGCTATCTTTGCTGCACATTTTTTAAACAACTTTGATGAAAACAACAAAGAACAAGGTGGAGGTCAATAGTAATAAAATCTATTCTTCAACACTGGAAATATGTAACAAGCATGAGACACCTAGGATGACTACAAATAGACAAATCACAAGTCAAGGTCATAAACCTCATGTTTGTGAATATGCTTAATGTATCTCATAAGAATAAAAGATTTTAGATGACAGAAATTACTTTTGCAAAAAGTTTTAAAATGTCAAGAATAACATTATTGACTCTAAGCCTGTGAAATTATTCTCTTTCTGTCTCATTCTACCTCTGTTTATTTCTCTTAATTATTTCTTGTTTACTTATTCTCTGGAAGTTGCTATTTGTGTGTTTGGATTGTTTTTTAATCTAACTCTCTAGAGTTAGTTCCTGGAATTTCTCAGTTGGTGTGAGAGAATATAGCCAAGAACTGATAGTCATATTTTTAGACTATCCATGTTCGAATATATGAATATGGATAGGGACGGTATTAGAAATCCACTACCCCTAGTACTAACATGTCTATAGGTACCTTTTTTCCTCCCATTGTTTCCTCTCTTTCTCCTCATGATGTTGTGTTCTTTTTCTCTTTATTTTGCTGCCCAAGTATTTGGTGTAGAATGTGGGATTAAGAAGGTTAAGGCCTGAAATAGGACTGAAGGCAAGTATGAGGCAGCTAGGGAGTTCAGAGTGTCATTCCCAATTTGTCTGAGTGCTTAGTAATAATTGAATAATAGTTCCTCTTCAACAGAAGACTCTGAGGAACACTGACATTCATGAAATCTTCCAACACAAACCTTGACAAGTATGTATTTAACAACCTAGTGCGCATAAGAGAAGGACTATTAATATCTTGGAGAAGTGAGTAGTGTAAGTAGAGGTATCATTGCCAACCTGTGCTATCTATTTTACATTGGGTAGTGTATATATGTCTCTCACTTCGTTCCAGCTTACCCTTCCTCCTCCCCGTGTCCTCAAGTCCATTCTCTACATCTGCATCTTTATTCCTGTCCTGCCCCTAGGTTCTTCAGAACAATTTTTTTTTTTTTTTAGATTCCAGATATATGTGTTAGCATATGGTATTTGTTTTTCTCTTTCTGAC
>NC_041222.1:70562779-70583411 GCF_002837175.3 Physeter macrocephalus
GAATTATGGTTTTCTCAGGGTATATGCCCAGTACTGGGAATACTGGGTCATATAGGTAGTTATGTTTTTAGTCTTTTAAGGAACCTCCATATTGTTCTCCATAGTGGCTGTATCAATTTACATTCCCACCAACAGTGCAAGAGGGTTACCTTTTCTCCACACCCTTCTCAGCATTTATTGTTTGTAGATTTTTTGATGATGGCCATTCTGACCAGTGTGAGTTGATACCACTTTGTAGTTTTGATTTGCATTTCTCTAATGATTAGTGATGTTGAGCATCCTTTCATGTGTTTGTTGGCAATCTCTATATCTTCTTTGGAGACATGTCCATTTAGGTCTTCTGCCCACTTTTGGATTGGGTTGTTTGTGTTTTTTTGATATTGAGCTGCATGAGCTGCTTGTATATTTTGGAGATTAATCCTTTGTCAGTTGCTTCATTTGGAAACATTTTTTCTCATTCTGAGGGTTGTCTTTTCATCTTGTTTATGGTTTTCTTTGCTGTGCAAACTTTTAAGTTTCATGAGATCCCATTTGTTTATTTTTGTTTTTATTTCCATTTCTCTAGGAGGTGGGTCAAAAAGGATCTTGTTGTGATTTATGTCATACAGTGCTCCATTGTATATTCTTGCCTCCTTTATCAAAGATAAGGTGACCATATGTACATGGTTTTATCTCTGGGCTTTCTGTCCTATTGCATTGCTCTATATTTCTGTTTTTGTGCCAATACCATACTGTCTGATTACTGTAGCTTTGTAGTATAGTCTGCAGTCAGGGAGCCTGATTCTTCCAGCTCCATTTTTCTTTCTCAAGATTGCTTTGGCTATTTGGGGTCTTTTGTGTTTCCATACAAATTGTGAAATTTTTTGTTCTAGTTCTGTGAAAAATGCCATTGGTAGTTTGCTAGGGATGGCATTGAATCTGTAGATTGCTTTGGGTTGTATAGTCATTTTCACCATGTTGATTCTTCCAATCCAAGAACATGGTATATTTCTCCTTCAGTTTGTATCATCTTTAATTTCTTTCATCAGTGTCATAGTTTTCTGCATACAGGTCTTTTGTCTCCTTAGGTAGGCTTATTCCTAGGTATTTTATTATTTTAGTTGCAGTGGTAAATGGGAGTGTTTCCTTAATTTCTCTTTTAGATTTCTCATGTTTAGTGTATAGGAATGCAAGAGATTTCTGTGCATTAATTTTGTATCCTGCAACTTTACCAAATTCATTGATTAGCTCTAGTAGTTTTCTGGTAGCATCTTTAGGATTCTCTATGTATAGTATCATGTCCTCTGCAAACAGTGACAGCTTTTCGTCTTCTTTTCTGGTTTGGATTCCTTTTATTTCTTTTTCTTCTCTGATTGCTGTGACCAAAACTTCCAAAACTATGTTGAGTAATAGTGGTGAGAGTGGGCAACCTTCTAACATGCAAGGATCTTTAAAACAAAGATTTTTTAACGATGTTAAAAATTACAGGGAAATATTTTAGTAAAAAACAAGGAATATCATTAAAGAAATTAAAAGTAAAATAGAATGAAGTACCGATTCTATAATATGATGATATCTGATATCAAAAATGCATTGGCTGGTCTTAAGAACAATTTGGAGACTAAAGAAAAAAATCTTTGAACTTGAAGGCAGCTCAATGAAGTTACCAAAACTACAGTAAAGAGAGAAGTATTTGAAAAAAATTCAACAGAGTGTCAGTGGATTGTGGGATAATAACAAGCAGCCTAGCATACATGCAATTGGAATCTCAGAAATAGAGATATGAGAGAGAATAAAGCCGAAGTTTTTTTGAAAGATTATTTTCTCCCTCAGTTTTGAGAAAAATCACGAGCCCACTGATTCAAGACCTTGACACACACCAATCAGGTTAAATACCCATCATAACTAAACTGTTGAAAACAGAGAAAATATTGAAGCAAAACAAAAGCAAAACCCCAAAACACCAGCAGAGTAAAAGACACATTACATACAGGTGAACAAGAGTAAGAAATATAAGTAACTTCTCATCAGAAAAAAGGCAAGGCACAAAACAATGGAAGGACATCTTAAAATGGTGAAGGAATAAAAAAAAAAAAAGTCAACTTAGAACTCTTTATCTAGTGAAAATGTATTTCACAAATGAAAGCAAATAAAGGTTATTTTAGGTAAATAAAACCTAAGAGAATTTGTGTCTAGCAGACATGGACTATATGAAATGCTGAAAGAAATTCTTCAGGCTAAAGTAAAAAATAACAGAACCTAGGATCTAATTGTAGGAATGGGGAGAGTGGGAAATTGTGAAATTTGTGCAAATATAAAGATTTATATTTTAAGAATTTTTTTAAAGAAAATTAAATGTAAAAATCAAAAGTAATAACGTATTGTCAGGTTTATAAAATATGTAGAAGTAAAGAATATGCCACTAGCACAACAGATAGTACAGGGATAAATGAAAATATATTGTTGTAAGGTTTTATTACATTTATATAAAGTGGTGTAATCTTACTTAACAGGAGACTGTCATAAGTTCAAAAGGAACGTTTTAATTCTTGTGACCACTGAATATTTACAAATGGATACAGCTCAAAAGGCAGTAAAGGAGATAAAATGAATTATATTTCTTTTAAAGTATTCAGAGCAAAAGAAGGCAGACAAGTAGGGGAAGAGGAACAAAGCACAGCTATTTCAAATAGAAATCAATTAGGAAGATGGCTGACTTAGACCCAACAGTATTAATAATTTCCTTAAACATAAGTGATCTAATCAATCATATTAAAAGGCAGAGATTGTCAGACTGGAACAAAGCAAGATACTACTCTATGCCACTGGGAGGAAATGTTTTTTAAATGTGAAAGGACAAATACATTAAAAGTAGAAAAATGAAATGTATAAACCATGAAAATAATACTCATGATAATTTTGCTATATTAATATCAGACACAGCAGACTTCAAGTAACAGTACATTACTAGAGAAAAAGACATTCAATAATGATGAAAGGGGCATTTTACTAAGAAGACACAGGAGGGCTTCCCTGGTGGAAGAGTGGTTAAGAATCTGCCTGCCAATGCAGTGGATGCGGGTTCAAGCCCTGGTCCAGGAAGATACCACATGCCATAGAGCAACTAAGCCTGTGTGCCCCAACTATTGCGCCTGTGCTCTAGAACCTGTGAGCCACAACTACTGAGCCCACGTGCCACAACTACTGAAACCCATGTGCCTAGAGCCTGTGCTCTGCAGCAAGAGAAGCCACCACAATGAGAAGCCCCTGCACCACAATGAAGAGTAGCCCCCGCTTGCTGCAACTAGAGAAAGCCCATGTACAGCAATGAAGACCCAACGCAGCCAAAAATAAATAAATAAAATAAATAAATAAATAAGATGACACAGGAATCCTGAATGTGTATGCACCTTATAACAGAAATTCTAAGTACATAAAATTTAACAGGTATAAAAGAAGAAATAACCACAACTACAATTATATTTAGAGATTTCAACATTCCTTCCCAGTAACTGAAAGAGTAGACAAAAATAGTAGTAAGAATATGAGAGGTTTGAATAACACTGTCAACCAACTTGATCTATTAGACATTTTGGGACTCTAAACCCAATGAAGTCAGAATACATATTCTTTTCAAATGCAACTAGAATGTTAATTAAGGTAGATAATATGCTGGGCCATAAAATGTCTCAAAATGGCAAAGGACTGAGATCATAGAGTATGGTTTTTGACCACAGTGAAATTAATTTAAAAATTACTAACATTCAGGTATTCTGAAAAATCCCTGAATGTTTGGAAAGGAGACAACGTATTTGAAATAACCACTATACCAATGAAATGACAAGGGAATTTAGAAAGTATTTCAAGTTAATGATAAATTTTAAAAACATGACATTTGTAGGATGCTGCTAAGGATTCCTTAGAGAGAAATGCATGGCTTTATATCTGTTCATGAGAAAGGAGGACAGATTTCACAATCAATGATCTAAGTTTCCATCCAAAGAATCGAGAAAATAAAGAGCAAATTAAAAGATGTGGAGAGAGGTTGTGATACCAGCAAACAGTTGAGGGAGGTGCCTCCAGACTTATTTAAATGTGCACAAGCTGAGCAGAGAAGGCTTGAGTTGACACTCATCCAACATAATACCCCTCTCTCTCTCTCATCCATGCTCAACCCACATACCACACATAAACACATACATTTTCTCTCTGGAAAAGCCTAATGGGTAAGGTAGTTAGAAAATCTTCAACCCCCAGGTCAATCTGAGTGCGCTTAACATCGTGACATACAGAAAACTTGCCTTATTCATGCATTTTTAGTCAGCTGCAGTGACTCTGTTACATAAGACCCAGAAATATTAGCTATGGTAACCTGGCATAAAATGCTAGAAAAGAGGAAGTGCCTTTTCAAAAGGATGCAGAATTCTTATAAATCATCTATAAATGGGTTATATTTCAGTAACAATAATCTGTGGCATCTACTCTGCAAAGCAAGAGATCCTGAGGAGAGGCAACAGTAACAGTTGTGCCTGAGAGCAACAATGTTAACTTATTTACTATTCTTTGTTAATCTCTCTATTATTTTCTAATTATGTTGATTTTGAAAATAGTGTGTTTCAATATCCTGGCTTCCTCCTTAGATTTTCCATTGTCTCATAGTCACCAGTAGTTATTCTGAAAAAAATACTCCATGTATTAGGACTGTGGGAATGAAGCTGGTATCTAGTGGAGTTAGCAGAATTGTGTTTCCTAGAGAACTGTGTGCAGGAGCTTTTCCATGATGTACAAGTAGCCTCTCCACTGTCCTCTTGAGATGTTTTCTTCAATCCCATTGTTTTTTACACCTGACTGTTAGACTCATCTTTCAGTCTTAAGCTCTTCATTATGAATAGGATGTTTTAACATTAAGAGATATTTTATTAAGAAGCCTTATTCCAGCGGGGGAAAAAACAAACAAATAAATTTGTTCAAGTTTCATTGGAGAGAAAAATAAATTTATGAGCTTTCAAGCTTCAGACTTTCTAAGCAAATATTAATAACAATTTTGAACTCTATGTATTTGAGGGATATCATGGAAAGAAGACAAATACTTGTTAAGGATGGAAACCAGGAAACCCATCCCCAGTTCATCATACAGATACACAGATCCATTTGTGAAAAAGAGGAATGCAGCTTAGCCTCCTGCTAGAGCTGTATGTCTTGGACTTGGCAGACAGTGTTTACTTATAAGCCAGAGAAAGGGAGCACAGAAAGGAGAATCTATGTGTGACTGTTTTTTCTATCCCACTCTATAGTGTCACATTATTTTGAAAGATGAGCATAAACTTTTCCATTGTGTTATAAAATATTAACAGACTTCTAGTAATGGATTTTCATAATAGACATCCTTTAAGAGAAAATGTACCTATTAAGAAATGGCAAGATGTTGTAGAAGGACCTGAGATTTGTAAAAGCCTTATGGAGGAGGGGATAGGAATTATCCGTAGGAGTATATTTTCTGATGGTAAACAGAAGGTGCTCATCTCTGATGCAACTGAGCTGTGTTTCACACCCGCACATGCTTCTTCCTGCAACAAACAGGGAAGCATACATTTCAGAAATTAGATAACATTTCTGGTGGGTTTTTTTCTTTTCTGTTTAGAACAAGAGCTATTCTCAGTGTTTATACCTTTTCTACAATCTTTTTATTTTCCTCTCTTGCTCTTACATTTTCACATATTTGTGATGACTTTCCTTGTTCAGTTAATGGTAGTTATGTAGTAACTCCAATTGACTATATAATTACGGTAAAAGTGTGTTTGGTGGTATTATTATTGGGATTAATCAGGAATGTCAGGGTTTGATGTGGAGGGAGAACAAAAAGAAAGGGTATGGGAAACAGCCAGATTCCATATCCTCTGTGGGTTGGGTGACCGGAGACAACCCTGTACTGGAAAGGAAATTTCTCTTTGTCCTCTGACCTACTCTATTTCCACATTAGGCAGATGGCCGTGTCTACTATCTATACCAATAGCTGGTGCTGTGTGTTGTGGCCATTAGTGGTTTTGAGTTTTAAAGATGAGGACATTCATTTAAGGAATAAGATTTCAAATGAAATCCTCAAGGTCTGGGCATGATTAACATATACACACATTTTACTATACTTTAGACTTTCTTAGCTAACATAAGAACAAAAGTAGCCTAATAGATGTGAGGTAGGCTATATATTTGGGAAATATGTTTAAGGTTAGGTGAACTTTTTGAAGTCTTCTAAAGAAAGGAAAGACAAATTTAGGGAAATGGCTTTTAGGAGTAAGTCTATGTATTAAAAAATAAATGGATAATTAGGGAAAACATAGGAAACTCTAAAAAGTTATACCTTTGTAACTTTTTTAAACCTCTGGGCTTTAGTTTTCAATCTCTAAAATGGAATTACTATTATCTCCTATATAAAGTTACTTTGCAGATTGAATGAGATGATGTTTGTAAACTGACTGCTTGGATTACCTGGCACTCAGCATGGGCTCAATAGATGTAGCTAGGGTCATTTTTTATTATATTCCGTAAAAAGAACAGAGATCCTGAGGGAATGTGGAGGAGTTCCTCATGAGTGATTGAAATATGAAACTCATAAACTATTTCCAAGAACATGATTCTCTCCACTGAAAATCGAGTTCTCTTGTCAGATATAAAATATTAAGAAAATTGCACTGTACCATATTTAATCTACACGATTCCTAAAATAATATGCTAGAAAAAATACAATAAATACTGTGTTGAAGTTGAGCCAATTAAGCAAGTAGAAACTCTAGTCATTATATTTTAAGACAATGGAAAGGGCAAAACTTCCTCACAGTAAGTAGCTTATTCTGGGAATACTGAGCTGATACTTTTCCCCTTCACTCCCAACACACACAGAAACATGGCTGTTGACAGAAAGTGATGAAACTGAGGAAGTCAAGTTACAGATGTTCAGTCACCAACATGAGACTCCTGAGCTGGAGGCACTGTGATGTATCACCCACTATCTCTGAGCATCAAAGGTGAGAGTGTTTTTCTTCTTATATCAGGCTGGTTAATTACTGCTCCAGTTTGGCAATTTTTTTCACCAGTGCAACTGTCTGTTAGTGTCTCTACATGTCCTTTATCTTTTTCTTACCTCTTTCTCTCTCTTCCTCTCCAACTCTCTTCTTTTTTCTCTGATTACTCTTTTTTGTTTGTTTTTAAAAATAAGTTTATGTTTTTGGGTCATCCCTAGCCGGCAATTTTTTTTTTAATGATGAAAATTAAGTTATGGAAGGCAATAAGTTAAGGAGAATTTAATAAAGTATCCAGAATGCCTGGGGAGAGAAATAAACTTACTGGTGACTAAGGAATACTACAGCTCTAATGTCAGCTCCTAGTCCTTTACATGGAATGTGCTTGAAAGAAACAAGGCTGATTTGGAATGAGCTGTGTCTCAGGGGCAAGTAGGTGGGACAGCCAACATGGTCTTGCAGGACATGTCAGAGAATGAGTAAAGAAAACACAATCAGTGGTAAAACTATTTTCTCAGTTGGAAATTTCCAGTGGTAGGCTGCGGCTTAGTGGAAATTTTAGTCTACCCTGAACGAGACTCCAAATACCACTTGTCAAGATTGCATTAGAAAGAAAGAAAGCTATCAGTCAAGGAACAAATCTGGTAACTGAAAATTATCCTAAGATTTCTATTGAGATATAATTTTGGACTAAGGGACTAACATTTCTATTTTAAAATGTTCATAAAACCATGAGCATCACTATTGAATCTATAGCTATAAAATCTTTTTCATTTTGAGTTATGAATATTGCTATCTTTCTCTTTGTGAAAATTTCACTCCACTAGGGTTAATATCTAAGTTGAACTTACACGGGGTGCTTATAAGTTCAACTGGAAGAAAATTCCATGAAGTAGGAAGGATGACAGATATTCAGTGACTGATGAGTGACAAGAATGATGCTCCTTTACAGTACCGAAAAGTCTGTTTCCCCATTTCCTCTTCAGGATTTCCAACTGTCCTATAATATTTTATAAACAGGTTAGGAATCCAGGTCTGATAGAGTGGAAGTGGATTTATTGGTTCTTGAATCCTAGTAGTTCTAAATAATCGTACGAAAGGGAAATAACTAGTCATTTGAGGAAGACCAGAAATATGGAGGACATATTTGAGACCACATGGAGTATAAAGGAAATAAGTAATCCTTGGAGACATAGTTGGTCTTGATAAGCATCGGGGCATAGCGAGGCCTGCTGCTTCATCTGTGGTGTGAGAGTTGGGCCCTTGAAACAAACATCCCAGACATAGCAGACACAGTGATCTTTCAGAAAATGTTGATACTGAGAAATATTACTTAAGAAAATGGGGAGGAAGCACACTTTAATATTAGAATCATACAACTTGAAAGACATTTTCTCCACAAAGAAAATAATCCTAAAGCAGTAACTGGGGCACCCAGAATAAATCAGAATACAAAACCACTAGTTAAGGTTCTGAAACTGATGTTTTAAAATATCTTATGAGTGTCATAAGGCAAAGATGTCTGAATTTGGAAACTATTCTGGTGTCAAATTTTAATGAAATGCAAGGCAAATAAGATGAACAGAAGATGATGAACTAATAATCACTCAAATCTCATTAAAAAAAACAGTGAAAGAAGTATGTTCATGCAGGCAAATATCTAAGTTTACTCCATCCATTTACTGGGTTAAACTAGAGGGGTGGCAAGTCCAGAAAACACACCATTAAAGAGAACTCCAACAAACTGCACGTAGGTAGGATTAAAAGCCAGAGATAATAGGCCTAAGCGTTGGCAGTATCAAAAGGAGGTGCAGTGTCAGAGAGGGTTGAACCTGGGCTTTGTAGGGGAGCAAATTAGTGTCACAGAGTGTTTCATGCAACTTCCCTGTGTCCTGGAACTGATTTTGGGAACCTTAAATTGATGCAAAGAAGTGTCAAACACTCCCCCTATTCTAAAGAAAGTCCAGAATAATTGGAGTCTGACATCTTTCTAAGACTCAGTCAGTCATGGTCCAATAAGTTCTGTTACTCAACTGTCCACCCCTTTCTTCTATTCCATTTACATAAAACCACTATGGGAAGGGTAGATATTTCAAAGAACTCTGTTGAATTTCTACATAAGCACCTAGAAGGAAGTGATATAGCTTGTGCTGCCTTTTCCTGTTGAGGAGGAGGTGCGTGTTCCTCATCTACAATCTAAGGGAATGTGGTTCACAGAGAATAATTTGTAAAGATGAGGGATGTCTGAGAGAGAAGATGATCCTGGCATTTTATTTCCCGTTTGGAAGTGTTCTTATGCAGTGATTTGCTGATAATGACATCTGTGCCTGTTTTGAACAGAGCAATAAGATAATTGGAAAAGGAGGATTGGGGAGAACAGGCCTGGGGAGGAGAGAGGACAGCCATGTAGCAGTCAGCCTTCTACCCCTTGTGGCGTCAAAAGGATGTGTGGGGTTTTATGGGTCTGTTGGACACTTGGAAGGAGGTGAGCTTCAGCTGCCCTGTAGGGACCACACTCGAGAAGGCGGCTTTCTGTATGACTGGTTCTACCAAACAGAGGCTCAAGCTGTGGCAGAGAGTGGAAAGAAATTAAACTGGAATCAGGTGGCCCTCATCAGCATGGGCAGTTATGGGGGGTGTCTTTGATAAAGCCTCTCAAGGAACCCACATGTACCATAATCCACATTTGCAGCAAAGAGAATATTGAGCCACTGTCAATATTTAGTGAAAGAAAGGGCAAAACCGCCAAAAGCTGGGCTCTCAAAGCAGCCTGAGAACAGAGATACAATGCCTCACTATTCAAGCTTCTTTGGCAGATGTCTGGGGGAAGGGAAGAGATAAACATTAAATACCATATAAGACTGAAGGGTTAAACAAATCCTTAGAGCTTGTACTTAAAAGTGACTGGAAGTTAGGGAATCTGTCCACAATGTAGTTGTGTTACTAACAGTCCTCCAAGAAACAGGTGCCAAGGTGATTAAACAAGCAAGGATTTTTATTATGGGAAGGAAGCAACTGTGAGAGAAAATGTGAAGGAAGCCTGAGGAACCTGGTAGAGCCAGGCATTAGATGACAATGCAGCGCTGACTGAGTGAAGGGGAAAGGGAAGGAAGAGTGGGTGGGTGGAAATGTCATAATCAGCTGTGTGGTCTAGGGAAGATTTAGCAAGGTGCTTGGGAACATGTCAGCCAAAGTTGCCTATTACAGGAATTCCATGTCTTCCAGAAATAGACTTGCTTTATATCCCTGCAGTGTAGCATCCCAAGAAAAGCACATGAACTAGGATAATAGATCTATTATTATCTATTGGATGATAGATATATTATTATCTATTGCATAATCTATTATTATCAGATAATAGACAGGTAATAATATCTATTTATAGAGCACAGCACCTGTGGTTCTGGATCTATTATGTTCCCTGTAGTTGAAGGTCTACAAGAAATACTGTCAAGGCCACTTCAGTAGTTAAGAGAAAGTAAAGGGGAGTTTTGACAGAGCATGGGTACAGGAAGTATTGGGAAAAAACTGAAGCTTGAGCCCCACAAGTTCTGACCAATAAAGTGATTATATAAGTTGATGAGTAGCTTGGGAGAACAGCAGAGGCAAATAATTCAGGATCTAGGACATGACTGAGGAAGCTTTGTGCTGGCCATGTAGCCCATTGGTAGCTATGACCTGGACACAAGGAAAAGAGAGAAAACTGGAGCCTTTAAAATGACATGGAATGTTAGAACCATCAGTTTTAAATAGTTCTCAAAGAAATAATTTTGTTGCTATTGTTGTTCTTTATGTATTTACCTTGCCTCATGTATTATTTTATCTTGTTTTATCTTATTTTTCCTGAGGTTGCTAATTCTGAAAAAGAGACATTATTAACCAAATGCATTTGGGATAAAAACTCTCAAAACTGCTGCTTAAAAAATAAACTTTTATTTTGGACATTATCATGATTTTCAAAAGTAGGTAAAATAGGAAAATGAGCTTGATATATTAGTCACTATCTTCAACGTGTTTCTTCTTTCATCAACATCCTTTCCCCATTTCACTCCCCGTGGATTATTTTGAAGCACAACCAAGCCATCATATAACTTTACTATAGTAAAGCTCTAGGTGCTCTTCTAATATGATAGGTGGGCAACTTCATGAAAGTTGAGGATTTATGACTTGTTTCATGGTGACTCAGAGAGTTTAGAAAGGTAGTACAAATTGTTGGCACTGCTGAAATTTGATATAGTTGCTTTTTTTTAAGATGTTGGGGGTAGGAGTTTATTAATTAATTTATTTATTTTTGCTGTGTTGGGTCTTCATTTCTGTGCGAGGGCTTTCTCTAGTTGTGGCAAGCGAGGGCCACTCTTCATCGCGGTGCGCTGGCCTCTCATTATCGCGGCCTCTCTTGTTGCGGAGCACAGGCTCCAGACGCGCAGGCTCAGTAGTTGTGGCGCACGGGCTTAGTTGCTCTGCGGCATGTGGGATCTTCCGGACCAGGGCTCGAACCCGTGTCCCCTGCATTAGCAGGCAGATTCTCAACTACTGTGCCACCAGGGAAGCCCCTTGATTTAGTTTTGAATAATTAATTGATCCCAAGGACATTTATTAATTGGGTACTTTATGGGAGGGAATTTTAAATATAGATTAAAAGTTTAAGAGTTACATGGGTTTAGTCCAAATCCCATCTCTAATACTTTCTACCTAAATACATAAAGGTCTCCACTGCCTTTATATGTTCATCTGTACAATAATCTTTCTGTGGTGCTCAGAGGTCTCTACATTTCCATTCCCAAACTTCTTTCCCTGAACTATATTTTCTACTTACCGTAGTTGATCCCCATCAGTTATTTAGTCTAAGATATTTATGATGTCAGCAGGTTATCTCAAGTTTCACAGAGAACATGTAAAACAGTGTTCAGCTATCAAATCCAAGCTGGTTCTTTTGCAGAAATTGACAAGCTGATTGAAAAATTCATATGGAAATGCAAGGAATTCAGGATAGCCAAAACAATCTTGAAAAAGAAAAAAGTTGGAGGACTCACACCTCAGACATACTGTGGGTCAATGAAATACTATTTAGTGTCCAGAAATAAACCTTTACATTTCAGGCAAATTTATTATGAACAAGGGTACCAAGATAATTTGATTGGGGAGGAATAGTCTTTTCCACAAATGGTGCTGGCACAAACAGATTTCCAGTGCAAAAGAATGAAGTTGAAACTTTAACTCTCACTGTACACAAAAATTACCTCAAAATAGATAAAATACCTAAAATTGAGTCTAAATTATTAAATTCCTAGAAGAAAATGTAGAAGTGAATCTTCACCACCTTGGGCTAGGCATGCTACCTAAAGCACAAGCAACCAAAGAAAAATAGATAAATTGACCTTATCAAAATTTAAAACTTTTGTACCTTCAGAGGAAGATACCATCAAGAAAGTTGAAAGACAACTCACTGAGTGAGAGAAAATATTTGCCAGTCATATATCCAGTAATAGATTTATATCTGTAACAAAAATAACTCTTGTAACTCCATAACAAAATAACCGAACTAAAAATAGGCAAATTATTTCAATAGATATTTCTCCAAAGAAGAAATAAGCACAGAGAAAAACTCAACACCATTAATCATTAGATATGAAACTCAAAACCACAATGAGATACCACTTTACACTCACAAAGATGGCCACAGTAGAAAAGACTATAAATGTTGGTGAGAATGGAAAGAAATTGGAACCTTCCTACATAGTTGATGGGAATGTAAAATGGTGTAGTGGCTTTGGAAAACAGTTTGGCAGTTCATCAAAATGTTAAATATAATGTTACCATATGGTCTAGTGATTCTCCTTCTGGGTATAGTCCCAAGAGAACTGAAAATGCACATTCACATAAAAGTTTGTATGGCATGTTCATAGCCTCATTATTCATAAGGAGAAACAACCTAAATGCCCACCAACTGAGGAATGAATTTTAAAATGTAGAAATCCCTACAATGGAACATTACATAAAAAGGAAAGCTATACATAAAAAGGAAAGAAGTACAGGTACATGCAACAACATGGATGAATTATGAAAATATTATGCTAAGTGAGCAAATATAGTCACAAAAGACTTCAACTGTGTGATTACATTTATATAGAAGGTCCAGAATAGGCAATATAGAGAGACAGAAAATAGATTAGTGTTTGCCTAGGGTTTAAGGTGGTGTGAGGTGTTGGGAACAACTGCTAATGGGTATAGAGTTTCCTTTTGTGATGATGAGAATGTTGTAAAGTTAGATTGCAATTATGGTTGCAGAAATGTGGGAATGTTCTAAACATCATTGAGTTGTTAGCTTTAAATGGGTGAATTCCTTGGCATGAGAATTATATCTCAATACACCTGTTTTGAAAAACATAATATTCAAAAGGTGCCAGAGAAATCTGAATGAAGACATTAAATCTTAGTATTTCTAAGCAATACTTACGGAATTGAGGAAACCAGAGATCTAAGGGATTTGAGGAATACAGAGTAGACTGATTGAGGGTTGTTTTTGTTTGTTTGTTTGTTTTTGCGGTACGCGGGCCTCTCACTGCTGTGGCCTCTCCCGTTGCGGAGCACAGGCTCCGGACGCGCAGGCCCAGCGGCCATGGCTCACGGGCCCAGCCGCTCCGCGGCATGTGGGATCCTCCCGGACCAGAGCACGAACCCGCGTCTCCTGCATCGGCAGGCGGATTCTCAACCACTGCGCCACCAGGGAAGCCCTGATTGAGGTTATTATTTGAAATTCCTTTAATAAGACTGACTTTGAACATGAGTAATCCTGTTGGTGGCAAACTGGTTTGCCTAGATTCCAGAGGTCAAAAAGCACGAATTGGCTGGATCTCTGGAGAAATCTGCTGAGCAGAGAAAGCTTTGTTAGCCTGGGTAATGAGAAGTACCAGGTTGTTTGGAAATCAATATGATGAGGAAAAGGATTTAAAATTCTTCAGAAAGCCTCTAGGGGAGGGATCAATAGACTTTTTCTTTAAAGAGGCAGATAGTAAATATAATAGGTTTGCAGACCATACGGTCATTGTTATTGTCATTGACAATGACATTGTCACAACTTTTCAGCTCTCTCCTTTTATTGAGAAAGCAGCCACAGACAGTATGTATGTGAATGGGAGTGGCCATGTTCCATTCAGATTTTATTGGTAAAACAGGGTGATGGCTGGATTTGGCCTACAGACCATAGCTTGCCACCTCTGTTCTAGGGGAAAGCTGATGTTACAGAGAAGGTCTGGAAAGGACAGTTGTCTAGATCCAATTCCCAGATCTTCTATCCTATGGTGAATAGAAGCAGATGGAAACTTGTATATGACTGCTAATATAACAACACATATGACTCATTTAATGACATCTTGCTCATCTGGGCACTTGGAATTCCCAGACCAGTCCAGTGTGTGAGAAGAGGGCCATGGAAGCAGCTCAGCCTGTTGCTCTATGTGCAGTCTGAGGAGAGATGCAGTAGTTGCATAAAAGATAGTTATTATTTTTTATTGTTTTAACTCTAATGCTTTAGTAGAAAGGAAATAAGAGGCCCTGGTAAAAGTTAAAGAATTTCCTCAAGATGGACCTGTTTCTTAGCTGACAATAGATGTCCCAGTATAACAAATGGCTTTATGGAAAGTTAAGCCTAAAGTCTCACGTGGGTTATGAAATAGTAAAAAAATTATCCTGTGGGATCTTTGCATGTTTTCTGGGAGCAAATGCAAATAAGTAAGAGTAAGACACTAAGGAGACATTGAAATTGTCAGCCAGATAAAAATCTTATGGGAATTTAAAGGAAGAATAGTAGCCACAGAGCTTAGATTGCTTCTCGAGTGTTTCTCTGAAGGCACTGTGGCAGAAAGAACATTCAGGAACCAAGGGTTCTAGAGGGTTGTTATTGGAGTTATACAAGTAGGGATTCATCCTAATGACTCCAGGGAATTAATTCTGCTTGGTCATCTCTCCTTCCCTCCTTCTTACTTTTTTTTTTTTTCCTGTTTATCATTTATTAATGATGTTAGTGTGGTGGTTTCATTTACAAAGTTCCACATTGAAGGGAACCTATGTCATATGGGGTCTCTATCAGTGTTCAGTCATGAAAATCAGCCCATGAGTAGAGGGAGGGCAGGATGAAGAAGGTGTCTGGGGCCACATTTGGGATACTTGATGAGCTTAGTGACAGAAAGCTATGCGTGTTGGTGGGAGACCCTCACGGTTCCCATCCCAGACCTGCTTTTAACATCACCATTTTTCCATTCAGGTAATTTGGTTCCATTACTAACTGAATGTAATGTTCTTATTGTATGAGCAACAAGAGGTATAAAGCTGAGGTGATACGTTTAAAGTGGGTAACTAGCTTTAGAATCAAGATATTGAGAATGAAAAATGTGAATCTGTCCTTCATTATGTAACTTATGAATAAAAGATGTAAGTAACAACCAGGGACTTTAAGTGAGAGATAGGGGGTTGGAGAAGGGCTAGTGTTGATCCTCAGAATTCCCCATATATTCAAGTATTAACCCAATGGGTAGTACCTGTGGCTTTGGTAAAAAAAAAAATAAATAAATAAATTACAAAGTCACTAGGCCTAATCAGTGGCATCCTTTCTTTGTTCAGTTAGTGCTTCTGTTAATATATTCAGTGACAGTCTGCATGTTCAAGGTGAACCAGGAAACTGTGGTGACTGTGGCTTTTGCTGGAGAGAACTGCATAGGAAGTAGGTATGAGAAAAGAAGGTGAGTTTAAGTGAGCAGAGTTTAAGTGATCCTTAGTAGCTTGGGAGACCAGAGACTAGTCTCCAATCCTCCATGGACACTGTCCCCATTATCCTCATAGAATTACTCCCAGAGGCTTCCAAATAGTTACCTAGTTTTAACACTTAGTTTCTATTCCCATGATACCTTGAGCCTGAAAACATGGAATTGAGAAAATTCCAGGAATCCTCACTGCAAGTAGGAGACATGTTGAGCTGAACATCCTCAAACTCTGAGAAAAGAAAAAATAGAGGAAGCCTTGTAGTCGCGAGGAAGGCTAGAGCTTTTAGGATTATAACTGAAACTGGGTGGAAGTTCTAAATTATCCCAGAGTTGGAAAGAGCAAAATACAGTTTCACATTCTCAGAACTGCTTCCCGTGACCAACCTCTGTCAGTAAGTCCCACACTTCCTTCAGCCTTTGTTACTTTCTATCACTTAGCCGTATGGTTTCCTCCTAGCACTTGCCATAATCAGAAATCATTTTGTTCATTGTTGTTTTTATTTATTATATACTTCTGCTTCCAGAATTAAAATTCTGTGGTGAAAAAAACCTGTCTGGTTTAGATTAACAAACTTGGAAAGTGCTGTAACATCTTTAAGCTTCAGTTTCCTAAAGTATGAAATAGGGATTATAAGACATACCTCAAAGATTTGTTGTAAAGATTAAACGAGATAGTACAGTTGACCCTTGAATAATAAGGGTTTGAACTTTGCAGGTTCACTTACACATGGAATTTTTTAAAAAAATACTGCTGCAATATTGGGAAGTTTTTTGAATCTGCTGATGCAGAACCACTGATAGAGACAGGTTGACTGTAAAGTTATACCTGGATTTTCCACTTCATGGGGAGTTGACATCCCTAACCCCTTGTGCCCTTTAAGAGTCAACTATGCATGAAAAGCAGTTATCAAAGTGACTGAAACTCAAGAAGCATTTAATAAAAGGCAGATGTTATTCCTGCTGTCATCTTTATCATCATCATCCCAGATACTATTCTTTATAATATGATGACAGGTGTAAAGAGAACACAACAACTTGAAGGGGAGAGAGAGACAGGAGAGAGAGAGAGGAAGAAAAAAGGAGAGAGGAAAATGCTATCAGTTATTTATTGCTCCATAATAAATCACTCCAAAACTTAGTATTCTAAAACCATCATTTTTTTTTATGCTTAGTAATAGTGTTTCTGAGGTAAGAAATTAGGATTGGGTTTAAATAGGACAACTTTCTCTGCTCTACCATCTCTGGGACCTTGGCTGGGCATTCTTACAGGTTTGAGGTGACTCAACATCTGGGACTAGAATCACCTGGAGGCATATTCCTTCACACGTCTGGCCTAGGTGCTGTTTGTTAGCTAAGACATCAGATTAGTCGTGGGTCAGAACACCTGCACTTTGATCTGCATGTGTTCTCTCTGTGTGGTCTCATTTGAATTTCCTCACAGTGTGACGGCACGGTTTTCCTAGAAGAAATTCAAAGAGAGCAAGGCAGAAGTATATGACATTTCAATGCTTTATTCTCAGAAGTGATAAAATGTCACTTCCCCTCTTAAGACAGATGCAAAAGTTCACTCCAGATCAAGGGGAGGGGACTTGGGTGGTACTATTACCTGGGATAATTTTCAACATTGTGTTGAAAGTATGTGGGCTGCAGTATATTGTTGCATCCTTGGAGAATACAATCTACTGCAGAAACCATTGCATGTAGTTTAGTCTGACAAGGTTGAGAAAGAAGCCCAAAGAGAGATATTCACCCTCCACAGCCCCCTCCCACTGACATGCAAGTGCTAATTTCTCTATCAGGAATGCCAATTCTTCCATTTTTATTATCATGTCCTCTCATTTGTCTTCTCTGTGTCTAAATATTTGCAAATTGGGTATATGGAAATTTCATTACATTAAAAAATGGAATAAGGAGGAAGAACAAATTTAGAGGAAGAGTGATTAAAATATTAAAATATAGTGTTTAAGTATCTAGGGGTGTTTAGACATGGACAGAAAGGGATATTTTGTAGATAATGCAAAATCAGGGGTTCTTTTGACCTGAGGGTTCTGAGGCCCTGTTTGTGAATGTTGGTGTAGAAGACCATTAAAAAAGTGATTAAAGTAATGTGAAGAAATTGTTGTTCTGTTCACTGGATGGGAAGAGGTTTTAACAAAAATACTTGGGACCAGTATGTCCGGTCAGAAACATCTAGAGAGCGGATAATTAAACTTAATCACTTTTCTCTGAATATTTTCTTCAAGAAACAAGTAAGGAGGAAAGAGCCTTGGGGAATGAAGACAGGGAGGAAAGTGGCTGAAAGTAAGTGTCCTTGGAATAAGACTGAGAGCATTTTAAGGTTATCTACTTATGAGACATAGGAAAAAAATTAGGCAGAAGCCTGTGATTTTGCTGCATTGTCAACACTGGCCATGCTTCTCTTCTTCCTCCCTCTCCTTTTGTGGACCATCTGTGGTTTGTTATTTCTCCCTTTTTCTAGGTTTATCTTCTCCTATTCTTTTAAAGGGACTTGATTAGATTGCCCTACTGTATTCCACTTCCTTGATGAAAACTATCACAAAGAGCATTTGTCAGGAAGGCCACTTCATCACTTTGGAGTGATGGGAGGAGCCACTTGTCTTGAGAGGACCCAATTTGCTGCAGAGGAATAGAGAGGAACTGTAAACTGGGCAATGTAATCTTATCAATACTGATCTTTGGTTGACTGGTTTCCATCCACAGGGCTGAGATAGAGCATTGTTAGGGTTTACTGAAATAAGGTGGTACTTTTGGACAAAAAGCATAAAATAGATTGGTAGCTTGACTAACTCAGGCTGAATATACCTGAAATCTATTAAAATAACAACATATGAGAGAATTTAGTTGAATGAATTAAGGCTAAATACATATTTAGCCAATATATCATACTTTTTTTTTTTTTTTTACTACATAACTAGCGATGTTCTAGGTACTAAAATGGAAGAGAAAAAAAGAGTGAGAGCACGCATGAGAGAAGTCTAGAGTAAAGGAGATTGATTGAAAAAAATATCCATGTAGAATGTAAAATAGACAACTAGTGGGAAGCAGCCACATAGCACAGGGAGATCAGCTCGGTGCTTTGTGACCACTTAGAAGGGTGGGATAGGTAGGGTGGGAGGGAGAACCAAGAGGGAGGAGATATGGGGATATGTGTAGATGTATAACTGCTTCACTTTGTTATAAAGCAGAAACTAACACACCATTGTAAAGCAATTATACTCCAATAAAGATGTTTTAAAAAAACCATGTAGGTATTGAGATAATTTATAATCATAAAAATGTAAACCAATTAAATGTTCAATAATATGAGAATGTTGATATAAAAGTGTCATACACACACACCTGTGTCTGCAACCATTAAAGTAAAATTAAATGACATGGAAAATGATCACGTCATTCCATGGAAAATACAAATAAGAATGTGCAGTATAATTCAATTTCCATGAGTATACATATATATGTGTGTGTATATATATATATATATGAAGATTGGAAAGAAATATTTTTAAGTGCATTAAAATGTTGAGTAGATATCACTGATTGGTAGAATGCAAGGTTATTTTAATGTTCATCTTTCCTCTTTTCTATATATTGCAAAATACAAAAATACATATTTTTCTCATTACTATTTAAGTAAGAGCTACTAGTTATAAATATGGCAGTGGTCATATTTCATGGTAGGACTCTGAAAGAGCAATGCTCTGAAGTCTCCTTAAAGACAAAAGTAGGAATAAAGGGAGAATGCCTTTTACCTACTCAATTGGCTTAAAATTATTCTTAAAAACTGAAGCTGGAATGCTCAAAAATGGGAATGCTTTAGTGACTGATGAATTGTTATTGGACAGCTTTGTGATTATAGTTTCTATAAATGATGCAAGCTTTCACTTAAGAATTAAATTAACATAAACTTCCCCCTTGAGATATCTTGATTTTAAGAAGCTGGCATGCTGAGCTCTTACTAGAGTTTGTAATTCAACTGGAAATTTTAAATAACTTTTAAAATGTAGGTCGAGTTTCCAAATTATTTTTTATTGTATATTTTATTTTTTAACATCTTTATTGGAGTATAATTGCTTTACAATGGTGTGTTAGTTTCTGCTTTATAACAAAGTGAATCAGTTATACATATACATATATCCCCATATCTCTTCCCTCTTGTGTCTCCCTCCCTCCCACCCTCCCTATCCCACTCTTGCCCCTAGGTTCTTTATGACCATTATTTGGTTTGTTTTTTAGATTCCATATATATGTGTTAGCATATGATATTTGTTTTTTCTCTTTTTGACTTCACTCTGTATGACAGACTCTAGGTCCATTCACCTCACTACAAATAACTCAATTTCATTTCTTTTTATGGCTTAGTAATATTCCATTGTATATATGTGCCATATCTTCTTTATCCATTCATCTGTTCATGGACACTAAGGTTGCTTCCATGTCCTGGCTATTGTAAATAGAGCTGCAATGAATATTGTATTACATGACTCCTTTTGAATTACAGTTTTCTCAGTGTATATGCCCAGTAGTGGGATTGCTGGGTCCTATGGTAGTTCTATTTTTAGTTTTTAAGGAACCTTGATACTGTTCTCCATAGTGGCTGTATCAATTTACATTCCCACCAACAGTGCAAGAGGGTTACCTTTTTTTCTCCACACCATCTTCAGAATTTATCATTTGTAGATTTTTTGATGATGGCCATTCTGACCTGTGTGAGATGATATCTCATTGTAGTTTTTTTTTTTTTTTTTTTTTTTTTTTTTTATGTGGTATGCAGGCCTCCCTCTGCTGTGGCCTCTCCCGTTGCGGAGCACAGGCTCCGGACGCGCAGGCTCAGCGGCCATGGCTCACGGGCCCAGCCGC
>NC_041222.1:70584570-70763469 GCF_002837175.3 Physeter macrocephalus
TTTGATAGGGATTGCATTGAATCTGTAGATTACTTTGGGTTGTATAGTCATTCTCACAATTTTGATTCTTCCAATCCAACAACATGGTATGTCTCTCCATATGGTTTTTATCCTTCAATTTAATAATATGGTGCATCACACTGATTGATTTGCATATATTGAAGAATCCTTGCATTCCTGGCATAAACCCCGCTTGATCATGGTGTATGATCATTTTAATGTGCTGTTGGATTCTGTTTGCTGGTATTTGGTTGAAGATTTTTGCATCTATGTTCATCAGTGATATTGGCCTGTAGTTTTCTTTTCTTGTGACATCTTGGTCTGGTTTTGGTGTCAGGGTGATGGTGGCCTCAAAGAATGAGTTTGGGCATGTTTCTCCCTCTGCTGTATATTGGAAGAGTTTGAGAAGGATAGGTGTTAACACTTCTCTAAATGTTTGATAGAATTAGCTTGTGAAGTTGTCTGGTCCTGGACTTTTATTTGTTGGAAGACGTTTAATCATGGTTTCAGTTTCAGAACTTGTGATTGGTCTGTTTATATTTTCTATCTCTTTCTGGTTCAGTCTCAGAAGGTTGTGCTTTTCTAAGAATTTGTCCATTGTATTGGTATATAGTTGCTTGTAGTAATCATTCATATTCCTTTGTATTTCCGCAGTGTCAGTTTTTACTTCTCCTTTTTGATTTCTAATTCTGTTGATTTGAGTCTTCTCCCTTTTTTCTTGATGAGTCTGGCTAATGGTTTATCAATTTTGTTTATCTTCTCAAAGAACCAGCTTTTCATTTTATTGATCTTTGCTATTTTTTCCTTCATTTCTTTTTCATTTATTTCTGATCTTATCTTTATGATTTCTTTCCTTCTGCTAACTTTGTTTTTTTTTGTTGTTGTTCTTCTTTCTCTAATTGCTCTATGTGTAAGGTTAGGTTGTTTATTTGGGACTTTCCTTGTTTCTTGCTGTAGTATTGTATAGCTATAAGCTTCCCTCTTAGAACTGCTTTTGCTGCATCCCATAGGCTTTTGGTCGTCATGTTTTCATTTTCATTTTTTTCTCGGTATTTTTTGATTTCATCCTTGATTTCTTCAAGTGATCTCTTGGTTATTAGGTGAATACTGTTTCTCCTCCATCTGTTTCTGTTTTTTACAGTGTTTTTCCTGTAATTTATACCTAGTCTCACAGCTTTGTGGTTGGAAAAGATACTTGATGAGATTTCAATTTTCTTAAATTTACCAAGGCTTGATTTGTGACCCAAGATATGATCTATCCTGGAGAATGTTCCATGAGCACTTGAGAAGAAAGTGTATTCAGGTGTTTTTGTATGGAATGTCCTCTAAATATCAATTAAGTGCATCTTGTTTAATGTATCATTTAAAGCTTGTGTTTCCATATTTATTTTCATTTTGGATTATCTGTCCATTGGTGAAAGTGGGATGTTAAAGTCCCCTACTATGATTGTGTTACTGTTGATTTCCCCTTTTATGTCTGTTAGTATTTGCCTTATGTATTGAGGTATTCCTATGTTGGGTGCATAAATATTTACAATTGTTATATCTTCTTCTTGGATTGATCCCTTGATCATTATGTAGTGTCCTTCTTTGTCTCTTGTAATACTCTTAGTTTTAATGTCTATTTTGTCTGATTTGAGAATTGCTACCCCAACTTTCTTTTGCTTTCCATTTGCATGGAATATCTTTTTCCATCCCCTCACTTTCCGTCTGTATGTGTCCATAGGTCTGAAGTGGGTCTCTTGTAGACAGCATATATACAGGTCTTGTTTTTGTATCCATTCAGCCAGTCTGTGTCTTTTGGATGGAGCTTTTAATCCATTTACTTCTAAGGTAATTATCAATATGTGTGTTCCTGTTATCATATTCTTAATTGTTTGGGGTTTGTTATTGTACGTCTTTTCCTTCTCTTGTGTTTCCTGCCTAGAGAAGTTCCTTTAGCCTTTGTTGTAAAGCTGGTTTGGTGCTGCCGAATTGTCTTAGCTTTTGCTTGTCTGTAAAGTTTTTAATTTCTCCTTCAAATCTGAAAGAGATCCTTGCTGGGTAGAGTAATCTTGGTTGTAGTTTTTTTCCCCTTCATCACTTTAAATATGTCCTGCCACTCCCTTCTGGCTTGCAGAGTTTCTGCTGAAAGATCAGCTGTTAACCTTATGGGAATTCCCTTGTATGTTATTTGTTGTTTTTCTGTTGCTGCTTTTAATACTTTGTATTTAATTTTTGATACTTTGATTAATATGTGTCTTGGCATGTTTCTATTTGGATTTATCCTGTATGGGACTCTCTCTGCTTCCTGGACTTAATTAACTATTTCCTTTCCTATATTAGGGAAGTTTTCAACTACAATCTCTTCAAATATTTTCTCAGTCCCTTTCTTTTTCTCTTTTTCTCTGGGATCCCTATAATTCGAATGTTGGTGCATGTAATGTTGTCCCAGAGGTCTCTGAGACTGTCCTCAATTCTTTTCATTCTTTTTTCTTTATTCTGCTCTGCAGTAGTTATTTCCACTATTTTATCTTCCAGCTCACTTATCGGTTCTTCTGCCTCAGTTACTCTGCTATTGATCCCTTCTAGAGAATTTTTAATTTCATTTATTGTGTTGTTCATCACTGTTTGTTTGCTCTTTAGTTCTTCTAGGACCTTGTTAAATGTTTCTTGTATTTTCTCTATTCTATTTACAAGATTTTGGATCATCTTTACTATCATTATTCTGAATTATTTTTCATGTAGACTGCCTATTTCCTCTTCATTTGTGAGGTCTGGTGGGTTTTAACCTTGCTCCTTCATCTGCTGTGTGTTTCTCTGTCTTCTCATTTTGCTTAACTTCCTTTTTTTGGGGTCTCCTTTTCACAGGCTGCAGGTTTGTAGTTCCTATTGTTTCTGGTGTGTGTCCCCAGTGGCTAAAGTTGGTTCAGTGAGTTGTGTAGGCTTCCTGGTGGAGGGGTCTAGTGCCTGTGTTCTGCTAGATGAGGCTGGATCTTGTCTTTCTGTTGGGCAGGTCCACGTCTGGTGGTGTGTTTTGGGGTGCCTGTGGCCTTATTATGATTTTAGGCATCCTCTCTGCTAATGGGTGGGGTTGTGTACGTGTCTTGCTAGTTTTTTGGCATTGGATGTCCAGCACTGTAGCTTGCTGATCGTTGAGTGGAGCTGAGTCTTGGCGTTGAGATGGAGATCTCTAGGAGATTTCCGCCATTTGATATTACGTGGTTCTGGGAGGTCTCTTGTGGACCAATGTCCTGAACTTGCCTCTCCCACCTCAGAGGCATGGCCTTGATGCCTGGCTGGAGCACAAAGAGCCTGTCATCCACACAGCACACACAGGGCTTTGGGCTTCTCAGTGGTAGTCTCTGGTTCTTTCACAGAATGGTTCACTCACTCCTTACATTTGTTTGGACAATCCTATTAAACTGTGGTCACCTGAGGAGGGCTCAGTGTCCAGCAATCCAATTTCTCTAGACTTAGATTTTGGTCTCAGATATCTCTATATCTTGCCTCATTGAAAACAGCAATAGGTAATATCCTCTCTGAATACTGTTACCTCCTCAGAGAGCTCAACGGTAGTGTGTATGGAGCTTTTACAGAGGGTCTCGGCAAGCAGGCAGTCCTGGGATACCAATAACAACTCTGTCAATATGTCTTCATCAACCAAATGAGCAATGCCAATGTGGGACCCAGGACCACTCACTCGTTGGAAGAATCCCAGTTTCAGCCAGGGGACAGGCAGAGTGCAGGTAATATCTAGATATTGCTTGACACAGACAATCAATCTGCCAGCTTCTTGATCTTGGAGTTCCCAGCATCCAGAACTTTACAGACTGTTCTCAATGGCTTTCCCTTCTTTGCTGAGCTTCAGTAATAAGAAGAAGAAGAAGAAGAAAAAAGGGCCTTCACAACAATTGGTCCTGGTCTGTGGCCTTCCAAGATCTTGGCAGCTGGGAAGTGAAAGGCAGAGGGAGGGATTGTGAGCCAGGAGCAGCTCCTGGGCATGTGCCCACAGGAGTGGCTGCCTGAGGAACCCCCACTGTATATTTTAAAATGGGATTTATTTATGGACTTTTTTAATGTCTCAGAAGAACAATGATAAATCCCAATAATACCATTGCTGTTGAAGCATTTCCAAGTTAGGTGAGATTGGGGAATACTGAACATGTCATAAAAGGAAATGTATTATTTGGTTGTATACATAATTTCCAAGTAGAGCCAAAATAATCTGAAAATAGACTTTGGGCCAGACACATATTTAAATGATTCAGCAAAACTTGGAAGAGGATATAGAAAAGAAGTATTTCTTTTCTTGGTTGTTTATTAGCATTTTTAAAGGTGTTTTTCTACCAGATTAAACAATAATGCTAATTTGAATTATAAGGCAGTACTTCATCTTGAGAAGTGTGACAGTATTCACTTTGGAGTAATGATTTTTATTTCTCTTAATTGTAAAAGTGATTTTTTTTAAAGCCTAGTGAGTGCTAGTACTAATTCTAGGTGTCAATTTAATATCCCTAAGAAAATTAAAAGGCTCTGTTCATATCTGTTCATTAGGCCGAGATTGTTCATACAGGAAATCCTAAGCATTCCTCAAAAATAAAATTGCTAGAATTAATAAGTGAATTTAGCTAGGCTTAAGTATTTCTGATCAATATACAAAACAAAATAAACAAACAAAAACAGTTATATATCCCTTTTATCCTACAGAATTTGTTTTACCATTTCTTTTAGTGCAGATTAACGAGATAAATTCTTTTATTTTTTGCCCATCTAAAAATGTATTTATTTCACCTTTATAACTTAATACTTTCTTTTTACAGCTTTTACAATACAGCATAATTTATAGAAGTAAAATTCACCCTATTTATTATATAGTTCTGAGAGTTTTGACAAATATTTACTATCTATAACCAACACCACATTCAGGATACAGAACAATTTCATCACCCCACAAAATTACACTGTGCCCAATTGTAGTCACCTGTTCTGCTACCCACAGCCCCTGGTAACCACTGATTTATTTTCTATTCTATTGCTTTCCCTTTTAAAAAATGTCATATAAATTGAATGCTGCAGTATGTGACTTTTTAAGCCTGGCCTCTCTCACTTAGCATAATGCATTTTGGATTTATTCATGTTGTAATTGTATTAATACGTTGTTCCTCTTTATTGCAGAAAAATATGCTGTTATATGCCTGTATCATAGTTTATCCATTACCCAGTTGAGGGACCTATTAGTTTCTAGTTTTTATGGTTCTTATTTGTACCTTCAGGGAAATAGAAGTTTGTTTATTTTATTTTTTCCCAAGAGGCTTTGTTCTCTGGAGAGACAGGAGAGACATACTCAGGTAAAGTTTTGTGTTTCTCCAGCTGTAGTTGGTGTTCCCCTCCCAGAACCCTGCACCATGAGGGGGACTTTCTTAGATCTCAGGGGGATTTCTCAGGGGGATTTCCCTGATCTTTCTTTTGAGCATTGGGTTAGGTCTGTGAAGAAGATCCGGCAAGTAAATGAGAATATCCCTTGTGTCTGTGGCTCTTCGGGGTTATATTTTCTCACCTCACTCTCAGCCTTTAGCAATTTGGTAAGTATTTACCTGAATTATTAGAAGTTTGTATGTAATCTGTCACCTGCCCCAGAGGAACAACCACTTAGGTCTTGTCTCTTCTTAGCTGTACTTGACTTCCTTTGGGTGAGTTGGGTTGTCCTGTAACCATGACTCAGATGGGTTCAGAGAAGCTTTGACATTTTAGATTATATAGTGACCTGGGTTCCTGTTGTTGTTTTTGTTGTTATATATGTGGGAGTAATGCTCTTTCAAAGTTTCTAACATCCTAAACAGAAGTCAGAAAGCACCTCACCTTTATTTTTAAAGGATGCTTCCGCCAAGTGTACATTATACTTCAACACTTTAAAATATATCATTCGGTTGTCTTTGGTTTCCATTCTTTTTCAAAAAAAGTAAGAAGTTCTTCTTATCATTGTTCACCTACCTGTAATATTTCTTATTTCACTACTTGCCTCTGGGATTTTCTTTTTAACCTTTGGTTTTTAGCACTTTGACTAACATGTACCTAGGTATGTTTTTCTTTTTATTTATTCTGTTTGGATTTCTCTGAACATCTGGGATATGTGCATTTGTGTTGGTCATTAAATTTAAAAAAAAATTCTGGCCATTACCAATTCAAATATACTTCTTACCCACTCTTTTTCCTCTTCATCAGGAATTCAATTTGCATGCATATTAGATTGTTTCATTTTGTCCCATAGATGCCAGATATTTTACTGAATTTTTTCACTATTTTTGCTCTTTGTGTTTTAGCTTGGTGAATTTCTATTGGACTGCATTCTATTTAGCTGATCCTTTCCTGAAATGAGCTTGTTCTGCTAAGTCTTTTAATGGAATTATCTCATATCACATTTTTTAGTTCTATTATTTTTGGGGAGCTCTTTTTTATGGTCAACTATCTATTGAAATTCTCCATCTGTTCATCATGTTAACCATATTTAACATTGTAACCATACAAAGTCCCTGTTGGATCATGTTAAAGTCCTCATCTGATAATCCTAATATCTGTGTCACATCTGAATTTTTCCTGATGACTATTTTATCTTTTGGCAATGTATGATGTTTACTTGATGTTTTCTGAATTTTATAATTTTTATTGAATGTCAGATTTTTTTCACAAAACTCTAGAGACTAAAGTAAATAATATTTATGCCCAGAAATGTGAAATTCTCTTCTGGCTTTCAGGTGTTATTGTAGGGTTAATCCAATTTGTTATGTGAGTTTGTTGTTGCTTTATTTAGCTTTGTTCCATTGCAAGTTTCAGTTATTTTTTAAGTGATGTTCTGCTCCTCCATTGGATTTTGTCATGCCCTGCATTTCTGCTTCACAGAGGGCTTTATTTCTGTGCTCCTGACTTCTTTCCCAGTGGTAGACTTCTGTTGTTATCACTCTATATTCACAAGGCTCATATAGGGGGATACCTTACTTCTCCTGCCTCAATATTAGGCAGGCTCTGTGTACCTGATCCTCAGGAATGGGGTTCTCTCAGCCTCCCTGCTCTTCCTCTGTCAGTACATAGTGTGGAGCACAGGCAGGTTTTGTGTTTCTCCCCCAAGTGGCAGTGGCAAGAGTACTCCAACTTGCATAGGGTCCTGGGCATGAGTGAGTTTCCTGCTCCTTCCCAGTGACAGCAGAACCTTACCACTTATTTGTGCAGAGTCCAGGATGTGTGGATTTCCTGTCCTTCCTTCAGAAGTGGATAACTTCTGCTTCCTGTCAGTGCAGGGTTTGAGGCAGACGGGTTTCCTGTTCCATGTCTATCAGTAAACATCTTCTTCCGTGCACCTGAGAAATGTCCAGGACACAGCCAGTTTTTGTGTTCAGCTTCCAGCAGGAACCAAGCCATGCTTTGTATTCTTCATTGTCTATAGAGTGGAAAGGCTACGTCACCCTTAAATTTAGGCAAGTCTTGTGAGCCTGGACCACACAGGGACTCTCTCTCAAGTGTGCTTCACTTCTCCAGTCTTTCTTACCAATAATCAGTAGAGGCTTAGGGGGAAAATGTGACGAATGGTATAGACTCTCATTGTATCTAGGGGTCCCTGGGATTCTAAACTGTCATAGTAACCCATATTGGGCCTTAAATAATTAATTTTAATTTCAGCTGTTTTCTTCCGACCTGCTTTTATGGTGATGACCTTTTTTTTCTACTAGCTTACAAAAAGTGAAATAATTTATATTCCTGTCTCTCTTAGAAGAGGATTTGAACGCTTTGGATTTCAGTTTGCTGGGTTACTGTACAACCTTGACTCTCTGATAGCCTGAAAAAAATTATGACTTTGTACAGTACATGGTTTGTCCTCATCATTAAGGTGGAATTGATACATTTCTGAAATTTTCTACATCTGAGGCAGGATTGGAAGTTTAATTGCATTTCTAAATAATGGTAACTGAAAATTAAAAACCACTCTTAATAGTAGTTTCACAACATGATCTATGGGGGGATTATATTTAACAAATTATGTAAGAACTTTACAGTGAAAACAATAAAATATTGCTGAGATACATTAAATAATACATAAGTAAGTGGATTGATATACCATCTTTATTTTTGGAAAGCTCAATATCTAAAATTTCCACTCCTCAAAGTTATCTAAATGTGATCCCAATCCGAATTCCAAAGACTTTACTCGTGGTAAGAATTGAAAATATAATTCTAAAATGTATGCAGAAATGCAAAATCTGAAAATCACTAAGGCATTCTGGAAGAACAAAAGTTGAGGGATTTATAATACTTGATTTGAAGGCTTATTTTAAAGCTCTAGTAATCTAGTGACTGTGGTGTTGGTGAAAGGATAATCAAATACAATAATGCATCAGGATAGAGTCCATAAAAAAATAGCTTTTATTTATCAAATTTCAAGTTCAAGTCACTTTCTCACTAAAATCTTCTGACTCCTGAAACTCTAACAGATTCCTGTACTAAACTCTTTCACTGTCCTCTGTCTTTTCCTCTACTTCATGGTACTTATCATAGCAATATTAAGTAATTACTTCCATAATTGTTTATTGTTAGTGTTCCCCATGAGACCATATATTCACAGTGGGAAGTGTGTCTCTTTTGTTCATGGTATGTTAAGAGTTAATACAGTGATTGGCGCATATTAGGTGTTTAATAAATCCAAATGAATGAGAGATTTCAGAGTTATGTGAAGGGTGATAAACAATTTGAGATTATACTGGTATTTAGTTGATGGCCATTTGTGGACATTCTCTAAACTGCAAAAAGAGGACATATACAGAAGACCACTGTTTTGCTGTTTTAATATTGCTGGCTGGTTTTCTTCATTGCTTCTCTTTCTGGTCTCATCTGGTCTTTATCTGTTTTCTCTAGATTACTGTATCAGTTGGTGTTCTTAATTTCAAGCAATCAGAAACACATGTGCTTCTCTGTTAGTGATAATGTTCAGCAAATTGTCTTTCTTTTAAGAGTGAACTCTTTAGAATGGACAATTGAATTCCTCAACTTTTCATAAGATTGCAATCCAACTGGCTTTTTTTTTTTTACTTTGTATTGTGAAATGATTTGAGAATTTAAAAGTTGCATATGTTGTACAATAAATTCCGCAAAACTTTTACCCCAATTCCCTAAATGTTAACGTATTTTACATACAATTTTTTATTCTTCCTCTTTTTCTCTGTTTCTCTCTCTCTAAACATAGAGACATACACACATACACATTATGAGACCATATCAGTACATATATATTTTTTCTTTCAAAAGTTTGAAGTAAATTTGCAGTTACATGAATTTAAAGTAAATTTATACTTATATATAAGAATAACTACAGTAAATTTACCTCTAAATACTTCAGGGTTAATTGTCTAAAAATAAGGATATTTACTTACATAACAAAGTAAGATTTTCAAAATTGGGGAAATAATATTAATAATTATTATCAAAACTTCAGACTTTATGCAAATTTCTCCTATTGTCCCATTAATTGTCCTTTTTTGCAAATTTCTTTTTTTTCATTTCCAGGGTCCAATCCAGGGTCACATTATGAATTTAGTTCTTTATTTTCTTTGTTTTCCATGACTAACATTTTTGAAGAGTTCTGGCTATTTGTTTTTCTAGACTATTCTTTAATCTGTGTTTGTCTGATTTTCATCATGATTAGAACCTAGGTGTGCATTTTTAGTAGGAGTCATCACAGGAGGCACACGATGTCAACTTTTCCCATTACTTGTGATATTAATCACTTGATTGAAGTGTTGTTGGCCAGGCTTCTCTATTATATTTCCCATGGAAATCCATAAGTGTCTTATGAAGATATTTTATAAATATTTTGTTTCTCATCATATTTTTGCCTAATGATTTTAAGTTATGGTGATTCTTGCCTGAAATAATTAATAAGATGGATGCCAAATGGTAATTTTCTAATTCCATCATTTCTTCTACATATATTACTTTGGCATCTACTGTAAGGAAGAGGTGTTCCTTCTTTACCATTTATATCTGTTTGGACTCATGGATTATTATTTCATTCTATGACCTATAATGTATTCTTCTCATTATTTCTTTTGTTGCTCAAATGCCCCAGTGATTTTGAAAGTTTTATCTTCCCATCTTCAGTAGACATATGTCTGATCAAGACATCAAGAGTATTTAGCTTTTAGTTCTTTTTAGCATGAGGTCATCAATCTAGAAGACTAGCATAATGTTCCCTGGATAGTAAAATAGTTAAGGTCTCTGTAGTCTGCAATATGGCACAAAGATAGAGAGCCGACATATCTTAGAAGCAAGATGGTAAATATCTTGTAATTTTTGCTAAGTTAAACAAAATAGCTTCTGGTGTTTTCCACTTATTGGAATATGAAAAAAACACTCCCCAGATCATTAGCTACATACATGTTTTCAGTATCAGATAAGATGGTGAATAAAATCAGAAATGATAGGTAACATTACAGTACTTTTCTATGAACCTTTCAAGTGTTTGGTGGTGGCATTAATTTCTTAAAATCTCTCCTAGTTACGGTTTAGCTTTTGATGTACCAGGGAAGAGTTAGGAAGGAAGAGAGTCTAATATTTCTTCATGGCCTTTCTACCATAATAAACCACTATTCTAAGTACAAGAAACCAATGGTGTGATGTTCTCAGCTACTAATGATTGCTATTATAGTATATACTGAAAAAAATCAATAAATGATGGGTATTTTGGATGTTCCACTGAAGGTATGGTGAGGTGGATTCACGTCAAGGTTTTGTTGATCACCTGATCTACTTAAACTCTGGTACACAGTGGAAATATAGGTGCCCAGATGATAATGTTAACTTTGACAAGCAACTAGTAACCTAATGCATAAGTACCTTAACAGATGGCTGCCGATATCTTTGGTAAAGACTAGGATAAAAATACACAGAATATGGATGCTATATGTACACCGAACTTCTGCTTTGTTCAAGGGGCTATAGAAGAAATCAATCTATCATCTATCTATCTATCTATCTATCTGTCTGTCTGTCTGTCTACTTTAGAATTGACTCAGGTCTGGGAACTGGGGGCTAAAGCATCAATGGGATACATATATATTTAGTCCTGGGTATCACTTGAACAAGCAATACTCAATATAAGAGCGTATTTCTCATGATTCAAATCACCACTCTGGTTAATGTACTGTCCCTGCACCCTGTTGTGTTAACCAAGCCTGCCTTGTTCTTATTTCTGTAATTTAAGAAATATTACTTGTTTATGTCCACGTACTATACACTTATCATGATTTCATCTGCAGTATCTCCTCATGACAATATGACTTGCCCTAAAGTGAACAGCCTCAGAAGTACTTTACAGAGACATTGATGCTCCTCTCCCTTCTGCATTTCAAAGACTTGTTGAAGGATAAATAATCTCAGCTATCTTGTGGTCCTTAGAGCCAAGTTTGAGTTTTCATCTCCTGAAATGTTTAAAGTATTTGTAAACAAATTTTGACAGCTCAATTTCAAAGAGAAGACCCACTAGCAAATCGAGGTTTTTTAAAAAAATTACTGCATAAGTAAAACATTAAAACTGACTTTAACTGCTCAAGGTAGCACATTATATCCAGAATATGTGAATATGTATTGATATGTTGACAATTGACATATTCAGCCTGAACTAAAATTATGTTTTCCTTCTTCAAAAAAATCACTCTCAGGATCCATAGTCATACATCATCCACAGATTTATGCTTATTATGTTGATATGATTTTCAAATTGGTGTATTTTTAAAAAAATTTAAAACTCTCTTCCCAGGCTTTATTTTATAATTTATCTGTGGTACAAGGTAGAATATTCCTTAATTATAACTCTGCTACTGGGGAGTTGGGTATGAAAGAACTGGCTTTATCTTAAAAGGTAAGTACTTCGTTTGAGTGTGTTACAAAGCATTAAAGAGAGGGAAATAAATTTAGCAGATAGGTGAAGAAAAAGGTGTTTCAGTTGGCAGGGGAGGCTCAGGGAGAGCTGGGGTTTTGAGGGAACCATGAGTTTTGAAATTCCCCATATACCTGTATTCCACTTTGTAGAGCCCATACTTTTACAATTGATGCACTGACTTTCGCATAAGGGACCTGGAGAGTGAGTGAATTAAATTGTCATTGCAATTTGGCAACCTATAGGAAAAAATTTTGAGCTAATTATTAGCTACCTTATCACTGGTGCTGCTAGAAATAACAGATTTTGAAAATTATTTAGTGTCCCTCATTTCAAGAAATGAAAAAAAAAATATTAGGGATTTGACCTTGTCATTCTTTTCCTTTAAATTATTTAATGTCCTTAGAAACAGCCACCCTATGCTGCATTTCTTGAATTACTTTTTGCCCATCATGTAATTCTATCACAGGACCAGCAACGATCCCCCACACTTGCTTTCAATCAACTCTTTAATCATGGTTATCATAGGGAATTATATTTATTTATTTATTTATTTATTTTTGTTGTTTGTTCGTTTTAGCTCACCAGAGCATTTACATCATCAGAAGCTCTCACTTTTTTTTTTTAGTTAATTTTTTTTTTTTTTGGCTGGGTTGGGTCTTCGCTGCTGTGCATGGGCTTTCTCTAGTTGTGGTGAGTGGGGGCTACTCTTCATTGTGGTGCGTGGGCTTCTCATGGTGGTGGCTTCTCTTGTTGTGGAGATGGGCTCTAGGTGCATGGGCTTCAGTAGCTGTGGCACGTGGGCTCAGTAGTTGTGGCTCGCAGGCTCTAGAGGGCAGGCTCAATAGTTGTGGCTCATGGGCTTAGTTGCTCCAAGGCATGTGAGATCTTCCCAGACCAGGGCTTGAACCCATGTTCCCTGCATTGGCAGGTGGATTCTTAACCACTGCACCACTAGGGAAACCCCATAGGGAATAATTTAATTTGCTATTACATAACTGAATGTCGTAGGCAACCAGCTGCCCATCCATTAAAGATAATAGGCTTTTCATTGCCTTTAGCACTAAACGCAGATAATCAAACACACATTTCTTCCATTTTAATCCAACTCTCTTGTCTACAATGTTCTAAAGGCTGAAACAGACAGGCTCACACATGAAATCAGGAGAAATCCTTTCAGTTGCAAGCAGTAGAGAAAATTGAGAGGATATCTGGACAATAAGACTTGAAAAGTGAGCAGAAACCAATAGTAGATCAAGAAAATAAGTGTCTAGAGTACCACCAACAGCACTATAACACACACACTAAATTTATAGATGATTCGAACAACACATCTACCAAGTGTGATGTAAATAGCACATGTAGAACCTTGCATCCAACTGTGAGAAAATACCCATTCATCACAAAGGTGTGCAACATTTTCAGAGTTGTGTCCTGCCTCTCCTAATACTTAAAGTCATTTCCAGGCATTCCTTTCCCAGTAAATACCAAACTGGGAATAACAGATGTCAAACAGTTCCTTGTACTCCATGAGGATACATTATATTAGACTGATAGTTACGTAAATATCAATAGTGTATATTTAGATATAATTGTACTTTATATACAATCAGTGTGTATTGTGGTCCTTACCATATTTCTTAGGAAAAATGAGGGCATGAACACTGGCCCAGTGGTTAGTGAGTTGCAATGACCAATCTCTGAGATAAACAAATCATGACAGAAGCAAGTCACTTTAACTGTCTCTCTGGAGCTAAGGTTCAATTGGAATGAGAATTTTCTAACATATAATTTTATAGACTCTATATAGATCTGTTGTTATTGGTAATCTTACTCCTACCCCAAATAATTATTGCAAAATTAAAGTGATCAGAATATTATATATATAAAGTTTTCCAGTTTGGAACAAGTCCTATATTTCTCGAAATATCCATTTTCCATATAAAATATTTTGACATCATGTCACAACCATAATTACACTCTGTTATTTTATGGTATCACAGAATACCAATTTAAGTTTTATGAGGAAGGCCTTTATTCTTTATTTTTAAATTTCCTCTTTTAGTTTCAAGTATGACCAAACTTTTACTTTGTAGTTTTCTTATGCAGAGAAAAATTACATCCTACTAAATTTTTTGAACATGAGCTAATATTTAATGAGTACTCAGAGGCCACATGGCAGTGTAATAAGCATTCTCCTCTTTAAATGCCTATTTATTCTCAGATTACAATGTTTTATTGAGATGTTGAGAATCTTAGCAGTTTCACAATATGCAAAAACATAATAGTCGCCTTATGAAGAATTAGCAGTCTTGAAAATATCCCAGAAACCGAAGAAAAAGAAACATCATGTGTCTGAATATTAATAACTTCCATAGTTGTAAGTTTTTACAGAAGAACTATTTATTTCAGATACTGAATAGCATTCAGTACACAGCATTCTGAAAGTGATGTCTGATTGCTCAATGGTTATTTCTTTTTATGTTCTTGGAAGAAGACAATATTTTTTTCATGTCTTGTTAGCCACTAATCAAATAAACACACTCTGCCACTAAAAAAAAAAAAAAAAAAAAGAATAGTTCTAACATACCAAGAAGAAAAAAAATGAGTAATATAAGGACAAACTCTGCATCTAATATTGACAAAATTTATTAAGTACTTAAAGGAATTGAATTCCACTTACTATGAAACTAATACTTTCTAGGGGAAGTAGTGTCAATTATATAAATAAATCAATAGGACAACCAAGCAGAAATATAAGTCTCATCCTAAAACACATATCTTAAATCTAAAAATATTCTAATGATAAAAGGCAGACAGACTTGCGTTAGAGTTATGGCTACAAGTTCCTTCTATTGGTGGATAAGTGGGGGTGGGCAGGTATTGAGGCCAGGGACTATTAGTGAATCTAGGAACTCTTGATACATTCTGAAGGGTGGGGACTATGGCCTCATCTGAAAGATTGATTGGGGGGTTGGATAATAAAATATAACGTGTAGGTTTTGTTTATCTAAAATTATATACTGGAAATGTATGCCAGGTAGGTAGGTAGGGACTAGAAAATTACTAGAACCTCCCTGTTAGCAGGGAGAGTTGCAGAATCTCATCCACTCCACAGCTAGGCAGGACAGCCTAGGGGTGATCATTAGGAACATCTGGGGTATAGTTGAATCAGGCAAAGAATTAGAAACTTTTTATGGTACACTTGATCTGCTACAATTTTGTTGATATATCGAGTTGGTGAAGAGACCTATACTGAGTGGAATCACTTGTTAGACATTCTGACTGGCTTATGTTTAGTGAAAGAAATGTAAAAGCTTTTAACGCTGGGTAGGAAAAACCTTGTGAAAACCATGTGTTCCAACAGTTAGTGTGCTATATGGAAGGCAAGAAGAGAAATTTACCAAGAAAAAAAAAACTGGCCATCATATGAGAGCTGTCAATCCTTGCCATCATTGCTTGCCTTTGTGAGGAGCAGTGGAAAGTACCGTTCTAAAATGAGAGAAGTTGGAGCCCTGGTCTCCAGGAGGATGGAGTAGCTTTGATCAGATACACGTTGTAAAGAGCTACTTTCAAATACTAGGCAAAGCGTGTGTCACTTAATCTGCTAAAAACAATTTCAATCAGGTCCATAAAGAGTAGTCATTAGACATCAGATAACAAAAAGCAAGGGTGTGCTTTGTACCTTTCGTTAAAAAAAAAAAAGCATATGGGCTTCCCTGGTGGCGCAGTGGTTGAGAGCCCGCCTGCCGATGCAGGGGACACGGGTTCGTGCCCCGGTCTGGGAAGATCCCACATGCCGCGGAGCGGCTGGTCCCGTGAGCCATGGCTGCTGAGCCTGTGCGTCCGGAGCCTGTGCTCCGCAACGGGAGAGGCCACAACAATGAGAGGCCCACGTACCGCAAAAAAAAAAAAAAAAAAAAAGCATTGATTTTCCTGATTAGGTTAGCTGTATGTCCTTCTACCTGGAACCAAATTCTCGGTATTCTCTAGTATGAAATGGATGTGGTTTTATTGTCATAAACCTAGATGTGGGTCTACAAGGACACAATGTATACATTTGCCATAGCTGTATCTGTGATAAAAATAGCTGTGATCAAGAACTGTTTGTTAGGCATTTTTCTCAGCACTTTATGTAATTTACCTTATTTTAGTCTTTTCAGTAACCTTATGAATGAAGGACAATGATTATCTCCATTGATATAGATGAAGAATGTGAAGCTCAGGGTGATTATCTTACCAAATAATCAGTGATGGAGCTACGACTGGAAACCAGGTCTGGCTTAGTACAGATCCTTGCTCTTATTTAATCTGTATTGCTACCAAGGCAATTTGTATCTGACTCTGTTGATGGAGGGAAAGAAGTTCTATAGAGGAAGGTGCACTTATTTATTTATTTATTGGTAAAAAAAATTTCCTTTCTTGTGATGAGAACTTTTAGGATTTACTCTCTTGGCAACTTTCAAATATAACATCAGAACAATGTTAACTATAGTCATCATGTTGTCCATTACATCCCTAGTACTTATTTATCTTATAACTAGAAGTTTGTACCTTCAACCACCTTCATCCAATTACCTTACATCTGATCCCCTGCCTCTGGTAAGCACAACTAGGATATTTTGTTCTGTCAGTTTGTTTCTTTTTTTAGATTTTCTGTATGTAAGTGATATCATACAGTATTTGTCTTTCTCTGTCTGACTTATTTCACTTAGCATAATGCCCTCAGGTTTCATTGATGCTGTAGCAAATGGCAATATTTCCTTCTTTTTTATGACTGAATAGTATTCTCTGATGGCTAATGATATAGAGTAATTTTCAGGTGCCTTTTTGCCATCTACATACATGCTTCAGTGCATTTTCTCTTCATGTCTTTGTCTATTTTCTAACTGGATTGTTTTTGTTTTTCTACTGTTGAGCTTTGAGAGCCTTTAAAAATTCTAGATACAAAGATGTCTAGCATATTGACTTTGTGTCCTGCAAACTTGCTGAACTTCTTTATTAGTTCTAACCTCCGTGTGTGCTCATTTCTTAGGAGTTTCTATGTGCAAGATCATGTAATTTACCATTAGGGACTATTCTGAAGAGCCATGTGGCTAGCAGGGTCTTGGTGCTCTGGCAGGGTGTCGAGCATGACCCTCTGAGGTGGGAGGGCCAAGACTGGGACATTGGACCATCAGAAACCTCCTGGCTTCATGTAATATCAATCAGTGAGAGCTCTCCCAGACATCTCTGCCCCAATACTAAGACCCAGCTCAACTAAATGACCAGTAAGCTCCAGTGCAGGACACCCCATACTAAACAACTAGCAAGACAGGAACACAACCCCACCCATTAACAGAGAGGCTGCCTAAAATCATACTAAATTCACAGACACCTCAAAACAAACCATCGGATGCAGCAATGCCCAACAGAGAGACAATATTGAGCCCCACCCACCAGAACACAGGCACCAGTTCCTTCCACCAGGAAGCCTCCACAACCCACTGAACCAACATTACCCACTGGGGGCAGACACCAAAAACAACAGGAACTGTGAAACTGCAGCCTGCAAAAAGGAGACCCCAAACACGGTAAGTTAAGCAAAATGGGAAGGCAGAGAAATGTGCAGCAGATGAAGGACTAGGGTAAAAATCCACCAAACCAAACAGATGAAGAGGAAATAAGCACTCTACCTGAAAAAGAATTCAGAGTAATGATAGTAAAGATGGTACAAAATCTTGGATATAGAATGTAGAAAATAAAAGAAACATTTAACAAGGAACTAGAAGAACTAAAGAGCAAACAAACAATCATGAACAACACAATAAATGACATTAAAAATTCTCTAGAAGGGATCAATAGCAGAATAACTGAGGCAGAAGAACGGATAAGTGACCTGGAAGATAAAATAGTGAAAATAACTACTGCAGAGCAGAATAAAAAAAACAGAATGCAAAGAATTGAGGACAGTCTCAGAGAGCTCTGGGACAACATTAAATGCATCAACATTTGAATTATAGGGGTCCCAGAAGAAGAAGAGAAAAAGAAAGTGTCTGAGAAAATATTTGAAGAGATTATAGTTGAAAACTTCCCTAACGTGGGAAAGGAAATAGTCAAGAGCCGGAAGCACAGAGACTTCCATACAGGATAAATCCAAGGAGAAACACGCCAAGACACATATTAATCAAACTATCAAAAATTAGATACAAAGAAAAAACATTAAAAGCAGCAAGGGAATAGCAACATATAACATACAAGGGAATCTCCATAGGGATAACAGCTGATCTTTCAGTGGACACTCTGCAAGCCAGAAGGGAGTGGCAGGACATATTTAAAGTGATGAAAGGGAAAAACCTACAACCAAGACTACTCTACCCAGCAAGGATCTCATTCAGATTTGATATGGAAATTAAAAACTTTACAGACAAACAGAAGTTAAGAGAATTCAGCACCACAATACCAGCTTTACAACAAATGCTAAAGGAACTTCCCTAGGCAGGAAACACAAGAGAAGGAAAAGATGTACAAAAACAAACTCAGAACAATTAAAAAATGGTAATAGGAACATACATATCAATAATTACCTTAAATGTTAATGGAATAAATGCTCCCATCAAAAGACACAGACTGGCTGAAAGGATACAAAAACAAGACCCATATATATGCTGTCTATAAGAGACAACTTCAGACCTAGAGACACATATAGACTGAAAGTGAGGGGATGGAAGAATATATTCCATGTAAATGGAAATCAGAAGGAAGCTGGAGCAACAATTCTCATATCAGACAAAATAGACTTTAAAATAAAGACTATTACAAGAGACAAAGAAGGACACTACATAATGATCAATCCAAGAAGAAGATAAAACAGTTGTAAATATTTATGCACCCAATATAGGAGCATGCTCAATACATAAGGCAAATACTAACAGCCATAAAAGGGGAAATGGACAGTAACACAATCATAGTAGGTGACTTTAAAACCCCACTTTCACCAATGGACGGATCATCCAAAATGAAAATAAATAAGGAACCACAAGCTTTAAATGACACAGTAAACAAGGTGAACTTAATTGATATTTATAGGACATTCCATCCAAAACAACAGAATACACTTTCTTAAGTGCTCAGGGAACATTCTCCAGGATAGATCATATCCTGGATCACAAATCAAGCCTTGGTAAATATAAGAATATTGAAATCCTATCAAGTATCTTTCCTGACCACAATGCTATGAGACTAGATATCAATTACAGGAAAAAACTGTAAAAAATACAAACAGATGGAGGCTAAACAATATGCTAATAAATAACCAAGAGATCACTGAAGATACCAAAGTGGAAATAAAAAAATACCTAGAAACAAATGTCAATGAAAACACGATGACCTAACACCTATGGGATGCAGCAAAAAGAGTTCTAAGAGGGAAGTTTATAGCTGTACAACCCTACCTTAAGAAACAAGAAACATCTCAAATAAACAACCTAATGGTACACCTAAAGCAATTAGAGAAAGAAGAACAAAAAAACCCCTAAGTTAGCACAAGCAAAGAAATCATAAAGATCAGATCAGAAATAAATGAAAAAAAAATGAAGGAAACGATAACAAAGATCAGCAAAACTAAAAGATGGTTCTTTGTGAAGATAAACAAAATTGATAAACCTTAGCCATACTCATCAAGAAAAAAAGGAAGACTCAAATCAACAGAATTAGAAATGACAAAGGAGAAGTAACAACTGACACTGCAGAAATACAAAGAATCATGAGGGATTACTACAAGCAACTGTATGTCAATAAAATGGACAACCTGGAAGATATGGATAAATAGAAAAGCACAACCTTCTGAGAGTGAACCAGGAATAAATAGGAAATATAAACAGTCCAGTCATAACCACTGAAATTGAAACTGTGACTTTAAATCTTCCAGCAAACAAAAGCCCAGGACCAGATGGCTTCACAGGAGAATTATATCAAACATTTAGAGGAGAACTAACACATATTTTTCTCAAACTCTTCCAAAATATAGCAGAGGGAGGAGCACTCTCAAACTAATTCTACGAGGCCACCATCATCCTGATACCAAAACCAGACAAAGATGTCACAAAGAAAGAAAACTACAGGCCAATATCACTGATGAAAATGGATGCAAAAATCTTCAACAAAATAGTAGCAAAAAGAATGCAACAGCACATTAAAGAGATCATACACCATGATCAAGTGGGGTTTATCCCAGGAATGCAAAGATTCTTCAATATATACAACTCAATCAATGTGATACACCATATTAACAATCTGGGATAAAATCCATTTGATAATCTCACTAGATACAGAAAAAGCTTTCAACAAAATTCAACACCCATTTATGATAAAAACCCTCCAGAAAGTACACAGAGAGGGAACCTACCTCAACATAATTAAGGTCATATATGACCAACCCACAGCCAACATCATTTTTAATCGTGAAAAACTGAAACTATTTCCTCTAAAATTAGGAACAAGACAAGGTTGCCCACTCTCACCACTATTATTCAACATAGTTTTGGAAGTTTTAGCTAATGGTACACCTAAAGCAATTAGAGAAAGAAGAACAAAAAAACCCCTAAGTTAGCACAAGCAAAGAAATCATAAAGATCAGATCAGAAATAAATGAAAAAAAAATGAAGGAAACGATAACAAAGATCAGCAAAACTAAAAGATGGTTCTTTGTGAAGATAAACAAAATTGATAAACCTTAGCCATACTCATCAAGAAAAAAAGGAAGACTCAAATCAACAGAATTAGAAATGACAAAGGAGAAGTAACAACTGACACTGCAGAAATACAAAGAATCATGAGGGATTACTACAAGCAACTGTATGTCAATAAAATGGACAACCTGGAAGATATGGATAAATAGAAAAGCACAACCTTCTGAGAGTGAACCAGGAATAAATAGGAAATATAAACAGTCCAGTCATAACCACTGAAATTGAAACTGTGACTTTAAATCTTCCAGCAAACAAAAGCCCAGGACCAGATGGCTTCACAGGAGAATTATATCAAACATTTAGAGGAGAACTAACACATATTTTTCTCAAACTCTTCCAAAATATAGCAGAGGGAGGAGCACTCTCAAACTAATTCTACGAGGCCACCATCATCCTGATACCAAAACCAGACAAAGATGTCACAAAGAAAGAAAACTACAGGCCAATATCACTGATGAAAATGGATGCAAAAATCTTCAACAAAATAGTAGCAAAAAGAATGCAACAGCACATTAAAGAGATCATACACCATGATCAAGTGGGGTTTATCCCAGGAATGCAAAGATTCTTCAATATATACAACTCAATCAATGTGATACACCATATTAACAATCTGGGATAAAATCCATTTGATAATCTCACTAGATACAGAAAAAGCTTTCAACAAAATTCAACACCCATTTATGATAAAAACCCTCCAGAAAGTACACAGAGAGGGAACCTACCTCAACATAATTAAGGTCATATATGACCAACCCACAGCCAACATCATTTTTAATCGTGAAAAACTGAAACTATTTCCTCTAAAATTAGGAACAAGACAAGGTTGCCCACTCTCACCACTATTATTCAACATAGTTTTGGAAGTTTTAGTCACAGCAGTTAGAGAAGAAAAAGAAATAAAAGGAATCCAAATCAGAAAAGAAGAAGTAAAGCTGCCACTGTTTGCAGGAGACATGATACTATACGTAGAGAATCCTAAAGGGGCTACCAGAAAACTACTAGAGCTAATCAGTGAATTTGCTAAAGTAGCAGCATACAAAATTAATGCACAGAAATCTCTTGCATTCCTATACACTAATGATGAAAAATCTGAAAGAGAAATTACAGAAACACTCCCATTTACCATTGCAACAAAAACAATAAAATACCTAGGAATAAACCTACCTAAGGAGACAAAAGGCCTGTATGCAGAAAAGTATAAGACACTGATGAAAGAAATTAAAGATGATACAAACAGATGGAGAGATATTCCATGTTCTTGGATTAGAAGAATCAACATTGGGAACATGACTATACTACCTAAAGCAATCTACAGATTCAATGCAATCCTTATCAAACTACCAATGGCCTTTTTCACAGAACTAGCACAAAAGGTTCAGATTTTGTATGGAACACAAAAGACCCTGAATAGCCAAAGCAATCTTGAGAAAGAAAAACAGAGCTGGAGGAATCAAGCTCCCTGACTGCAGACTATACTACAAAGCTACAGTAATCAGACAGTATGGTACTGGCACAAAAAAAGAAATATACCTCAATGGAACAGGATAGAAAGCCCAGAGATAAACCCATGCATATATGGTCACCTTATCTTTGACAAAGGAGGCAAGAATATACAATGGAGCAAAAACAGAAATATAATTCAATGGAACAGGATAGAAAGCCCAGAGATAAACCCATGCATATATGGTCACCTTATCTTTGACAAAGGTGGCAAGAATATGCAATGGAGAAAAGACAGCCTCTTCAATAAGTGGTGCTGGGAAAACTGGACAGCTAGATGCAAAACAATGAAATTAGAACACTTCCTAACACCCTACACAAAAATAAACTCATAATGGATTATAGACCTAAATGTAAGGCCAGACACTATAAAACTCTTAGAGAAAATCATAGGAAGAACACTTGTTGACATAAATCACAGCAAGATCCTTTTTGACCCACCTCCTAGAGAAATGGAAATAAAAGCAAAAATAAACAAATGGGACCTCATGAGACTTAAAAGATTTTGCATAGCAAAGAAACCATAAACAAGATGAAAAGACAACCCTCAGAATGGGAGAAAATATTTGCAAATGAAGCAGCTGACAAAGGATTAATCTCCAAAATTTAAAGCGGCTCATGCAGCTCAATATCAAAAAACCAAACAACCCAATCCAAAAAATGGGCAGAAGACATTTCTGCAAAGAATATATACAGATTGCCAACAAACACTTGAAGGGATGCTCTACATCACTAATCATTAGAGAAATGATAATCAAAAGTACAGTGAGGTACCATCTCACACCAGTCAGAATGGTCATCATCAAAATTCTGCAAACAATAAATGCTGGAGAGAGTGTGGAGAAGAGGGAACCCTCTTGCACTGCTGGTGGGAATGTAAATTGATACAGCCACTATGGAGAACAGTATGGAGGTTCCTTAAAAAACTAAAAATAGAACTACCATATGACCCAGCAATCCTACTACTGGGTATGTGCCGAGTAATGGGATTGCTGGGTCATATGGTAGTTCTATTTTTAGTTTTTTAAGGAACCTCCATACTGTTCTCCATGTTCATTGCAGCACTGTTTACAATAGCCAGGACATGGAACCAACCTAAGGGTCTATTGACAGATGAATGGATAATGAAGATGTGACACATATATACAATGGAATATTACTCAGCCATAAAACATAACAAAACTGAGTTATTTGTAGTGAGGTGGATGGACCTAGGGTCTGTCATACAAAGTGAAGTAAGTCAGAAAGGTAAAAACAATTACTGTATGCTAACACATATATATGGAATCTAAAAAAAAAAGGTTCTGAAGATCCTAGGGACAGGACAGTAATAAAGACGCAGACATAGAGAAAGGACTTGAGGACATGGGGAGGGAGAAGTTAAGCTGGGGTGAAGTGAGAGAGTGGTGTGGACATATATACATTACCAAATGTAAAATAGATAGCTAGTGGAAAGCAGCTGCATAGCACAGGGACATCAGCTCTGTGCTCTGTGACCACATAGAGGGGTGAGATAGGCAGGGTGGGACGGAGGCGCAATAGGGAGGGGATATGGGAATATATTTATACATATAGCTGATCCACTTTGTTATATAGGAGAAACTAACCCAACATTGTAAACCAATTATACTCCAACAAAGATGTTAAAAAAAAGTGTCTTTAATGAGATATAATTTAAATACCATAAAATTCAGCTAGTTTGTCTAATTTATTCATTTTAGTGATATTATGTCATCATTACCACAATCCAGTTTTTTAATATTTCCATCCCTTAAAAAAAATTCTCTTGAGCACATTTGTAATTATTTCTTAATCTTATCCCAGCCACAGGCAATCCTGATCTATTTTCCAGTCTTTATAAATAATATGATCTAAATAATCAGTCTTTTCTAGACATTTCATATGCTTGAAATAATACAATATGTAATATTTTGCATCTAGCATACTATTATTGATGCTAATACATATTATAGCATATATCACTCAGTGTTTCATCCTTTTTATTGCTGAAGAGTATCCTATTGTATATTATGGAACATTTGGTTTATGCATTCACCAGCTGATAGACATTTGGTTTGTTTCCAGATTTGGGCTATCATGAATGATGCTGCTAAGAATATTTACATACAAGTCTTTGTGTGCACAGATGTTTTCACTTCTCTTGGATAGAATCTTAGGAACAGAATTGCTGGATCGTATGGTAGCTTTATGTTTAACTTTTAAAGAAACTGACAAAATGTTTTCCAAGGAACTATACATTCTTACATTCCCCTCCGCTAACCCCGCAATGTATGAAGGCTCCAATTTCTTCACATTCTTTCCAGTACTTGGTATTGACTGTCTTTTGATTACAAACATTCTATTGGATATTATCGCATTGTGGTTTAATTTGTATTTCCCTACTAAAAAATAATAGAGAGCACCTTTTCTTGTGCTTATCAACTATATATCTTCTTTGGTTAAATGTCTATTCTTTTGTTCATTTACATGTTTTGAGTTCTTTGACTTATTGTGTTTTAAGTGTTCTTTAAATATTTTGATATATTATTTGCAAGTATGGTCTCCTACCCTGTGGACTGTTGTTTCATTTTAAATGGTGTGTTTTGAAAGAAAAGCTTTATAATTCTAAGGAAGTCCAAGTTTCCATTTTTAAAAATAACTAATGCTTTAGGAGTTCTGTATAAGAATTCTTTGCCTAACTCCAGATAATGAAGAGTTTCACCTGTTTGTTGTTGTTGTTGTTCAGAAGTTTCACTCTTGTAGTTCTTACATTTATGTCAATGATCTATTTTGAGTTACTTTTTGTGTATGGTGTGAGTAAAGAGTGTGAGGGGTTTTTTGTTTGTTTGTTTGTTTGTTTTAATTTGTCTGTTCAGTTGTCTCAGAACTAGTTAGTGAAAGTACTATCCATTACCTACGGAATGCTTGGTATTTTTGTTCAAAACCAATTGACCAAAAATGTAAGGTTTAATTTCTGAAATATCGGTTCTCTTTCATTTATATTTATGCCTATCCTTATGCTACTGCCGTATTGTCTTGATCACTTTACCTTTAATATAAGTTTTGAAATCAGACTTTGTAAGTCCTCTAACTTTGTTTTGTTTTTCAAAGTTGGAGAAACTTTATTGGTCATACTTTGGTGGTGGGAATGTTCAGTCATATAACCACTAAGGCAAATAGTTTGGCATAAAATCTAGCAATCTTTAAACATTTATCACAGAGAAGTGAAAACTTACCATCATGCAGAAATTTATACACACATGTTCAAAGCAGTTTTATTTGTAATAGCCTTAAACTGGAATACACTTAACTGTTCTTCAGTGGTGAATGGGTAAACAAAGTGTGGTGTATCCACACCATGGAACACTACTCAGCAATACAAGAGTATGAACTATTGATACATGCAACAACGTGGATGACCATGAAGGAAACTGAGTGGAAAAATGCCAATCTCAAAAGAATATCTACTGTATGATTCTATTTATATAGCATTTGTGAAATGACATAAGTAAAGAGAGAGATACTGATTAATAATCGCCAAGTGATGGAGGCAGGGGGGTTGCATGGTTATAAAAGGATGGCATGAAGGAGAATTATGGTGATGGTACAGTCATGTATCTCAGTAGTGGTTGTAGTTATGCAAATTTACATGTGATAAAATTGCATAGAGCTACACACACACAGAGATGAGTACATATATAGCTGGTAAAATCTAAATAACACCTGTGGCTGTACCAATATCAGCTTTCTTGTTTTGATATTGTACTATAATTCTGAAAGATGTTAATATTGGGAGATCCTGGGAGAATGATTCAGAGAACCACCATGCACATTTATTTGCAACTTTCTATGAATCTATAATAATTTCAAAAGAAAAAGTTTAAAAATATGAAAACCTCCCCAAAATTCAGGGTTTCTTGAGAATGTACTTCAATTCTGAATAATAATGTTAAAGAAAAATAATAAGGCTTATTAAAAACTTTAAAAAAGTAAACAAGAACATTGTAGAAGATTAAGGAAATAAATAGATGCCCAAAAGATATAAAAAGTATGATTAATTCTCATATAGGGATAGCTGCTGTTAATATCCTGGTGTCCACATTTTTCTTTCTTTTTGTGAGTATAATAAATATTGTTTTATAATATGCTTTTAAAAATATTACATTGTGAGCATTTTACTATATCATTAAACGTTCTTTCACAATGTCATTTTAAATGTTTATATAAAAGGGAAATATGTGAAAACACCATAACTTCTAAAGAAATTATTGTTGGACATTTAAGTAAGTTCCTATTTTTACTATGGCAAGCAGAAGTTCAATAAACATTCTTTCAGATTTTTCTCTATATAAACCTATATTATTTATTTAGAATACATTTCTAGATATAGGAACTCTAGGTAAAAATTGGGCATATTTCTAACTTTTTTTTGAAATATCTTGAAAAATTGCTCGAGTCATCATACCAATTTATAGTCCCATCAGGAATATGTGAATTGTCCCACATACTCTTATATTCAAAAACACTGTTCATTATTATTGCTAATATGTATGTTTTATTATAAAATATTATATTCTATATATGCACAATGATACATAGATATTTTCTTCATTAACTTAATAGGCAAAATGAATCTCACTACTGTTTTAATTTGAATTGTCTTTTTCTCACATCCTTATAGGCCATTTGCATTTTCCTTTAGTGATTTGACCATTATTTCATTTACTCATTTTTTGGTAGAATATTTAACATTGTCTCTTATCAACTTTTGTTCTAATCAGTTTACAGTGATATTCTATATTCAAATTTCAAAGAGATTGACATGATTTTTAATGGATATATGTGTAGAACCTATTATGCTTTTTCAAAGTATTGAAGTTTATGAAATTGCTTTCTTGCACTTACCTTTGACCAATGTTCAATAAACTGAACACTCTACTATATTTTACCAATTTGGGAAGTGCTTTGGTCAGCCAATATAATTCTCTTCCTATTAGAACCAAAAAGGTCAATAAAATATTGACATCTTTTTGTAATATTTTCAGTTGTCAATATGCAGATATTATTTTAATATTTATTTATAAAGTAGTTGTTTTATTGCATTTGCTTTTTGGTCAATAGATGTGATATTAACCCTACTCCCCAAGTTCTCTCCCAGGCATAAAATAATAAAGACCTTGAGTTATTCCATAAAGAAATGGAAGAAAAGCAAATTCCTTTTAGCTTGTATGGCTGCTTTTCAGAATGTTAGATGTCTAGGGGTTAGTATATACACAAATCAGGATTTTTATATTCTATTTTTACTAATTATAGACTCCTTCTAAAAGTCTTTTAACATTTTAATGATGGGGCCTAACCATTTGTGAAATATGTGTTGTGGAAAAGCTGGATTATTTGAAGCTTAATTAATATTTTAAATGTCCTTTGACATCTTGGATTAAAAAGGTACTGATATTGCAAAATCTATGAAATTACAATTAGATTATTTTATTTAAAATTTATTGAGCATTTTAGATACAGAAACCAAATATAATAGACAGATAGAAACCAAAAGTCAATTTTTGGAAACTTGGTTACATTTTCCCTCCACACGTAATTGGAGAAGAGTATGATAAGCTTTCAAGAAGAGACAAAGGCCAAGAACAAGGCTTATATCTCCAATTCATTTCTAACTTGAAAATGTCATGTTTTATCAACAGTTTTGAGAATTCAGCTAATGTACATCATTTGCTGTAAAGCTGTTTCATTGTTATCTTGTTGGTTTTCTTTATCATCATTATGCAAGAAGTCACCTTAAGATACTGACTCTTACAGGCTTTGACTTTAGTTTCTTATGAAAAATTTATCAAAACGTGTCTGCTTGTGTTTGTGTGTGTGTGTGTGTGTGTGTGTGAGGAAGAAAGGAGCATTGGCGTTCTATGGAGAATGAGTGTGGTCTTTTTTACTGAATGATCAGAAAAATTTATTAGAGATTTACATGAGGCATCTCCATCACCATTTTAATTTTTGAGTTATATTTTCCATCAAAACAGTACACCTTTTTTCTTTGACTTTGCCCTCTTCTCAGCCCATCCAACTGTTTCATTGCCTCCTAATTTGTGATACTACTCTTTTGGTTTCTGGGCATTTAAGTTGGCCTAATAGGAATATTTTAATATCAACTAAGAGACCTATTCTAAAACTAAGCTGCAGTCTCCAATCAGAAAAGCTTGATTCCTTTTGATAAGTGATATAACATTTACTTAAACCTATTTCCACTTTGACATACTGTGGGTTGATAGGAATCATAAATGTTTTCTATACATTAATAATATTAATATTTCCCTTTAAATCCATAAGATATTCCTATATAAAGTATATTTCATAAATATACATCTTATCACATCATTCTCTTGTGATGTTCTTCAGTGGCTTAGTTCTATAACAAAATCTAAAGTTGCTAATGTGGCCTACAATTCTCTGATCAGATCACACTGTCTGCTTCTTTCAGTCTTTATTCTTCCCAACTTTCGCAGTTCTAGCTTTGCTAGAAACCATCCCCCACCAACTGCCAATTCTTAGGAAATGCCTGGTTTCTTTTTTTTTTCCAAGCTTTGCACAGTTTCCTGCATCTAAAGACTGTCTCCAATTCCAATTTTACCTTCAAAAGGCTGATGCCATCTAGCTTATAGACTGCCTTCCCCGGAATGCCATCTTCTAAACGTAGTTTACTGCATTACACTCTTGTAATAATTCAATAAATGTATACACATAAATTAAATTATGAATTTATATCTTAGTGCCACATGAGACAGGGAATCAGTCCATTTGGTTCATCATTTCACTCTCATTGTCTTGCCAGTGCCTGGCACATAGGAGACCCCTGATAAGTATTTATTGGCCTGATTGGTGATGTATGTTTCAGAAATATAACAGAGGAAATGTTTAGAAGTACCCTAGAGGTAACCTAATATTGTTTGTTATTTCTCCATAAAATATCATTTACAATATGTTATCTAGCTTCTGCTTGCCTGTCTTTACACACAGGGTCCTATTGCATCACCAGCAGCCCATTTTACTTTCAGACAGTACCAGATGTTACAATGACAATTCTTTTTCAACCAAATTTTTTTTTTCTTTTCAATATTCCTTTCCTAAAGATAGTGTATATTAGATTATTAACACTTGATTATTTCAGTACTTATGGTTATATATATCCAAGATGACGTGTATGAATATAATAAAAATCAATAAATTACATATGGAGAGCAGGCATCAGTTTGAAATATAACCTGTTATATTCTAATTGGAGTGAGCTTTTAAACTATCGCCTCCATGACCTTTTTCCACAGCATCTGCTATATAAAATAATATTAATAAAAGCTAACATTTACTGAGAATCTCCTCTTTGATCTGAGTGTTGTAAGTATAGTAACTAATTTACAATAACTGTACAGGTACTTTAGTATTATCTTATCATACATTATTATAAAACTAAATGATTTACTTTTTAGTAAGTGTCTGAGAGTGGTAATTAATAATGCTATCACCTATTAGTAACTTAATGAGAATTAGATTAACTGAGTATTGAAGAAAGTTGAGTTTTTTGACAAGTAAGGAATAATTTAGGGGTGAGGGGTGTACCTAGCCAAGGCATGACTGTGAGCAGGGGATTGAATTACATCGGTAATACAGAAGGGCTTCCACATGGAGGATGAGGGAAACAGAAATGAGGGATGAATAACATGAGAAAACAAACATCACTTGCTTCATGAGTCTAGAACCATTTCAACTGCCCTAACAGTTTAGTTTTAATTAGAAAATTAAATTCAAGCCCGTTTGTGTCAAAGATGTGAACTTCAATATATCCCGTAATCAGCCTTCTTCTTGATTTCATAGATCATTCTCACTCTTAGGTGCTATGAAGGTTTTCTCAGAGAGAATATTTTGGTTTCTCACTTATCAAAGAAAAGCAAGTTTTTCTATTTACTGTGAAAGTTATATAAGGAAGTGTCAACATTCAAAACTAATTGAAAAATTCACTCTCTTCTCCAGAACTCACACTGTCTTCCAAAACACAGTTCAATTCAAGGTGCAAATTATAGTGTGTGTGTTTTGAACTATAACCAAATCATAATGTATCGAGGTTTTACATAATGGAATAAATGCTATTACTTGTTCACATGGTAACAATATTGAAAATAAATTTAATCCTTATCTCTCTGGAAAGGAGATGAAAAATATTCTTCAATGTAATATTGTTGTGAAAATTCTACTACCTAAGTATCGAGAGATGCTTATAGAGATTTGTGTATCATTATTAATAAGTTAATGCTGGCAAAGTCCCAATATTCATGTTGCTTTCTTTGGCAGGTATTGGATGTTTTGAGGAATAGAGCTTGTGTATTATTTTTGTCATGCTGAGCCATTCTGTTTTTTTCCTCAGCAAAACTATGTTCAAGGAACATAGCAGTTGAGAACTTCTGAGAGATATCTTTGTGTGTGAATAATATCAATTGCAAACCTTTCCAGATTATCTTATAATTATTTATTTTGTCCCCAAATAAAAGTCTTAATAAGCAAGTGAAATATTTTCCACAATATTCTGTAATATATAGTGTAAGTAAAACATGCATTTGCTCTTTTTATTCTATCATTTATAAAGTTTATGCAAAATATTATGTAGGATTTCATAGCCTGAAGTACACAGATGGGTTCCAAAGCATTCATGAATGCTTAAATTACATGAAAAATTCTGTGTGAATGTGCTTCTAAATGTAATTTCTATTATCATACTTTTTCTTGGGGAAGAATTCTTAAAGTTCATCAACTTAGCAGAAGGCATTCTATAACAAACAAAAAATTAAGAATCACTGCTTCTGTCTACAGTCACCATTAGCTTCTTTCACAGTATGCTAATAATGAGTTTACACTTATTTGTCACTTTATTTGTATTAAGCATTGGCTTAAATGCTCTACATATAATAACTCATTTAATAGTTCAGTAGTCTTACAAAGTAGGCTCTAATTTTATTTCCATCTTATAGATGAAAGGACTGAGTCATAGAGGCTTAATAATGTGCCCAGGATCACCCAGCTAGTAAGTGACAGAGCAAGGATTTGAACCTTGGCTACCAGTTTCCAGAATCTGTGCTATAATGCATAATATTAAATGAACTTTTATTAAAAATGTATATGATTAAGTTCTGTGGACCAGACATTTATTTAATCACTTTATACATGTTATCTCATGTGATCATCACAATAACATATGGATTAAATATAGTTTAATGTTTATATTTTATAGCAGAGAAAACTAAAGTTTGAATAGTTTAAATAATATATGAATGGAATAATATCTATGCCACTTGACGTCTAGATATTGTCCAATGAATGAAAATATCACATTTTTCCTCTCCCTGAGGGCATGACATGTAGAAGAGATTTTACATGTAAAAGATTTGAAAAAAGAAAGCATATCCTCTAACTGCAGTGTTTATGTACCATATAAGAAAGGTTAGGAAAGCAATGAAGTTGAAATAGAGGTAAAACTCCAACATTAGCATTCCTATTCAGAAAATATTTTCATGAAAAGCAATCAATATGGATAGCCAGAAAGGAAATTTTGGATTTATTTGATACCTACTTTCATTTAGGTACATAACCAACTATTTTTCTCCACATAAGAAGCAGGTCAGTTTTCATTTTGCATTCTCTTCTGCTGGGCACTTGTGTTCATGGGTCCAAGATTCTTTCAAAATTTTGTATCCTTAGAGCTATTTCCTTGAATTTATTGATTTCATTTCATTTTGCACAGAAACAGTTCAGCTTGGTAGCTTCCACTTAAAGCCAACTTTCTTTTAAAGTACCTTGGAATTCCCAAACAGTTTAGATGTTTGCCAAACTCACAAATCTTAAAGAAATTCTGCAGATTGTTAGCCTTGTTTGTGCTCATCATTGTTTTCCAGCTCTTCACCTTAACTGAATCCTGATTTTCTCCCAAAGGCCGCATTTGCATAGTGGGCTGGGGAACCTGTCTCCTTTAAGCTTTTAGGTGCTGTTTCTGATGAGAGCTTCACTCCTATGACCCAGTTGTCTCTGTTAGGAGACACTTCTCCCATTTGCCCATTCTCTCCAATCCTTCTATCTCTTTCCAGCTCTTTATACTTTCTCCCCCTATATGTCTTTAGACCCGATTCATATTTGTTTTCTTCAACCTGTCACCATTTTTACTTTCTGGTTTTATAATCTCTGCTGGCAACCTATGGATGGAAATTACATTGATCACAGTATTATTCAATGCACATCAGCCACCTGCCAGAATCTCTCTAAAACCTGGGAATGGACTATGAAAGGCATTGTAACATAGTAGAAAGAACACAGGCATTAGAAACAGGGCAGAATATGTTAGTTCCTAGCTGAGCAGATTTATTCAGTTACTTAGTACATTGAAATCTGTTATTACATCTGTTAATAGAAACAATACATGTTTCTCAGAAAGGTATTTTGAAATAGTGCATGTGATTTTGTTACGTATAGTTTGCTAGGCAAATTGTAAAATATAAGTAACTACAAGAGGACTGTTCTTAGATCAATGATGATAGTGGCAAAGGCGAAGATTATGAATAATCCAATTCTACACAGCTGAGGTCCATTTAAAACAATTTTTAAATTGCAGTGTTTTGGAAGTCTCAATTCTTAATTCTTAATTTATTCATTCAATAAATTTAGTTGAGTGTCTTCTACGTGCTGGACTCCATGTTTATAACTATATCGGGTTCAAAGTTTTATAAGAATAATCCCTATTAGCGTTTGGGTCTAAATCCTTATAGTATTTATAATTATCTCTATCTAGATATCTGTAAATGCCATTTTTATGAATATAAATCAAATTATACTTCTTTAAAATTTAAATGAAAATCATAGCAATTGTGGTCCATTTCTGTCTCTCTTCCCACCTCAATTCAGCATTAGGACTCATTCACTTATGACACAATGTGCTAAAGGAATTCAATAAATAGGCTAAGGTGAAGAAATTTCTAACGTAGTAGAGGAAATATATATTCCCTTTCATTACCATATGTAAAATAGAACATCCTCTCCTACCTTCTCTATCCTCTAATTTTGATTCACTTTCTCTATTGTACTTATTTATTCCTTATCAAACATATGTACTTTCTACTTATCCCACTAAAATGTAAGTCCCATGAGAATAGGATATTGCCTATGTTGTTCATTACTCTATCCCCAGAATCTACACTTAGTAATTGACACTTAGAAGCTACTCTGTGCATACTTATGGCATAATAATTTATGTGATTATTTGATCTCTCTGTCTCACTCTGTCTCTGTGCTTCAAACTCCATGAAGACCCAGATTGTGTGTATTCTGTTTATCACTGTCCCAGTATGACCTACAAAATACTTGGTATATTATATATGACCAATAAATATTATGAACAATTGAAAAAATAAAGAGGAAATCAGATACAGTCATTTCATTTCTTTTGAAAAAACTATTACATTAATTTATCTTTCCAGAGTAACTTATATCAGCCTAGTAACCTTATGGCTTTGATCTTATATTTGGTGATGTATTTTTAATGTGCATATATCTCATTTTCCTGTCTCGATTATTCTATTATATTCTTTATTAGGGCCAAAGGATTATTAATTATAAGATGCTACATAAATAAATCTTTAAGACCAGGCACAAATTTTATTTCCTCTATATTTGGCTATGTCCTCCACAGATCATTGTCTTACTTTATCTTCCTTATGACTTTGTATGGCTTTCTTCATGTTATGCTTTTACTTGTTTATTTTGGAATGTAAGTAGATTTGTTTATGTCTACCTTTCTTTTCTAAAAAAATGTCTTCTAGCTTACAAGAAACAAGATAACATTTTTAAAAGTTAAGAAAGAAGAGGCAAAGAGAAAACACATGGAAATAGGAGTGAGGTCAATACACAAATACACGCTATGAAATACCAAGTATAACCTGCTAGGGTGAGCCATTAATTTGTTTCCAAGTGGAAGTCACCACAAAGAGAGTAAGAGATCTTTCATGTAATATACTAATTCATAGGATAGAAATTAATAGATTAGTTCTAAGGAATAATACTATTGCTCAAAATAAGATGAGGAAGAATTATTTCCCAGTAAACCTCAGGAAGAATATCCAATTTTAATCAATGAATGACACCCTGGGCAACAGTTCTACTGTTGGCAATTATCCGTATCTGGTTCCTCACACACCCCGGCACAATTACATAAAGAGGAAATTCCACCAGGGACCAATAAATGGGCCAGGCCTATGTCTTTCTGCTGATGTGGCTTAGTCTGAGAAATTTAGACTGCATTCCTTTAAGAAACCCTGTGCTTTTGACAGACAGTTAAGTAATAGTTTCCAGATTTATTCCCTTGCCTACACTTGGAGCACAGATACATTCGTATAATTGGACAAACTTTTGTAATTTTTCAGGGAAACCAATTCTCTGGGGCAGAGGTATGGTTTCTCCAGACATTCAGTCTGTACTTTGAAATGTACATTTTCATCTCTGGAGGGATCCTTGCAGGAAACCCCAGGACACAGCAAAAAACTAAAAACAAAAACAAAAAAAACAAAAAAAACCAATAATCCAGGACTTACAAAGATAGGTGAAACTTGATGAAACGCCCTTGCAGTGGTTGTGTGAGTGAAACTGAATGTGGCCTTTGTCCGTTTGGCATGGAGTTCTTATTACTGAGCTATCAGAAAGTATTAATTTCCACTCCCTGAACAAAATTTATGGTGATACTGCAGAGTATCTAGGTAGAAGACAAAGCACAGGAATGTAGGACTGAGCCCAAGTAATCGGACATATCCTTCTGAAAAGGTGCCATTTATCTTTATTGCCTTAGATAGTTCTCTTTCTTTAAGGACAATATTACTCCAATTTTGGTTATATCCTTTAAGGAGTGGAATACAAAATACATATGAAAGTTAATATTTCATGAGAATAAGAAAAGCAATTTCAATTTTTAAAAATGACAAAAACTACGAACATCTTATCCAGAAACCGGTGTTAAGTTAATGAAACTTTAGCATTAATATCTTTCTGGAAAATCCCCTGTTCTTCATCCTGACAGAGCTAGAGGGAATCAAAGCCCATAACAAAACCTAGATCCTTACGGACGTAGAACTCCCTTGATTTTAAGTTATACTGGGTGATGTGACAGTTCTCTCTCAAAGTATCCCCTGTAAACCAGGGATTGGCAGTGAGAAAGTTGTCCCTCCAGGCTTTCTTTGCAGCAGCTGCCACACCAGCTCCCTCAGAAGGCAGCAGCTGTGGCATTTTCCAAGCTCAAATGGCATTCATCTGAGGTCTACTCTCACAGATATTCTGGAAGAGGTAGCACTGCTCCTTCCAACCACTCCAACCCCCTTCCCTGTCTTCCTGCCCAGGTACTCCCACCTTCCCTCTCCAGACACCCTCCCTCCAACACACACCCAATTGCACACACATTTTTAAGACCAAAAGAATTCCTAAACTGAATGGAGGTAGATTAGATTTGCTGTTAATCTGAACATGTGAGGGATTCAAGCATAGGACTCTTATCTATACCCCACATCACAAATCTAGACATTGTTGTTGCTAGAGTTACACTGAAAAATGTAAGTTCACCAAGAACAAGTGCGTCAGAGCCATCCTCCCGAGACTTCAAGGAGAGATGGACAATAAAACTTTTGATTATTTTAATTCATTTCTCTTCCTCTGGTTCACCAAATGTAATCCTAGTGGTGGAAAAGCATCATTGGAGGTCAACAACTCATATTTTCCAAATTTTACATGTGTGGCCTAGACAGAGTGTGTTGAGCTAATTGGGAGCCATAATTTCTTTATTTCTTCGATACTCCTTCATGCCATAATACCAACCCAATATACTGCTTCAGACCTAAGAGGGAAGTAAGGATTTACACAGACTAAAAACCGTTTTTCATTTTTGAAAATCAATAAGTCTAGAAACTTGCTAAGAATTTATGGAATTCATCTACACTAAACAAATATGAACGTCATTTATTTTATATGATCTTATTAATGATAATAAAAACATACATTTTGTGGAATGCTCTGTAATCTAAAATGTGCTTTCATGTTTATTCAGTTCCTTATTCATTCGTCTCAGTTTTTTTCATTCATGATGAGAGAAAAGCATCTATTTTTAATTATACCCTTTGATAAAATAACATACAAACATTTCTACTTTCAGTTACACAAGGATAGTAGGACTCATTTTTGTTTCCACAAGAGTTCCACTATATTTTCAGTTCTTTGCACATCAGGCTAAGTGGCAACTAGCCCCTTATTTAGAGAATCTTCATTTTCAGCTGTTGGCACGGCCATCCTTTCAGCTGCTCTTAGCCTCTAGAGCCTGCACATAATAAATAATACAATCTGTTGGAAGCCTCTAACAGCTTTAAATGTTTCTGCTAATATGCCTGTGGCATTTTAGACAAGACTTCTAAAACTTCCCTAAAATCTAGGAATTACAAAACATTTATGGGTTTTAAAGGGCATAAATTAATGAACTGCTTGATTTTCTTTTAAATGAGATGTCCATTTTCCATCTCAATCCCTGAGCGTGTATTGCTCTCTGATATCCAAAGGTCTGGGGCAGCTAATCACCTATTATGAAGGACCAAACTCTTTACTGTATCTGCATTAAGACTGATCTCCTGAATTGTACTATTAGTTTGCGAGTCAGTATATTAGAGCTGAAAACCTCAAATGGGTCAGCTCTTGTTGAATTCTGGAAAGAGAAAAGGCTCTTGTTGTTTATTCACATTTGCAAGGTCTGCATCCTCACTCTTTCAAATTCTAATCCTTGTGGCAGGTTCCTGATAAGGAAAATGTTAAAGCTTCCATAGCATTTCAGAAGTGAGGCACAGATAATAAAGAAAATAATAAAGACAAGACGCAGTCTATATTTTCATCTCAGATTATTCTCTGAGAAAGTCCTAATGGGTGAGGTGGGATGTTCACTGTTAGTGGGGTTGAATACTGTTTTAAGCGGGCTTCCAAGCCTCCAGAAATAAAGCCAGTTTCACTCTAAGAGCTAAAGAAAGAGCTCTTTTGCAAAGGGGATTGTTGTTTGCTATTTTTGTGCCCATGATGCAAACCTTTCCAGTACTGAGGTTTTACACATGGATATATATCAAGAAGCTAGATTTTTGTTCAAAATGTTAAAATTTTTTTTCCATGTAGAATGTAACTTTAAAAACTCAGTTCAACAATGGAAGAATGGTATTGTTGATCAGCAGTCTACGTTTCCATTCATTATACTTTAGCTATTCCAAACTGAGGATGAACTTGGTCCATCATAATTTTAAAGTTCTATGAATTCTACATACTTTGCTATGATTTGAGAAAAGGCTAAAATGGTGCCGGTGGCATAATTATATTAAAACACTTTGTTAAAGATAATAAACTCAAGAGAACAGTTGAACGTATAAATAGAAGAACAACTGAAATAAGTGACGTTTCAAAGTTACAAGTATGGCAACTATAAGTAATTCGCTTTTTCTTGGTCTTCTGTGACACCATGCTGTCCTGACTTTCCTGGCACTTCTCTCTTTGATATTTTGGCCTCAGGTTTTAACATATATTAAGGACCTGAAATTGGTACTCTGCCTATTTCCTTGGAAAGCACAACCCTTCTCACAGGTTAGATAATGCATTAATTGATCCAGGAATCTTAACTATCCATCATGGTTTGTCTACCAAATTCCATCCTACTTATTCAGCCTACGTGTTTGATATTTCCTTTTCCCTTCCCTGCTATATTATCAAACAAAATATACCTAAAAATGAAGTTTTATTGAAATCTATCTAATTTATCTAATGACATTTATGTGCAAGAGATTATAATAGATCTAGTCATTCATAATCTTTCCCTTTAGACTGATATGCTACTTAATATTTTTGTTAACTCTTTAATTCATTTTGCACTTTTTGAATGTGTTCTGAATGTGTGTTCTGTATGTCAAGCCACTCAGTGATAAATTCCATGGAATCAGTGATGAGTATAAAGTTTTATTATAGGATGCTATAAAACAACAAGTTTCTGAGTAAATTGTCACAAAATTTATTTAAGTTACATTTGTGAATGTTCAAGTGGTTAGAGGACTTTTCTAAGAGACAAAAAAGGGAAAAAACCACAATAAACAGAAAATAGCTAGTTTAAAATAAACATCTGAGTCATAAACAAAGAGAAAACTTGGGTTGTCCCAGTAAAAAATATCAATGTTCAAGCAAGAATTAAGAGACTAAACTTTGTGTCAGTTGTAAGGTAGGGAAAGAAACTTGAAAAACCTGAAATTTAGCTAAAATATTTAAAGGGATAAATAGTGCCCTCTACCCCCTAGTGGAGAGCAAAACTAAATTATCTCCGTAGGAACAATCTACAATTTAGACTCAAGATTTCAACATGTTAGAGGTAACAGAATAGCACAGTGAATGAGCAGCAAAAGACTAACAATGACTAGGGGTATTTGAAACATAATAAAATAGAACTTTTCAAAATAAGACTTTAAAAACAATAGTTGAAATTAAAAATGAAATGTGTAGGCTTCTGGTTTAAAGTAGAAAGTTGTAAAAGAATGTTGCTCTTGTCCTAACAACAAAAGCAAGCAAGATCAACCACATACTTATAGCTATTATTTTCTACCCATCATAGAGGATATAAAGAAATATAAGTGAACTAAGTGATCTAAACTCCAGAGAATAAAGAGAGAAAAGATGCACGGGTACTCTCATCCATTGACTGAAACAGAGAGAAGATAAGGTATTTGCAAAAGATTAGGGTAAGAAAAATCAGTCTAATTAAAAAAAAATTTCATTTTCATGTGTTGGCTGATGTGACAGATTAGGGTCAGAGGATCCCCAGACACAGAGCAAAACTGTTTTAAATCTATTTTCCACCAGCTTCCACAGAGTGCCGAGGGTTGTACCATAAAATCAGAAACAGGGAAGAAATCTTGAGAGAAACTCTCCAGGGATTGCAGGCTTTCTAATAAGGAAGTGACCAGAACAGTAGTGTGCCCATTTCTGGAGATAAATATAACTCAATTCAAACTCTTTTGAGCTGTTATAGAAATGTATGGCACAAAATAAAAACCCATGGAAAATCAAGAAACTGTGAAACCTTTGAGAAAGGAAAGAGTCAATAGAAGTAAACACAAAGAGATTTCAGATGTTGGAATTATCAGTCATAGACTTTAAAATACCTATGATAAAATGTTAAGAAATCTAGTGCAATGCATAAGCCATGAGAGAGCATTCTAGGAGTATGTATGTATGTAGACTAAGAAAAATACCCTAAAGAGATTGCTTGATATAACACAATAGTAAAATTAATGGGCTCATTAGAAGACTAAATACAGGTCAATAGAAAATGATAAAATTGAGGCACAAAGAGAGAAATTAGTTTAAAAAAGGACAAATCATCAAAAGTCTTTCGAAGAATGTGAAGTGATTTAACATACTTATAATCAAACTTTCAGGAGAACAGAGAAACGAAATGGGATGTATAAGATATTTGTTAATATAGTGGCAGAGAGATTTCCAAAATGGATGAAAGGCATCAACCAACAGAATAGTAAACATGAAGCAAGTTACATTAAAAAAAAAAAAAAAAATCTAGGTATATTATAATCCAGTAGGTAAAAAGCACAATAAAAAGCAGAATGTAAAGGCATCTAGAGAAAAATGGACACCTTATACACAGAGGAAGATTATATGACTGCTAATAGTTTATCAGAAACAAGAAAAGTTGGGAGAAAAAAATCTGGAAGAAAAAACAGGCTGTTTTGGTTCTCAGTCCTTTGGACTGCAGATCTCGGGTTTGTAACTTCCATAATCACACAAGTCAATTCTTTATACTATAGGTAGATAGATAGATATCCTGGCTAGTAGAGACTTTGGCGTTGAGAGTGTTTGTAGAGGAACAGAATAATGATGAGCTTTCTGAATTGGTTCTGGGGTTTCTTGACTTGAATCTCTAATCTGATGGAAAATGCTAATGACTCTGTTTCCAGCAGTAACAAGAACACTGATAGTCAGTCCATGGTGAGATCTGGCAATAGAGATATACACAATATCAACATTGTATATTCTTCATCAACCACTTAATAGAAGCAAGGAGATGGGTGACTGTGTATATAAAACTTTCAAATATTTTTGGAAAACTAATAAATATAATGGGATTTGCTGATTTTTCCAATGTTTCTGGACAGAGTGGTATAAGAAAAATGTGCTCAGGGGTTCAAATTCCCAGCTCAAGAATGACATAAATGACCGCAGAGTTTTCATGTGTATCCTAAAGAGATACCATTATCTTCTGTAGCCCCAGGGCTGATGTTGCTGAAAATCAAATGCAGAAACTCGTTCTGTGACTAGTTGAATTACAATGCAAGTTGAAACTCTCAGCCTCACAAGGTGTCTGCTGTTAAAGTGAGGGCATCTATTGGGAAAGAATGTGATCTTGTAGTTGGAATAGGTACCTGTGGGAAAATCCTGGTGAGGCCGGGGACATTGAGACTCTAAATTCTGATGAGTTATCTTTGCCAGTGGAAAAGGCCTCCCCATCCCCAAGCACAAGCATATACCCCATTCCCAGGGTAGTGGCTTCCCCACTTTCATCGTCTCCAGCTCCATCTTAAGGGATTGACTCTTGCTGCCTGAGAGCACTGTAATGGCCTCCCACAAGACAGTTCCCATGAAAAATGGCAGTGCTGATTCTCCTCAGGACCACACCCCCTCCACCAACTTCTTTGCTCCTAGAACTATAACCAGGCTCAAGTCACAGCAGGCCCTCAAAGGTGAGGTACAAAGAATGAGCAATGAAGAAGTGTGTTACACTCCAAAAGAACTACTTGAATTTTCTAATTTATATAGACAGAAATCTAGGGAATATGTGTGAAAATAGATATTAAAGGCACAGGATAATGGTAGAAGGAACATAAAGTTGGATTAGGTCAAATTTATTGATATGGGCTTGCTTAGCAGAGATTCTGGATTTAATGTCACAGCTTGGGGACTTAAGAAGGGCTCTAACAGTTTGGTTGGTTGGTTGACTGAAACATAGAACAAAGGTGGCCCACAGTGAGCTAACTGAAAATACTGGATCTGCCTTGGTTAATGTAGAAACAGTAGTTCAAATGCATAGGCGATTGAAATGTCAAAGTGGATTTTGCCATATTTAAAGGGTCCAGAAACCATGCCTTTAACCACTACTGTGAGAAATAAATTTGTGAGTGGAACCCCAGCATCCTTGAAGAATTCTGTGATTGTTGTTTTCTGTTGGCTAGACCTTACAGTGGGAACCACAGTCACTAAACTGGAAAACCTAAATGCAGTGAGAGAAATATAGATCTCAGGGCGGCAGGGGCCAAGTGGCTGAACTCAACTGCCTAGAGCAAGGTGGGTATAGTTATCGTAACAGAAAGCAGGGTCAAGCAACTATTAGAATAGTCTGACTCACACAGACCTATGATGTTGGCTAGTTGATCATGGAGTTTCTAAAAGTGAAATAGGTAGAAAGTATCTAAATCTGTTCAGGTGGCTATAAGAGAATACCATAGACTGGCTGGCTTAAACAACAAACGTTTATTTTTCACACTTCTGGAAGCTGGGAAGTCCAAGATCAAGGTGCCTGCAGATTCTCTGTCTGGTAAGACCCTTTTTCCAGTCATATATAAAATGTCTAATGTTCTTAGAAGAAGTATAAGACTATTTTTTAAAAAATAAATTCATTTATTTATTTATTTTTGGTTGGGCTGGTCTTCGTTGCTGTGCACGGGATTTCTCTAGTTGCAGCGAGCGGGAGCTACTCGTTATTTCGGTGCACAGGCTTCTCATTGCAGTGGCTTCTCTTGTTGCAGAGCATGGGCTCTAGGCATGCGGGCTTCAGTAGTGGTGGCTCGCGGGCTCTAGAGCACAGGCTCAGTAGTTGCGGTGCGCGGGCTTAGTTGCTCCGCCTCATGTGGGATCTTCCCGGACCAGGGCTGGAGCCCGTGTCCCCTGCATTGGCAGGTGGATTCTTAACCACTGCACCAAGAGGGAAATCCCATAAGCTTATTTTTGGAGAGTAAAATAAATTATTATCTCAGTTATTAAAATTTTGCTAGAGAATTATAAGGAAATGCTAGAGTTATTTTACAAATAAGTGATTGATCTCCAAGTTTGCCACCAAATAATTAAATGTAGAATACAAGTTCTTTGTAAAAAGACCTAAAGATGAAAGGATTAAAAGTGAAAAAGTATAAGTACTTTCTTTAGCTTTAGATGAACTAGGTAATGTAATAGACACTGCACAGTTAATACTAATGAGCAAATTTTGCATTAAAGGACTTCCAACTCAAAAACAGTTGTTGTCATTTTACAGCCTAAAGAATTAAATTATCTTTTAACTTTTTACTTCTGTTAAAGAAGAATTTGAGCTAAATATGAGAGGATAAGTTTTATCTTGACAGATGGTGCTCCAGCTGTATTAAGTCAAAACTATAAATAATTATTAAAATGTTAATTAAAGGGACTTTTATGTTTTTCTTACTTCTTTATTCCACTGTTTTATACATAATGAAAATAGTTGTGCTTGATTTCTGAAGCAGGCTATTAAGATTGTCATGGATACAGTTGTGAAAATTATTCAGTCTATAGGACAGATGCTATGAGTCATTAACTGTTTATGGAATTTGCAGAAGAAATAGAAGACAATGAATTGAATAATCTTGTGTTCTTGCCAATTTACTCTGGTTTAACATAGAAGAGTTTTTTTGTTTTGTTTAAAGATTTACTGTACTGTTAATTCCAATTGCAGTTTTTCTTGAAACCAAGGGATGTCTGCCAAAACTTTAATAATCAAAGACAAAATATGGCAGTGTGATTTATGTTTTCTCACAGACATCACACTGCATATGAATGAGCTCAGTTTGAAGCTCAAGGAAAGGAAAAGTTTATTTGTCATCTAAATAGATATGGAATATATGTTAGAGTTGAATCCTCAAAATGAGAATGAATTATAATTTACACATTTTTCTAACATGAATCAACATACTGATGATTTTAGTTGCAATTTACAGTGTTATACACATGTACATATGGTGTAAAATCTATAAAAAATTTGAAGAAATTTTGATCATGATAAATTTAGAGTTTTTTTTGATAGAGGCAATACTCCTCTGAATATTATAACACTATTGAGTTGACATGAGAATTAATGAATTTACTTGTACAGATATATTTTGAAACTCCTGTGCTTTTCTTCAGTCAAATCGAGTCTTAAAAAATTAGATAAGCTATAGGAGAATCTTTACATATGTTTAGAAAAACTTGGTTCTGTTCATCTGCATTTCAACTGAAAATTTTATGAAATAGAAATATAGACCATGCATTTCCAATTACATTTCAGCATTCAAATAGAGATGTGCTAGAAGGGTAAAACTGACACCAGATTTCAATGACTTAGAATGAAAATTATTAATAATTTTCATAATTAATAATTAATTTTATATGGATTAAAGTGATTGAAAAGATATTTAAATGATTTGAGAAGATAATATCTTGTATAATTGAGTTACATAAAATATATTATTAAAAGTAAGTTCAGGCTTCCCTGGTGGCGCAGTGGTTGAGAGCCCGCCTGCCGATGCAGGGGACACGGGTTCGTGCCCCGGTCCGGGAAGATCCCACATGCTGCGGGGCGGCTGGGACTGTGAGCCATGGCCGCTGAGCCTGCGTGTCCGGAGCCTGTGCTCCACAACGGGAGAGGCCACAACAGTGAGAGGCCCGCGTACCGAAAAAAAAAAAAAAAAGTAAATTCACATGTTTCTTTTTGCTGTTTTTTTTTTTTTTTTTTTTTGCAGTATGCGGGCCTCTCACTGTCGCGGCCTCTCCCGTTGGTGGGATTCTCCCGGACCGGGGCACGAACCCGTGTCCCCCGCATCGGCAGGCGGGCTCTCAACCACTGCGCCACCAGGGAAGCCCATCTTTTTGCTGTTTTTAATGTGAAAACCAGAATATTAAAAATTGTCAGGATTTGTCTGTTGGACAGAACTTCATTAGAGCAACCACTAAAAAAAATAATTCAAAGAGTTTGAGTAAATAAGATAATTTTGGACATAAAATTCAGTCATTACAATAATCAAATAATACAAAAAATATAGGGAACAAAGACAAAAGGGGCTAATAGATTATCAACTATAGGCTTCAATAAAGGAATTTCAAAGGCCTGACATTTGGAGGATTTCTGTTTCTGACACAAACACAAAAGTAACAGGGATTAGATTTATCCTCCCAAGTAGAAGGGGGAAAAAAAAAAAAGCAGGAAGGAGAACAAAAAGGACAAAAGATATACAACAACAGTTCAGAGGACACTGGACACTAGACAGTGAAGGACAATGATCCCTGGGAAAATGGGAAAAAAAAGCCCTACTGTGGTCCCAGGTTAATACCTACTGAGGGTTTCCATGGTATGATACAGGGATGTGGAAACCAGGAAATTAAATAGGTTGAGGATATGAATATTAGAGTCGAGACCAAGGCAGCTAGACTTTACAGATATAGTAACAAACAGCAGAAAGCTTCACAGAGAGAGATCTCCACAGATCCGCATAGGGTTTCTCTTGAGTATTATTCAGCAGTGTACTGATCAGTACATGTCTGTGAAGAAACTACTTATGTCTTAAAAAATAACCAACCAAAAGTATAAAAAGGCACAGTACTGGAAACTCACAGAATGGGATTGTAGCCCATTGCCATCAGTCAAACTAGAATACCTCATTGCTCATGAAACGCTGGGTGGCAAACCCAGAAGGTCTTGCATCAGAAGTGGGCAATAATTCGTCCAAGTCTAAACAAGATTCTCACTTGACCTAACCGACCATAATATAAAGCCAACAAATCAAATCATTTTCAAGCAACTTAGCTGCATCCCCAAACAAAGCTGAAGAACGTTTACAGAAATACAAAAATAACTAGAACCCAAGAAAGTAAAATTAACAAGGATTGGCATCCAGTGAAAAAGTACTAGTAGGCATGCAAAGAAGCAGGAATATATGGCCAATAATTTGGAAAATAGTGAATAAATCAAAACTAACTCACAATTTAAAAATATGTCAGAATTATCAGGCAATGATGTATGAAGTTACTATAACTGCATTTCACATATTAAAAACTTAGAGACATAGAAGATATTTTTTAAAAAGGAAATTGAAATTCTAGAGGCAAGTACTACAATGCCTGAAGTTTAAAATATACTAGGTGAGATTAATAGCAGTTTAGATAATACAGAAGACTAGTAAAGACATAACAATAAAAACCTTTCCAAAATGAAATAGTATAAAAAATCAAAATTGTAACAATTTAAATTGAGGAAGATGTCAGTGAGCAATAAGACATATACGTGTGTGTGTGTGTGTGTGTGTGTGTGTGTGTGTGTGTGTGTATGTGTGTATGTATAATGGGAGTTCCCAAAGGCTCGGGTGGGAGAGGGATATCTGAATTAATAATAGCTGAAATTTTCCCATATTCGATTAAAATGATAAATTCACAGTTCCAAGATATCCAGTGAAACTAAAGCAAAAGAAAGATGCAGAATGGCATAAAAGAACATTACAATCAAGATGCTCAAAAGCAGTGATTAAGAAAATGAAAAGAAGGAAGACAAAAACACATATATAGAGAAACAATCTTAGGAATAATAAAATCTTATCAGAAACAGGGCAAGCAAGAATACAATGGAGCAACATCTTAAAGTACTTGAAAAAAAAATTTAGAATTCTGTACCCAGTGAAAATATTTCAGTCTATTGTAAAATCAAGATTTATCAGACATCCAAAAGCTGAACGCATTTATCACCAGAAAACCTGTACTACCAAACTGTTAAAGTCCTTCAGGCAGAAGAAAAGTTAAACCAGAAGGAAATATGGATTTATAAAAATGAAATAAGAGAAGTGATGCTGACAACTTTACAGGTTAATATGCAAGAGTTTACATACTTAAGGAAATGTTTTAAAGATAATAGTTTCAACAAAAATAATGTGTGATTAACAACATATGTAAACTTAAACTCTTTGACAATACAGGACGAAGTTCAGGAGGAAAGAAATATAAATATGATATTTTAAGGTTCTTATAGTCTATGTGAAGTGGTATAACATCACTTGATTGTGACTCTGATACACTAAACTTATATATTATAAACAAAACAAAACCTTCAATACACCAAGAGAGGAGGTAATTATTGGTTGTATCTCTTTAATAGATACAGGCCTATTCAGGTTGTTTATTTCTTCCTGTGTGTGCTTTGGCAGCTTGTACCTTCTAAGGAATTGGTCCATTTCTCTAGGCACTTACTTCCTCCAGTATCTAATTGCCACAAGACCCGTGAGATGTCTTTTATTAGGGGAGCTCATTAGAGACTAATTGGCCATGGTTTTTACTAGACACTAGTCATATAGGCATCTTCTGCTTAGCATGTACCAAAACTCTAGACTTCCTGAAGGAATGCAAGTATTCAGCATAAACTATATCATTTGCACAAATCATTTAGGCATGTTAAGACTCCCTTATCATTTAGGGAATTGTGGGAATACTCCTGAAATCCCTTCCCAGACATTAGTCAAGGGTCCATCTTGCAAGCATGCCTTTCTAAGGATAGCAGTCTCAAGCCTGCTGTGTTACTACTTCCCTGTGCAATATCCATTTTGAGTTAATTTTTGTGCATGGTGTGAGGTAGGGTTCTAAATAAAACTTTTTGCATATGGATTGCCAACTGTTCCAGAAACATTTGTTGAAAATCCTATCCTTCCCTATTGCATTGTCTTGGCACCCGTGACAAAATTAGTTGACCATAAATTTAAGTGTGTATTTCTGGCTTCCAATTCTGTACCATTAATGTATATTTATACTAATACCAGTATTATACTTGATTACTGCATTGTATAAGTCTTAAAATTGTGTAGTATAATTTTCCAAATTTATTCTTCTTTATCAAGATTGTGTTTGCTATTTGGGATCCTTTGAAGTTTCATATGAATTTAAGATCAGCTTGTTAAGTTTTTTAATATACTAGTTGGGATTTTGATAGGGACTATGCTGAATTAATAGATAAATTTATAGAATAGATATCTCACTCCCAAAATTGCATTTTCCAATCCATGAACATACTTCTCTGTTTATTTAGTATTTCATAATTTCTTTCCGCAATGTTTCATAGAATTTGATGTTTAACTCTTTCATTCTTTTAATGCTATTGTGATTGAAATCATTTCAGTTACATTTTGTTCGTTGTTAGTATATAGAAATAAATTTTTTAATTGATATTGTGCTCTGAGACATTGATGGCCTTGTGAATTCTGTAAAAATTTTTGTATACAAAATCATATTGTCAATAAAAGTTTTTTTAAAATTTCTTCTTTTACAAACAAAATGCTTTTTAATTCATTTTCTTGCTTCATTACATTGCTAGAACATCCAGCATAAAGTTGAGGAGAAGTGGTGATAGTGGTCATCCTTGCTTTGTTCCTGATCTTAGGGAAGGAGCATTCTGTCTTTCAATATTAAATATAATGTTGGCTAAAGGGTTTTTGTTGTTGTTGTTGAGGAAATTCCTTTTATTCCTAGTTTATCAGTAGTCTTTACCATGAATAAGTGTTGGTATTTCTCAAATGCTTTCATGGTGTGTATTGAGATGGTGGGTTTTTGTCTTTTATTATATTAATATAGTGTATTGCATTAATTGATTTTCAACTATTTCCAATTTATTTTGGGGTAAAGAAAAAATTCTCCAGCTGGCCTTCAGAGCTCTGCCTGAGCTGGTCTCCTCAGGCTTGTCCATTCATACATGCTTCCTCTTGCCTCATTTTTCTCTGTACTTTCAATAGCCCATGGATGCCTTTGTACTTACTCCTATAGGGTCTTTTTATATGCTCTTCTTTTTGTCCAGAAAATACCTGCCATTGCCCCACCACATCTTTTGGTTAGCTTACATTTGTCCTAGAGATCTTTTCTTAGTCATTTCTAATTGAGGAAAGGAGTTTCTCTGTTATAAGCTCCCAATTCTCCATATTGCTTTATCATAGCCTTTGCCTCAACTCATAAAATTGCAATTATACAATTTGGGAATAATTAATTGAAGCAAAGACTTGGTCTGTTATTTCTCCATGTTTTATCCCCAGTATCTAGCAAAGGACCTAGAACATGTTGGGCATTTAATAAATACTGTTGAATGTAAGAGTCATGAATCAAAATGAGAAAGGGTCTTTTAGGAGTGTTTTGAGGTATCTGTTAAGTTTAGATGTATCTGATATTATGGCATATTCTAGAACCTTCAAGTGGTTTGAAATGGCTGAGCCATTAAATTTATGCTGGACAGTTACCAGAAATGAAGCTATAGTTATAGACAGGTATGTCATGGTGAGCTTACTGTGTCATAGTAAATAATTTTATTTTATCCTGGTTATTTCCAGTTATTTAACATTGAATATTTCTGTCATTACTATTTTTTCTCCCTCAGATCTCACACAGTTATTTAGCAGTCTCTCAAACTTATTCTTTCCTTTACAATGCCATTCTATCACTAATGTTTATATTTGCCTTATTATAATACTCTTCTGTCACTCCAAAATTCATTTTATTTTAAATCCATTTACGCACCAATCCCTGTGACATATGTAAAAACAGAGGAGAAAAAAGGGTAAAAACACTTTGAGGACAACTAAGAACTTAGCAAAGCTGGATTTAAGGGCAAGTTGGATGCAATGGAAGGTGTGAGCCTTGACAGAGATACAGGTTCCCAAACTTGACCTTGTCCTGCTAAGAAGTTCTGATGCATCATATAAACAAGGGGGCAGGAAGTGGGGGAATTTGACAAATTTTAGTCAAAAGAGTTGGAGTACAGATATTTAACTTTTAGGAAAAGGAATATTACATCACTATAAAGTATCAATTTTAAAAATTATACAAATAATAGGCAGAGAAGCCAGAAGGGAAATTTTTGCATTTTGAGTTTCTTGTTAGTTATATAAATACCTATAGTTAGGGTGAGAGTAAATGGAGGTAAGGATGTTGAAAGCAAGCCAAGTTAATCTGCATCCTTACTGTTGGGTGTGTTAGAAAGAATAGCTGAAGCAGGTCACTTTTACTTTTTAGCTTTCTGCTTATAGGATGTATTCTGTGGAGAGAACCACCATAATTAATTTTCTTTCTCATTTTTTTCTACAAGTTTATATGCTGTTGTCCTTATTATAACAAAAGTACCTAACTGTTGGCAAAAGCTGAGTATTCTAAGAAAAAAATAACAAAGTACAAATTTTAATGTTCTAGGCACTATGCTAAATATTCATCTATATCATTCTCAAAGGAAAAGTATGAAGTAGGTACTACTATTATCAACCCATTTCACAGATGAAGAAAAGGATTTAAGTGGTGATATTATTTGCCCAAGGTCAACCATTTAGTGTGTACAGCCATGACTCTGAGCTCAGGTCTGTCTGTCATGCTCTTAGCCACTGCATGTTACAGCCTGCGCTCTGTACTAGCATCTAAAGAAGGTTTTGGAATAATTTATTTTCTCTTCACAATACTTAATCTTGAAAAATACATAAACTAATTCTATATATTTTTTGGTAGTTTGAAAAATAATTACTCGTTAACTTCATCTAGTAATAAAAATGACATTGTCTAATGTAGAATTGTTTTCCATTCAGTGGATCTAATGTTTAAACATTCATAAAGATTTTTTAACATTTTGTTAAGCTAAATATATCTGATCACACTAGGAAATGCAACTCTTGTGTAAGTAAATCATGTATGCTTATCATTCTTTTCTCCATTTCTCACAGATGGTATCACATGTCAAATTAACCTCATGATTGTGTTTTTATTTTTAATTATGTACATAAACTATATCTGAGAAATATAGTTCTTTTTTGTTATTTTTTAAGTTATTTTTTCCTTCTCATTCATAATACCTGGAATACATAGAAGATCATGTTTAGTATAAAAATTCCAAGTTTAGCACAAAAAAACAGTATTTATGAAATACATCGCAGTAATATTCTTTATAAGCTTTGCTCCATTTTAGGTTTCAAAAAAAGGGTTTTAGATGATGTCTCTAAGCACAGTGATTTGATTTGAAAGCCAATAAACATAGTCCCTGATTTCTAAAATGTATATGCAAGTAGATGCTGATATATTTATTAATACCAATGATTCATTCTAAGGAGAAACAAAAAGCAGATATTTAATGGGTTTGTAATTTTTCTATTAGAGAAATGAGATCATTCTAATCCAGTATATAGTATGAGACCTATGCTAGCTTATATATAATTATAAAATACTACTTTATGTGTTCCCAGAAGAAATCTTTGTGTTCCTGAAATAGTAAGTTCATAAGACTACTGAGATACTGTTCTTTAGTCCTTTAAGTATATTTCTTTCAATCCCTCTGTCTTGCCATCATCTAAGACACTTTAACTTTATGACAGTTTTTTTCAATGAAGAACTGCTGATTATGTTTTAATGTATTTAATTGTCCACATTCAAAAAATAAGAAAGCTCTTTCACTGACATTACATTTACCTCAAGTTACAGCTTTAATCTCACCTATCATTCTAAAGTTCTCAACTGAGTTGTGTGTTACAGCTACCACCATTTTTTGCTCTAAAGTGAATACATTGTTCAAAACCATTTCAATCAAATTTCCAATCCCTGCTTTCTTTCAAAAGTAGAGTAACAGTGACTCCACAGTGCTAAATCCAAAAGGTATGACTCAGTTCTTAGGCCATATTTGAGATCTAATCAGCAGTCAATACTTTTGACTATGCTCTCTTTGATTGAATTACTGTCTCTCCTTGAAATCAAACATAATGTCCTGCTTTTCCTTTACTGTGGGTCTGTCTGCCCAAATAATTCTGTCCTTTATTCTCCTCTACCTAATACTTAAATTACGAAGTTCTTAAGACTCTAAACTCCCTCAATGATCTCATTCACTCTCACATCTTCAATTACCATTTATAATTCTTTAAACCATATCTCTAGTCCAGATCTGCTGCCTTAGCTGCAAATCTTTAGGTCCAAATAATTACTTGTTATGTGTATTTATTTGTTTTATAAAAGTATGAAACTTAAAATTTCAAACATAACATTTTGTTGAGTTGTAAGAGTTCTTTAGTTTTTGTATATTAGGCTTTTTGAGACATGTGCTTTGAAAATATGTTCTCCCATTCTATGGGTAGTTTTTAAACTCTTTTTATAGTGCCTTTTGGTATACAAAATTTTAATTTTGATAAAGTCCAATTTATCTATTTTTTATTCATTGCTCATTCTTTTGGTATCATATCTAGGAAACTGATACCAAATCAAAGACTGAAAAATATCCATATGTTTTCATCTAAGAGTTTTATAGACTTAGTCCTCATAATTAGATCTTTGATTTATTTTGAGTTAATTTTTATAAATAGTGTGAGGTGAGGGGTCAAATTTATTCTTTTGCTTGTGGACATCTATTTGTCCAAGCATTATTTGTTGAAGATGATATTCTTTCCCTATTGAATAGCCTTGTTACCTTTGTTAAAAATTAATAGACCATAGATGTATAGTTTATTTCTGGAATCTCAATTTTATTCCACTAATCTGTAGGTTCATATGTTTGAGGACAATACAGAGTTTTGATCATGATAGTTTGTAGTAAGTTTTAAAATAGATATATAGAAAAATAGGCCATTGGGGTTTTGATAGGAGTTTCATTGAATCTTTGTATTGTTTGGGGGGAGTATTGACGTCTTAACAATTTTAAGTCATCCAGTCCGTGAACACATGATGTCTTACCATTTATTTAGGCCTTTTAAAATTTCTTTCTGCAATGGTTTGTGGTATCAGTATAAAAGTCCTAGTTGAACATATTCTTAAGTATTTTTTTTGTTGCTATTGTAAATGGAATTGTCTTAATATCCTTTATAAATCTTATTTTATTAAGACTTTATGTTTCTAGAGCAGTTTTAGGTTCACATCAAAATTGAGAAGATACATAGATTTCCCATACTTGTCACCCTCACATGTGCATAGCCTCTACAGTTATCAGCATCCCCCACCAGAGGTGGGACATTTGCTTCAGCTGATGAATCTACACTGACATGTCATGGTCAACCAAAGTCCATAGCTTTCATTAGATTTCACTTCTGGTGTTGTACATTCTACGGGTCTGGACAAATGTATAATGACATGTATCCATCATTATGGCATCATATAGAGTATTTTCACTGCCCTAAAAACCCTTTTTGCACTGCATATTAATCCCCGTCCCTTTCTCCAACCCCTAATAACCACTGATATTTTTAGTATCTCAATAGCTTTGCCTTTCTCCAAATGTCATCTAGTTGGAATCGGTGGTATGTAGCCTTTCAGATTGGTTTCTTACACTGAGTAATATGCATTTACATTTCCTTAATATCTTTTCATGTCTTGGTAGCGCATTACTTTTTAGTGCTGATTAATATCCCATTGTCTAGGTGTACTAGTTTACCCATTCACCTACTGAAGGACAACTTGGTTGCTTCCAAGTTTGACAATGATGAATAAAACTGCTATAAACATCCATGAGCAGATTATGGTGTGGACATTTTCAACCCCTTTGGGTAAATACCAAAGAGTGCTATTGCTGGATCATATGGCAAGAGTGCATTTAGTTTTGTAAGAAAATACAAAACTGTCTTACAAAGTAGCTGTACCATCTCGCATTCCCACCAGCAAGAATGACAATTCCTGGTGTTTCACAGCTTGCCAGCATTCAGTGGTGTCAAGTGTTTTGGATTTTGGCCATCCTAATAGCTGTGCAGTGGTACCTCATTGTTGCTTTCATTTGCATTTCCCTAATGACATGTAATGTGGAAAATCATCTTTTCATATTTGCCATCTGTATATTTTCTTTCGCTGGGTGTCTCTCTTTTGGCCTATTTTTAAATTGGTTTTTCTTTTTTTTTCTTTTTCTTGAGTTTTAAGAATTCTTTATGTTTTTTTTTTGTTTTGTTTTTTAATTTATTTTGGCTGCGCCAGGTCTTAGTTGCAGCACAGGGGCTCTTCATCGCAGCATGCAGGATCTTTTTTTTTTTTTTTTTTTTTTGCGGCATGCAGGCTTCTTAGCTGCAGTATGCGGGCTTCTTAGTTGCAGCATGCATGTGGGATTTAGTTCCCTGACCAGGGATTGAAGCCGGGACCCCTGTATTGGGAGTGTGGAGTCTTACCCACTGGAGCACCAGGGAAGTCCCTCTTTATGTATTTTTGATAATGGTCCTTTATCAGATGTGTCTTTTGCAAATATTTTATTCTAGTCTGTGGTTTATCTTCTCATTCCCTTAAAATTGTCTTTCACAGAGTAGACATTTTTAATTTTAATAAAGCCCAGCTTATCACTTACTTCTTATATGGATTGTGCCTTTGTTGTGGTATCTAAAAACTCATTGACATACCCAAAGTCATCTACATCTTCTATGTTATCTTCTGGGAGTTTTATAGTTTTGTGCTTTACATTTAGGTCTGTGATCCATTTTAAGTTATTTTTGTGAGGGTTATAAAGTCTGTATCAAGATGATTTGTTCGAATGTGGCTCTCCAGTTGTTGCAGCACCATCTGTTGAAGTGACCATCTTTGTTCCATGGTATCGCCTTTACTCCTTTGTCCAAGATCAGTTGACTATATTTATGAGGGTCTATTTCTTGGCTCTCTATTCTGTTCCATCGATCTATTTGTCTATTTTTTAACCAATTCCACAATGTCTTGATTACTGTAGCTTTATAGTAAATCTGGATGTTGGGTAGTGTCAGTCCTCAAACTTTGTTCTTTAATATTGTGTTTGCCTACTCTTGTTCTTTTGCCTCTTCATATAAGCTTTAGCATCAGTTTGTCAATATCTACAAAATAACTTGAGTTTTTTATTGAGATTGCATTAAGTGCATAAATCAAATTGGGAAGAAGTGACATCTTGGCAATATACACTTATTTTTTGTATTGAGTTATAGTTACTGTACAATTGACAACATTGAATTTTCCTATCCATGAACATGGAAAATCTCTCCATCAATTTATCTGCTTTCATCCATCAAAATTTTATAGTTTTCTTTGTTTAGATCTTACAAATATTTTGTTAGATTTCTAATAAAATATTTTGGGGACAGCTAAGGTAAATGTCCTTGTGTTTTAATTTCATATGCCACTCAGTCATTGCTAGTATACAGGAAAGTGATTGGCTTTTAGGTTAACTTTGTATCCTGTAACCTTGCTATGATTACTTCTTAATTCTAGGAGGGTTTTTGTTTGTTTCTTTGTTTGTATTTTGTCAATACTGTCAGATTTTTTACCTAGACAATCACATCATCTGAGAACAAAGACAGTTTTATTTATTCTTTCCCAGTTTGTATACCTTTTATTTCCTTTTTTTGGTCTTATTACATCATCTAGGACTTCCAATATGATATCGAAAAGCGCTGGTGAGAAGGGATATATTTGTGTTGAACCTGAGCTTAGCTGGAAAGCTTTGAGTTTCTTAGTGTTAAACATGATGTTAACTCTAGGATTTTGTAGATACTATTTTTTTTTTTTTTATTGAGTTAAGGAGGTTTCCTTGAATTCCTGGATTGAGAAGAGTTTTCACCTGAATATGATATGGATTTTGTCAAATGGCTTTTCTGCATCTATTAATATGATCATGTGATTTTTTTTTCCTTTTTAGCCTGTTGATGTGACAGATTACCTTAATTAATTTTTGAGTGTTGGACCAGAATTGCATACCAGGCTTAGATCCCACCTGGTCATAGTGTATAATTCTGTCTGTAAATGGTAGAACTCAACTTGCTAATATTTTGTTAAAGATTTTTGCATCTATGTTCATGAGAGATGTTGGTCTGGAATTTTCTTTTCTTGTAACATCTTTGATTCTGATATTAGGATAATGCTAGCCTCATATAATGAATTTAGAAGTATTCCTCCTGTGTCTGTCCTCTAAAAAAGATTGTAGGGAATTAATATAATTGTTCCTTAAATGTTTGGTAGAATTCACCGTTGAACCCATGTAGGCCTGATACTTTGTGTTTTAGAAAGTTATTAATTATTGGTTAAATTTCTGCAATTGATATAGTCCTATTCAAATTGTTAATTTCTTCTTCTGTGACCTTTGAAAATTGTGTCCTCTAAGGAACTGATACATTTCATCTAGGTTATAAAATTTGTGAGCATGGAGTTTTTCACAGTAGTTCTTTATCATTCTTTTAATTTCAATGGTATCTGTAGTTATGTCCCCTCTTTCATTCCTGATATTAGTAATTTGTGTCCTTTCTTTTTTTTCTTAGTTAGCCTGGCTGGAGGCTTATTAATTTTATTGATTTTTTTCAAAGAGCCAGCCTTTGGTTTCATTGATTTTCTCAATTGATTTAATGATTTCAGTTGCTCTGATTTTTGCTCATTATTTTTTCTTTTCTTCTACTTACTTTGATTTTAATTTGTTCTTCTTTTTCTAGTTTCTTAAGGTGAAAACATATTATTGATTTAGTATTTCTTCTTTTCTAATACATGCCTTAAATTGTATAAATTATCCTTGAAGCACTGCTTTTGCTGCACTGTATAAATTTTTACAAGGTGCATTTTTATTTTCATTTAGTTCAGAATAATTTTAAATTTGTCTTGTGATTTCTTCTTTGACCTGACCTATGTGCTATATAGGAGTTTTTTGTTTGTTCTTTAATTTCCACATACTTAGTGATTTTCCAGTTATCTTTCTGTTATTGATTCCTGGTTTAATTCCATTCTGGTCTGAAAGCAGACATTGTATGATTTCTATGCTTTTAAATTTGTTAAGGTGTTTCTTAAAGGCCCAGAATATGGCTTATATTGGTGAATGTTTTAAGTAAGTTTGAAGAGAATGAATATTCTGCTATTGTCAGAAGCAGCAGTCCATAGATGTCAATTAAATCCAGCAGAATGATGATATTGTTGAATCCTACTGTGTTCTTACTGATTTTCCACCTGTTGGATCTGTTCACTTAATTTCCTTTTCAAATTGTTTGTTGCTAATGTAGAGAAACATAATTGCCTTTTGTGTGTTTTTATTATGTCCTGCAAATATGAATAATTTTTATAAGCTCTATTATTTTTGTGTGTGTGGATTCTTTAGGAACAAAATATGAATAGACAAAATTTTACTTATTCCTTTCCAATTTGTATTGATTTTATTTATTATTTTGTCTAATTCCACTGGCTGAGACTTCAAATAAAATGTTTAATAGAAGTGGCAAAAGGTGTCATGTCTTGCTAGTTAAATTAGGGTGAAAATGTCCAGTCTTAACCACTGAGTGTGATGTTAGCTGTGTTTTTTTTAAGCCCTTAATCAGGATGACATAGTTCCAATTGAACTTTTTTAAAAATTGGGAAAAATTTTAAAATGTTGTCAAATGTGTTCTGTGTCCCTGTAGATAATCATGTGAGTTTCATCTATTACTCTATTAATGTGGTATATGCCATTGACTTTCATGTGTTGAAACATCCTTGCATTTTTGAGTAAATCTCATTTGGTTATGGTTTATAAATATTTTAATATGCAGCTGGATTTGTTTTAATAGTATTTTGTTTAACAGTATTTTGCATCTATACACATAGGTATATGGATGTATAGTTTTCTTTTCTTGTAATATAATTGTCTGGCTCTGATATTAGGGTAATTTCAGTATCACAGAAGGATTTAGGAAGTGTACCCTCCCTTTCAGAAAGTGTTTGGGAAAAACTGGCGTTAATTCTTCTTTAAATGTTTGATAGAATTCGTCAGTTCTTGTCCTGGGATTTTCTTTGTTGAAGTGTTTTTATTACTGATTGATTCTCTATACTTGTTTTTGGTCTCTTTATAGTTTTTATTTCTTTTTATTTAAAGCTTTGGTACTTTGCATGTCCATTTCATATAGGTTATCAATTTTTTTGGTGTACAATTTTTCAAAATATTCCCTTATGATTCTTTTTTTGTGTGAATGTTTGGTAACAATGTACCCACTTTATATTTTTAGTAATTTGAGTCTTCTCTATTTTTTTTCTTGATCAATTTAGATGAAAATCAATTTAAATTCATCTTCTTTTTTGGTTTTATTGATATTCTCTATTGTTTTTCTATTCTCTTTTCCATTTGGTTCCATTCTTATCTTGATATTTTACAGTTGACCCTTGAGTAACACTGTCTTGAACTGCATGGGTCCACTTATATGTGGGTTTCTTTCCCTAAATACATACTACAATACTACATGATCCATAGTTGATTAAATCTGCAGATGCAGAGGGCCAACTATAAAATTAGATGCAGAATTTGGACTGTGCAGAATCAGTGCCTGCAACCCTCATGTTGTTCAGGGGGCAACTGTACTTCCTTCTTCTAGCTATGAAGGAAGAAGTTATAGTTTGCCCTTCATTTTCTAGTCCTTAATATGTAAAGTATGTTACTGATTTGACATTGTTCTTTTTTAAAATTTTGGCATATGTAGCTATAAATTTCCCTCTGACCATTGTTTTCACTGTAACCTATATTAGGAATGGATTGACTCTTTTTAAATTTATAATATTCTTCTTTGACTCTTGTAACAATAATCAACCTAAATTCTATTGTACCTTATATTAATATAGTCACTTCAGCTTCCTTTTGGTCACTATTTTCATGGAATACCTTTTCCCACCCCTTCACCATCAGAGTATTTGTGTCTTCAGATCAAAAATGAGTCTCTTGAAGATCATATGTAAATGGATCATATAATTTTTCCATTCTGCCAATCTCTGGATTTTAACTGGAGAGTTTAATCCATTTACATTTAAAGTAATTACAAACAAGAAATAATTTTCTTCTGCCATTTTGGTAGTTGCTTTCTGTATGTTGCATATCCTTTTAGTTCCTCATTTCTTTCATTACTGACTCTGTGTTCATTTGGTATTTGATAGTGTACTCTTTTGATTCCCTTATCACGTCCTTTTCTGTACATCTTAAATTTATTTTCTTAGTGATTATCTTGCAGGTTACAATTAACCTCATAAACTTACAACAATCCATTTTTTTATTAGTACTAACTTAGCTTCAATAGCATACAAAAACTCTACTCTTTACATCTTTATCCCTCTCTCTATATGTTGTTATTGTCAAAAATGACAATATGCCCATTAACACAGAATTATTCTTCTATACATTTGTCTTTTATATCATGTATGCAAATAAGAGGATATACAAACCCCAAATAAAGTAATATCAGCCTTTATAGTTACCTATGGGGCTACTTTTACCAATCCCCCTTATTCATTTGTATAATTTCGATTTACTGATTACTGTCCTTTCATTTAAGCTTGAAGGACCATCTTTGGTATTTCTTGAATAGTAGATATACTAAGCAGTAAACAACTTCATTTTGTGTTTATCTAAGGATATCATATTTATCTTTAATTTTTGTAGGATTGGTTTGGCTGACAACAGTGCTTGGTTGACAGTGTTTTTTGTTTCAGCACTTAAAATATGTCATTCCATTGCCTTCTGCCTTTAAGATTTCTCTTCAGAAATTGGCTACTAATTATAGTGAGGATCTCTTGCACATGATGATTTCCTTTTCTTTTGCTACTTTCAACATTCTCTCCTTCTTTTTCTCTTTTGCCATTTTGGCTATGAAAAAACTTGGTTTTGGATATATTTGACTTTAAGTTTCTTGGGGTTCATTAGGTTTATTGAATGTATAGATTCATGCTTTCATCAAAGTTGAGAAAATTCAATCCTTATGTCTTCAAATATTCTTTCTGCCCATTTCTCTCTCTCCTTTCCTTCTGGTACTCCTATTGTGCATATATTGTTCCACTAGATGGCATACCACAGATCACTTAATCTTAGTTTATTTTTCTTCATTTCTTTTAAATTTCTGTTCCTCAGTTGGGATGATTCAATTTTTTTTTCTTCCAGTTCATAGATTATGTCATTTAACTGCTCAATCTTCCATTGACCTCTTCAGAGAATTTTGAACTTTTCAGCTCCAGAATTTCCTTTTGGTTCTTCTTAATAATGTCTATCTCTTTATTGATATTCTGTTTAAGTAATTATTCTCTTAGTTTTCTTTAGTTATTTTATCACAGTTTCCTTTTGAGCATATTTAAGACAGTTGATTTAAAGTCATTTTATAGTACAAATATCTATGTTCCTTCAGTGTCAGTTTCTGTTTCTCTTTTCCTGTGAAAAGCCCATAGTTTCTTTTTTCTTGCATACCTCATAATTTTTTTTTGAAATTGGATATTTTTTGACAGTATTATGTCATATCTCTGGAAATCAGAATCTCACTACACCCCAGGTATTATTGCTTTTTCTCTGTTGTAGTTGCTTTAGTTTTCTAAACTATTTTTGTCAAGACTATATTATTTGTTGTGTGGTCTCAGAAATTTTTATTAACTAAGGTGATTGTCACAGTTTTAATGCATGTTTAACAGATTTTCTTAAACTTCTGGACCCAAGAAAAAAATAAGAAAGCAAATATTTTCTTTGCCAGTTGGCTCTGTTTGAGGATACTCCTCCAGTGCTTAGTCAGCTCATTTACAACTCAGCCTTAGCCTTTTTACTTTCTGCTTGTGCTGTAACTAAATTTCAATTGAAAGGTTATGATTTTTCAGGTCTTTGCTGAGCATACATTCTACTCTTTGCATGTGTGTGGCTTTCCAAATATCCTTGTGTATCCAGGAGCTTTTCAGAGATCTTATTCCACAAAGTATCTTACTTATCAGCTTTGTCTCCAAGGCTTTCAGCATGCCTATTGTCTGTACCAACTTTTATCCTTTGCCCAGAGGCTTGCTCATTTGCCTTTCAATTGTTATGAGAAACTTCCTCCCTAAAGTTGCTTCTCCACCCTAAAGAGTTCCCAGTTAGGCAAAACAAAGTCAAGCTCCTTGTGTCAGCCCTTCAGGGAATTCCCAGGCAGATCAAAACGAGCAAACACAATTACTTTTGCATAAGTCGGCTCTGCTCCCTCTAGAACCAAGAACTCACCTAGAAATTCAGACCACTGTCTTCAAGACTACTACCGCACCCAGGAGGGGTGTGTGACAAGAGTAAATTAAAACCACACAAAGCTACCCAACTGGGTTTCAGTGGTTTTTCTTCACTACCACCACCACATTAAACTAAGCCACTCTTACCTCTTCCCATAAGTCAGACATATTCTCTTTATAGGTCATCTCATATGCACATATGGCTCTGGTCAATGCATTCTCCATCAGAAGATTCTACAAACTAAAAACTACAAATTTGAGTATTTAATTTTTGTGCTTAGAACATTAGAGTTTCACATAAGCCCTTAGGCTAAAAACTAAAATCAGCCCAAGAAATTACAGGACTCTTCATGGTTGAGTTCCTGTCTCTTTCAACTTGTTAAATCACTTCTTTAGGTCTCTATATTCTGGGTGCACTGGTCTCATTTCACTTTCTTGAATCAGTCTTACATACTCCTCCCTACATCCTCTCCCTCTCAGTGGTCTCTTTGTACTGTTTGTTTCCTTGCCTCTTTTACCTCAGAGTTCTCAGGCTTGTTAAATCTCTCTTCTACTCACTATTCAACTGATTACTTTCTTAGCTTCAGGTCTACTCAATGTTTATTTTGGTAGGAATGACTACTGTTACACTCTATATCCTTTATATGCAAAGCATTGTCATTGGATTGGCAACATTTGCATTACTGGTAAGCTTGATATAAATGCAAATTTTTGCACAACAACCTAGTAGTGCTGAATCCTAAACTCTGAGATTGTGGGAGTGTGCAGCTGAGGCACAAAATCAGTGCTTTAGCAAGCTCTCTAGATGACTAGTAGATATGATCAAATTTCAGAATCACTGCTCTAGTGTAGTTTTATAACTTCCGTAGCTTCTTGTATTTTCTCTTTTGAAACAGTTATCACTTTCTTTTTCTTCAAGTTCTTTCTACCCTATTCCTTTGAAAGTTCCATAAGAACATGACTATAAACATTTTTTAAATCACAGCATAAGTAGGAACTGAAATATATTTGTTGAAGGAATAAATAGTTAATTCAATAATTGACTTTAGAACCATGTATTGCAAAGAATGGATTGCTTGCTGATGACCTCTGAGGTTTCTCCCTAGGATCTGGAATCCAGATCATTATTTCTCATGTTGTTAGTGTGCATAGAAATTGCCTAGAGTGTCTTGTTAAAATACAGATTCTAATTGAAGAGATTTAATTGTGAGACCTGAGATTCTGCATTTTAACAAAGTTCTTGGTGATAACAACTGCTATATCTTAGAATACAATTTAAGCAGTAAGAATAGCATATTCCTGGAGGTTTTGGTGCATCTAGTCTTTGACTGGATGCACCCAATACACTTTCATTCTTGCTGACTTGTGTTTTAAAAAAAAAACACCATGTTTCTTCCTGTGATTGATGTGAAGATTTTTTTTAGAAGTATACCTGTAAGTGACGTATTCACCATGTATATTATATGAGTCAGGGATCTTTTGTTTTCTGTGGATGAAAAAATAGATTTACCCACTGTTTCCTAATAGCCTCACATGCATTGAACTATTCCCCTCTTTTCTTTTTTAATGCAATAAAAGCTCCTCTTTTGAAACAATCTGTTGACATTAAGCAACAGTATAACAACAGTATTAAATAATAGTACATGAAGAAAAGAGTACCATTCTGACTTGTCAAGAGTGGTACTTATCAAAATAGCAGACTTGATACTTGTCAATCAAAATATTGAAACAAACCTCTTGGGAAAGAAATCCAGATTCACTTTACTTGTTTCTGAAGGGCAAGTACATTTTGAGAGGAGTCTGGGTAATCAAGCAAGGAGAGCTTTAAGCCAGAATTGACACCAACGCCCAATGGTAAAGCTTCTGCAAAGTTTTCTCAAAATATACATTTAAATAATAAAAAAGGTGAAAACCACCTTAGGAAAGAATTAAATAATGAAAAGTCAAGGAGACAGGGCCAGAGACCTTGTTTTTAACCATTTTATTAGCTGAGGGTAATTGGGTAAATCCCTTAATCACTGTAGGCCTCATTATTGAAGTGAGATTGATAATTCCTGCTCATCTTGCATGATGGTTTTATGAATCAAATCAGGTAATATATAATAAAATCCTTTGTAGTACTCCATGAAAACGTGAATGTTTAGGATTAATTCACATACCAATTCTTAAATATGCAGCTCCTAATTTGTACTAAGTGCAGCACCATTATCGTGGTTATCACCATCATATGGGATCTTTACCAGTTGACATGCCAAAACAATCGCTTGGAGAAATACATACTTGACTGTCTGTGACTACTAGACCTGTGCTAACATTCTGGAATGACTTCAAAGAAGGACTAAGAAAAGAAAATACTTTAAAAACTGAGTAAATTACAAAATGTGAGCCAGAACATATCTGACTTTTAAACACCTTTTCTGACCTTAGATTTTGGGGACACTTATGAGGATTTCATGGGTTATTTTAGAACTAGACTTAGACTCTGGGTAACTTTTATAATTTAAGATAGTGATATTCTAAATTTGTACCTGGAAAGCATCTCTGATTCCTCCCCCTTCCCCTTAAATTACATGTAAGAGGTCTAGCATTGCCACCAAATGGTTTTGCAAAGTGAATTATTATATCAAGCCTCATTTTGTGCCTATGCTAGAAGAATACTGGTAAGAATGGTTTAGTCTGGAAACAAACTCATTCGTATGAAAACGTAAGAATCTCCACCTCCCCACCCCACCATAAAAAAGAAAGAATGAGTAAAATTAAGTGAGGGAAAGTGAACATTTGGAAAAGATGGGTAATTGTGACAATGACATTGTCCCTACCTCCAGCATCATTGAACTCACAATAGAATAATAGATTGAGAAGGTGACAGTGAAAGGACAAATAAAAGCTAAGTGAATGCTGCGCTACAACACTCCTGGGACACTGAGAGTACTGGGGTTATTGGAAAAGGCAGTGGCAAATACGGTGCTGGGATTGGCAATGATGAATATAGCAATTATGGTGGTAGTTGGCACTGACAAGCATACCAGCTGTGATGCCTCATTGTCTTCAATGTTAGGCACTGGAACCAGAGGTTAACACTCCTGATCATTGCTACTGAGGTATCAGTGGTGCTCTTGGTAGCAACTCTGGTCACATAGCTCCCCCTTTTGGATGTAGTGTTGATTAGAGACACCCTTGAAGCAGCAGAGAAGGAAAATAGACACCAGCTGGTATCCAAGATAATTAGTTACTCCTTAGACCACTCATGAAGCATCCTTTGGTGATTTCTAGGACAATTTAGGGGAAACATGTAGCAGAACAGATTTTGGTTAGAGATGTTGGGAGAGTGTCAGCAAAATGCTATTTTATTTTTCAGTTGTGATCTGAGAATCAATGGTCACATTTATTATGATTTGGGTAAGCAAAAACATAACAAAAGCAATATTTCATTCTAACACAAACAACACACATTTAAAACTTACTACAATAATATTTATTCTTTCTGGGAATAAGATTAATAGCTACCATATATTGAGAATCTGGTATATTCTAGCCAATGCACTTACATCTAATCTTTATAACAAAAGGGCTTCATTCTTTGATTACTTCAACTCTCTTGAATCAAGTCTCCCCTCTTTTCTCACATCACTCCAAATAGCAAACTGTAATATCTTTTATTTAAACAAGGACGTTAATAAAACCTTCCCTCCCCTTCCTCCCTCAATCTGATGAAGCTGTTCATGTTAAGACCATTGGTAACTTCATTCTGTCAGATCCACAAGAGATATTTTGTTTTATCTGAATGACATTCATCAACAAACATCTGACATAACTACCTATTTACTTCTCTAAATTTTCCTCCTATCATTCATCCTACTACATTTCCTTCTTATTTTTCTGGAAACTTGTACTAAATCTTCATTATCACTGTTCCATTTCTCTCTAACCTCTATATGGTATATTTGTTTAGATTGGGGTTTAGACCCCCTTCCTTCTTTCTCTGTGTTTTGTCCTTAGGCAAGCACTCTCCTGTACTTTGATGTTGTCAAATAACATTAATATGGATCTTTGTGTTTTTTATGTATATGGCAGAGATCTCTTATCAGCTTTATTTGTATATCCAAGAACCTACTTGATGTCTTCACTTAAATGTCTTACAATCACATAAAACTGAACTTTTAATTTTGTTTCCACCCATTTTTTCTCCTAGTCTGCCACGTCTACTGTGATTGGTGCCACCAATTGATCATACCCTTTATGTCTTCCTTTCCTTCTCATACTATCCTCTTAGTCCAACTCATAAAACCTAGATTTTCAATCCTCATTCTGCCACTATTTTTTTGTGGGCATATGATTGTAGCATCTTGAATTGGAAATAATTATTTCTCTTACATATTCCTTCATTCAGTCAAAACATATGGACAATATTTAAAATAAACATAACACTATACTAAGATTTAGTTACGTTAAGATGACTAAGCAAATAAAAGTTGCTATTTTTATAAAGTTTATGAGTTCCCGATTATGAGTGTTTGAAAGACTATGTTATTGGTTTTATAAGTGCAAAAAATGTACACTAGGAAGACAGTGAATGGCTTTATGTAGAGAAGTGACGTGACCAGAATTAGACCTTATGTTTACTACTCTGGCTGCTTTGCAGAGAATTGGTTTAAGAATGTAGTGACTGGATGGACATGGAGGGAGAAGCCCGAAAAATATTAATAAACAAACTGTCAGACTGTTATAGGAGACAGCTATTGGTACTTTGGTCTAGAGTAGTCATAGAAGAAATGGAAATAAGTGGATGGATTTGATAATACATTTTGCTGATAAAATATATATATATGTATCACTTATTGAGGAAAACATTGCATTTCGAAAAGGTGTGGTATAATATCTGCTGGAATAATTTAATCACTTCTGTCTTTGGAATTTAGATACATTTTTGTAGAACCAGGAAATAATAGGCATTTAATAAATGTTGAATGGATTGATGGATAGATGGATGGATGAATACATGCATGCATGAATCAGTGAATTAGAATCATTAAACTAATGAGAAACTATACAGTTTTTACATCAAATAATCCATTGTTTTTTTAGCATATATTGCACTAGATACCCGTATATTTGTTGGCTGTATATGTTGTCAGATATTCCTTTCGAAACTTTCGTTAAGGGAATTTTAAAAGGGACTTCTCTGTTTCACATAAAGACCCTTGGGAAACCTTGTAAATTTAGAAAGAAGCAGTCACCTGCAAAGCAGTATCCATGTTTACTCACTAAACAAATACAGCTGAATTCTCTTTAGAGAAATAAGCAAGCTATTCAGCCCCTTCAAACTGATTTTTACCTTTATATGCATTATACTTACTTTGGCCACCCCTTTTCTCAAAAACCACCAAACATCAAGAACCTTATAAAGTCATTTGTACCTAAAATAAATTAGGAAGACATTATTAATATTCTTCCCTCTTTCCCCCTACAGACAATGTGCTTTCTTCACGCTGACTTTTGCTTTAATATTTGTGAAAATTAAGAGGATGATGCATTTTAAATAGACAGCTTTGATTTGCATAAAATACAAGTTTGCCTAAGCTCTTGAAAGCACTTCAGAGAGTACTTAAAGGCTGAGTATATTTCCCTGCTCATTAAACATGCAATACTCAACTGCATCTGGTGATATATATTTTATTAATAGTTTTTCCTCATCTCCCTGTCCAAATATGTTGATTTACTCATGGCTTCCTTTTATCCCAACTATGACTATATTGCTTCCACACCTAGCTTTTTTCTCCCTATTCCTGTTTGGATAGAACACCATTGTGTAGGAAAGTGGGTGGGGACAGGAGAGAAAAAGGGAAGGAATTTTGAACACACAGGACTTGCTCCAAGATGAATAGGATGGGACTTGGTGTGCTTTTGGGAAGGGGGTAGGGGGGAAGGGGGGAAATAGACAGATATAGACAGTCTCAACCACTTGCCAAGAGTTTTAATTTGCATGGATATTTAGACAGTGCTTTGATACTCAAGTACATTGTGGGGGAAACAACCTCACTTTCTGTGAGTACATTTTAATCCAACTTGTTTTGTTCTCTATCGTCTTGCTTTTCATCAACTTACCTTCTTCTTCTATCCTTTTCTACCTTCCATTTTTCTGTCTTTCTGCCTTTCTCTTCTTTACTTCCTCCCTTCCACCGTTCTTTATTAACTCACCTTTTGGCTGCCCTTAGTGTAAGCAGTACATCCTTAGTTTTCCATTTGATAAAATCATAAAGAAATACTGAGAAATTATTACACATTATATGATTATTTTATTGTACTCAAATGTTACCTCATCAGAACAGGGTTTAGCATAATTCTCAGAAATTGTGATGTGGCAAGTATGTTCCCCAATCCAATACAGGTTCTCATTAATGCTTACCTGCACTATACTGAAAATACTTAAATGGGCTTTCAAACTCCAGTCTTTCCTTGTCACATTGTTTTTGTATTCACCTGACATTTATTTAAAAATACACACACAGAGGCATGTACATATACACACATATATACATACTACATAATACATATATATTTAGTTAAAAGATTATTAGGAGTGCTCCACCAATAGGAGCTAGGGGAGAGGTGTTTTTAGTGAAGACTGGGAAGCAAAGTAAGGGAATATTTTATTGGCTATAGCTTAAGCAGTTGCCTTATTTGGGAAAGCTTAGTTGGCTGTTTGTGATTTGTTGTTCTTAAGTTTCATTTTCTTGGTTGGAGACACTGACTTTGGCTTAGGTTTTGATTTGCTTACTAGGCAACCAAGGCGTTAGCGTCACCTCAGTCTAATGGCCTCCTTATTTAATTACGTTAACAATATATATGGCCAGGATTATAATGCTTTTTGCTTAAAACTTTGATGGTTCCATGATACTTATATACTAAATGAATTCCTTTAGATTTCATTAGAATGCAGATTTTCAAAACCCATCTACAAATTTTTTTTTGTTCTTGGATGGTCCCAGGCATTTAAAAAAAAAAAAGGTGATTCTGATGTTTAACAGTCTAATCATATTAAACTTCTCAACATTCCCATAAATAGCACCTACTTTTATTCTCCATGGTTTTTGTAGGTCCTTCTCCTAGAATATTCTGAATCACGCGCAAAAATCACGTCAAAGGACTCCTGTATATCACTGTCTAGAATAAAATAACCCTGTCACACCAGTCCTTCCCAGCACCTCACCCATGCTCCCAACCATCTTCTATGATGCTGTGCTAAAGTAAGTTAATGTCATGTTTCACATGGAGGTTAATGGTTTGTTTCTGTGAGCTCTTATTAATGTTTATATTTCTTATATTGGTGCAGTGACTGACACATAATTGTGATACAGAAAACGATTTTTTTAGGAATAATCATAGAATTTCCTTTTTGTTTCAGAATATTCATAGAATTTCCTTTTTGTTTCAGAATATTTGATATGTAGATATGCATAAAACCACTAGAATTATTTTAGCTGATGTAATTTCCTCATTTTTTAATTATAAAATTAATACAGTATAAAATAAAATATAAATAAGTATAAATAAATAAATACTAAAGGCACCCAAAAACCTACAACCCAGAGAGAATAAGTTTGCTGACATTTCTTGTAGACCTTTCATTATCTCATATACAAAATATACTTTTTCTCTCAATAAAAACAGGGTGGTTGTGTTTTAAAATTTGTTTTATTTATTTTTTTAATTAATAGACTTCATTTCTTAGAGCAGTATTAGGCTTGCAAAAAGTACAGAGTGATACTCACCCCTACCCCTCAGCCCACCTCCATCCTTCATACACCAAGTCTTTCCCTATTATTAACATCTGTCATTGGTGTGATACATTTATTAAAATTGATAAACCAATATTGATACATTATTATTAATTAAAGTCCATAGTTTTTATTAGGGATCATTCTTGGTGTTTTACATTTCTGTGGGTTTGACAAATGTATAATATTATGTATTCACAATTACATTATCGTACAGAATAGTTTCACTGCCCTAAAATTCCCCTGTGCTACAACCCCTGATCTTTTCATTGTCTCTATAGATTTGCCTTTTTCAGATGTCATATAGTTGGAATTATATGGTATGTAGCCTTTTCAGATTTGCTTCTTTCACTTATCAATATACATTTAAAGTTCTGCCATTCTCTTTTGTGGCTTGATAACTCATTTCTTTTTATTGATGAATATTATTACATTATGTGGATGAGCCACAGTCCTTAACTTATTGAGGGACATCTTATTTGCTTCTAAGTTTTGGTAATTATGAATAAATCTCCTATAAACACCCATGTACAAGATTTTGTGTATTCATAGTTTTCAATTTATTTTGGCAAATGCCTAGGACCATGATTGCTGGATTGAGTGGTTAGTCTATGTTTGACTTTGTAAGGAACTTCCACAGTGTCTTCCAAAGTGGCTGTACTATTTTGTATTCCCATCAATATGAATGAGACTTAATCTTATTCCATATCTCATCTGGATTTGGTATTGTCAGTATTTTGGATTTTAGTCATTCTGAAAGATGTGTAGTGGTTCTCATAATTGTTTTAATTTGCAATCCCTTAATGACATGATTTCAAGCAACTTTTTATGTACTTACTTATCATCTATATATCTTCTTTGGTGCGATGTCACTTCAGATCTTTTGCCCTGCTTTTCTTTTCACTTATTTTGAAATTCCCTAATCAAAAGTTTTTAAACCCTACATACTATGAATGTGAATTTTCTTTTTTACAAATATCTATTTTTGACTGCATATACAAAAGAATGTAACTTAGGAAATTTTTTTGTTCATGTGGTCCATTTTCTTCCCCACATATACTCTTATAAATATTTTATAGTTGGACTAAAGTGATCCCATAATTTAGGCTGGGTATCACTATAAATTAGGAATAAATGACTAAAATTGGTAAGTCTCATTCAGTAGCAAACATAGACAGGCATTCACAAGATTTAACTTCTAATGTACAACCATAGAATATGCCACTCAAGTTGGTTCCTGTAATGTAAGATGTGAAGAAGAGCTATTAACTAGAAAGGCCTAAGCATGAAATTCTGATTTTCACTTTGATATACATAATCTCCCTTCAGAAACATATATGCCACTATTTGATATATGCATCTATTACAGGTAATTGATTTGATTTAAAATATACATTATTAAGAGCAAATTATAGTTTTATAATATATATACTCTATATAGTATATATTATACTATATAATTTATATACTATAATTATATATAATTTATATACTATAAAAACACTATTTTTAAAAAACACTTATGGGGCTTCCCTGGTGGCGCAGTGGTTGCGCGTCTGCCTGCTGATGCAGGGGAACCGGGTTCGCGCCCCGGTATGGGAGGATCCCACATGCCGCGGAGTGGCTGGGCCCGTGAGCCATGGCCGCTGAGCCTGCGCGTCCGGAGCCTGTGCTCCGCAACGGGAGAGGCCACAACAGAGGAAGGCCCGCATACCACAAAAAAAACAAAACAAAACAAAAAAAAACACTTATGTATCAAATTGATTTTAAAAGTAGTTGTCATTTTTTCCTCAGGACATATAAAATTTCAGGCCAAGAGACAGTGTAATGAGGAGAGTATAATATGTATTGTAATAGAATTTCTATGTTAGAAAGAAGTCTAGTGAGAAAAATTTACTAGGGAAGATTTTGATATACATGTAAAATAAAGACTCATATTTTAAAATGTTAATATTTACTCCACACTGCAATCCTGATTTCTTGTTCATAAACGGTATGAATACTCAGTTTCCATATTCAGGATTACAGTGGCCTCACCATGAGAAGAATTATGTTTTATCTACTTTGTTAGCCCTCATATGAATGTGCTTCAGTAATATATATTCTATAGAATTCTGAGAAATTCAAGAGAAAAACTTTTGTGGTATGGTTACAGAGTTATATTTAGAACAACAAAGGATAGATAGAGAAGAAACCTTAAAAAACAGAAACCTACAAAAGATGTGTGGTTTTGTACTGTTATATAGCCACCTGATTCAGTAAAACAAAGTGAGCATAGCCAAGTAAAGCATGTTCACTCATAGAAACCTCCTGCTCTATATTTTCTTGTGTATTTTATGCTTTAAGAATGTTTTGTTTCTATTTTTTTTAACATTGCATCTTAAAGCCACTTAAAAATCGTTGTAATTTGTTTAAAACTACAGTCGTTACAGTCATTTGCTAGACTACTCTAGAAATGCAGTGAATAATTAGAATGAGAGGCATCGGATATGGTAATATATTCTTCTCTGTGCTATGTGCCATGGGAAATTAAAGATAAACATGTCCTGGTCCCTTTCCATAAGTATCACGTAATCTAATGGTTAAGTGCTTCAATAATCAATCACTGTGTCATATATTAAAGTAGCCATTTGAAATTCTAATAGTCATCTCAAAATTGATGTTTCCAAATCTGAACTACTATTTCCATTACCCTCCTAACCCCAGCATGCTCCATCCACCACCTGCTCCATCTCAGTTAAAGACACTTCCATTTCTAATTGTCAGGCTATAATACCTGGAAATATCCTTGATTCTCTTGCACTCCTCATTTATCCCTCCAGGAAATTATGGTTACTTTATTTTAAAAATATATTCATAACCTAAATCTTCACTACTTGTACCGCTATCAGGAGATCAGAGATACCATCAACTATCTTCTAAATCATTGCAATCCTAGATGGTTCCCTTGTTTTTAAACCTGCCTCCCTATTTACTTTGAAATTCTAATGTCTACTATCCTTACGTAGAGCAGCCAGAATAAATATTTTAAGATATAACTTAGAATATATCCTCAAATCGGATCAAAACACCATATTAAATGTCTCTCCATTTCATTCACAATAAAGCCAGAATCCCTACACAGTCTCGAAGGTAATGGCCTTCCCTCATCACCTCTAGATAGCATCTTCTTCTACCGTACACCATATTCACTTAGCTCCTTGGTGTTTTTCTAATGCCACACATACTCTTGTCTCAGTGACATTGCTTCAGTCTTCTGCCTGCAGTTACTTTTCCCCAGATACGTTCTTGGCTAAATCTCTAACCATCTTAAAGCTTTGCTCAATTCTCTCCTTCTCAGATAGGTTTCCCTTAACTATTCTAATTCATATTGTAACCTGTTCCCTCCACCCCCATTTCACCTCCTCATGTCTGTCATACACCTTTTACTATGCTCTATTCTTTTTGTTTGCTTTACAGTCTTCTTAAAGACTAATCAGTTTCTTCTTTAACTCATCTCTCTTGTCTCATATGCTATCATAGGCAGCTAAAAGAAGCTGAAAATCTCTAACTGGAATCTCATTAGCCAAAGCAACAAGGTTCATTAATTACTCTTTTTACCTCCTAAATAACTATACTTTACAACTGGAGTGAGACCGATGATCACCCACCTTTCTGCCTGGTTAAGGGAAGAGCAACTCAAGCAAAGCATCACGGTCCCACTGAAGTGAAAAGAGAGAGAATGGTTAAGGTGGCTTGGATTTGTGGAGCAGAATATTAGAAAGGAGTGAGCTACACAAAAGAGGATTTCTAAAAAACACTAAAAATAATTACAAAGGAGATATAGCCCCAAACTGAATAAACCTTTGCTCTTCCCTAACCAACAAAATGCTTACATTCTTCTAGCACTTATAGAACTGTCTCCTTTCAGAATCATCACAGTTACTTTGTATTGTAGCTACCTGCCTATGCTTTGCTTTTACCTTGTTTGTATTCCATAAACTTTTTGAAGGCAGGTGATCATGCATAGCTTTGTATTTTCAGCAACAATCAATCAATATTTGTTGAATTAAAAAAATGGTAAAACAGTAAATAAAAATGTCTACTTCATCTTCTGTTTTGTCTTTAAAACTAAATGGAATCACAAACTTTGATATCATAAATATATATCCTTTTTTTAAGTTAACTATACTATAACTTTCAGTAAAATAATTAATTGCCATGTTTAAAAATTCTTTTTAAAAATTCTTAACACATCATAACATACATTTAAATCTAATTAATTGCCATTGGGCACACTCTTCAATGGTGAAAAGCTGGTACTAGACACTCTTTCCACCTAAGTTAAAAATAAAACTGCTTATGATATAATATGTGGTTTGTAAAAGAAAAAAGACTAGTTACTGGGTCTAAACCTCATAAGGGTCTAAGCTTATAGATTTTATCCAATCCTCAATATATGATATAGAAGAAAAATTTTACTAACAAATTGAGATTTTAGTTTTAAACAAAAGCTATCCAAATTAGCTAATTTCTAGCAGCATTTTCTTTACCATTCAACTATAAAATATGGTGATTACATAGGAAGCTATAACCCTCATTCATTGCATTCCCTTAGTATTCACTAGAAATGGAAAATGATGATTCGAGCAAGCCTATAAAATGATATATCTTCAAACTCACTAAGGTTTCTTAATAAAATCTCACATTATATTCTAAAACTCTATAGCATTTCTGACTATTTTACTTTATAAAAGTCTACCATCTGAAATCTAGTAATTAGATTTTTTCTTAGGCCCTTTCAAGTTGCAAGGAAAGAAGAATAAGTCAGGAAACCAAAGATAAAAGGGACTTATTAAGTACATATAAGAAAAAAGGAAATCCAGAAAGTTCTCTAAGTAGCTCGACCTGTACTTCAATAGATGCTATTTCCATCTCCACTTAAAGCATACAGAATTCAAGACCACTACTGAGAGCTGTAACTAATGTTGACATGCCTTTATAGGGAGAATTAAATTTCACCAAATTCTATTGGCTTTAAAATATGTTTTGGTATAAAGGAACATTTTCCAGAAATGTTTGCTAATCCCATCTTCTTGGAGTATATCTGGTATTTATGGTAGTTCGTGTTCTAAGCATTTCTATTTTCTTGTTTGCTTGACTTAATTAGTACCCAAGTTGGCAATGCTTCTGCCACTCAAGCAGCAAAGAACTTCATAGACTTCTTCAGTGAACACCAGTTTGGGTTTTATAGAATCTATTAGTTTGGGGGGAATCTCTCTTTTGCTCTTCTACTTTTTGACTTATTCACTCAGCTTCTGCTTGTTCTCCTGTTGTTATTTTCTGATTTTTCTCTCATAAAATTTCTTCAGGTTCTCTAATTTTTTTAAAAAAATTTACAACCATTTTCACTCAAGCTTGAGACTTATGCACTAAACAGTTGGCAAGTTCCAATCTGTATTATTTGTTAACCCAGGTACGGAAAATAAAAGGATGCACTATCTGTATAGATACAATAACAATAGAATTAACTAGCAGTCTATTTACCCTTTTTAAAATAATCACCATACACCAATAATTCTAAACAATATTAGTCATAAAACTTTCCTCCTTGCTGGAGCACATGACTGCAAATGCTCCCCCTTCCTTGATATGTCATTTACAGATGGTCTTCATCTTCTCCAAACATTGTTATGAATGATGTCTTAGGAGAACTTTTTACTTGTTAACTTATTTTTTTAATTGAGAAATCATTTACAGATGGTTAAATGCACTACACTTAAGTATTCAACTTGATATGTTCAAACAATTGAACCCTGGCAACCACAATCTTAATACAAATATAGAACATATCCATTACCCAGAAATATCCCTCTAGTTCACTTCCAGTCAATTCAAAGCCACCCCCAAGCCCTACCAAGAAGCAACTCCTGTCTGATTTTATCACTGTCAATTACTTTTAATATTCTTGAATGCCATTTAAATAGAATGTGTCGAGCTACATTTGCTTACTGATCTCTGTGTCTGTTTTTGTGCCAGTACCTTACTGTTGTGATGGCTGTAGCTTTGTAGTATAGTCTAAAGTCAGGGCGGGTGATAGCTCCAGTTTTGTTCTTTTTTTCAAGATTGCTTTGACTATTCAGGATCTTTTGTGGTTCCATGTAAATTTTAGGATTATTCTAGTTCTGTGAAAAATGTCATGGGTGTTTTATAACACAGATTGAAATAAGTCTGTAGATAGCTTTGGGTAGTATGGACATTTTAACAGTATTAATTCTTCCAATTCATGAACATGGGATATTTTTCCATTTCTTTGTATCACCTTCAATTTCCTTCATCAATGTTTTATAGTTTTCAGAGTATAGGTGTTTCACCTCCTTGGTTAATTTTGTTCCTAGGTATTACTTTTGATGTGATTTTAAGTGATTATTTTCTTCCTTTCTCTTTCTGATAGTTCATTATTAGTGTATAGAAAAGCAACAGATTTCTGTATGTTAATATTGTATCCTGCAAATTTTCTGAATTTGTTAGTTCTAGTAGTTTTGATAGAGACTTTAGGGTTTTCTCTACGTAGTATCATGTTATCTACAAATAGTGACACCTTCAATTCTTCCCTTCCAATATAGATGCCTTCTATTTCTTTTTTCTTTTCTCTTTCTCCCTCCGTCTCTCCCTCCCTCCCTCCCTCCTTCCCTTCCTTCCTTCCTTCCTTTTGTCTGATTGCTGTGGCTAGGAATTCCAATACTATGTTAAATAGAAGTGGCAAGCATGGGCATCCTTGTCTTGTTCATGATTTACAGCTGAAAACTTTTGCTCATTGAGTATGATAGCTGTTGGTTTGTCATAAATGACCTTTATTACATTGAGCTATGTTCCCTCTATACCTACTTTGATGAGAATTTTTATCATGAATGGATGTTGAATTTTGTCAAATGCTTTTACTGCATCTATTGAGATGATCATGTGGTTTTTCTCTTTCTTTTTATTAATGTGGTGTATCACATTGATTAATTTGTTTATGTTGAACCATCCTTGTGACCCTGGAATGAATCAAACTTGATCATGGTATATGATCCTTTTTATGTATTGTTGGATTTAGTTTGTTAATGTTTTGTTGAAGATTTTTGCATGTATATTCATCAGGATATTGGCTTGTAATTTTCTTTTCCTTTTTGTAGTGTCTTTGGTTTTGGAATTAGGGTAATGGTGGTCTCATAGAAGGAATTAGGGAGTGTTCTGTCGTCTCCATTTTGTTGAAATAGTTTGAGAAGGATAGGTATAAGGTCTTTTGTGTTGGGTAGAATTCCCCCAGAAGCCATCTGGTCCTGGCCTTTTGTTTGCTGGGACGTTTTATTCTTTTTTTTTTTTTTAATCATAAATTCAATTTCACTACTAGTGGTCAGTCTGTTCAGATTATATATTTCTTCCTGATTTAGTCATGGAAAACTGTAGGTTTATAGGAATTTATCCATTTCTTCTGGGTTGTCCAATTTGTTGGTGTAGAACTGTTTGTAGTATTCTCTTATAATTTTTTTTTGTATATCTGTGATATTGGATGTAATTTTTCCTCTTTTATTTCTTAGTCTGTTTGAGTCCTCCCTCTTTTTCTCATGATGAGCCTAAATAAAGGATTATCAATTTTGTCTATCTTTTCAAAAAACCAACTCTTGGTTTCAAGATCTTTTCTGTTTGTTCTGTTTCTTTTGGTCTTTTAAAAATTTATTTCCTCACTGATTTTTATTATCCATTATAGGTTTTTGATTTGTGGTTACCATGGGGCTCTTATATGTTGACCTATAGCTATATTTTTGTTTTAAAATGGTAGTCATTTAAGTTTAAACACATTCTGAAAGATATACATTTTCTTACTCAATGTTTTGTTTTTTATGTCATATTTTATGTCTTCATGTCTATTAATTAACTGTTTATTGTAGTTATAGTTGATTTTACATTTTTTGTCTCTTAATCTTCATAACAGCTTATTTAAGTAGTTGATCCACATCCTTTACTCTATATATTTGCCTTTACTAGTGGGACTTTTCCTTTCCTATAGATTCTGACTTCTTATAGCCTTTTCTTTTCCACTTAGAAAAGGCATTTTAACATTTCTTTTAGGGCCGTATTAGGATTGATATACTCTTAGTTTTAGGTTGTCTGAGAAGTTCTTTTTCTCTCCTTCAATTCTAAATGATAAACTTACTGGGTAGAATATCCTAGGTTGTACATCTTCCCCTTTCAGTACTTTAAAATATCATGCCACTTCCTTCTGGCCAGCAAAGATTTTGCAGAAATATCAGCTGACAGCCTTATGGAGGTTGCCTTGTATGTGACTCTCTTTTTCTCTTGCTGCATTTTGAATTCTCTCTTTATCTTAAATTTTTGCCATATTAATTATGATATGTCTTGATGTCTTTGGTCTTTTGATTCAACTTGTCTAGAACTCTCTATGCTTTCTGTACCTGGATATCTATTTCCTTCTTCAGGTTCAGGAAGTTTTCAAGCTATAATTGTATCGATACATATTTGACCCTTTCCTCTCTGCCTCCTCCTTCTGGAACCCCTATAATGTGACGTTGGTGTGCTTGATGTTATCCTAGAGATACCTTAAACTGTTCTCATTTATTAATTTTTTTTTTTTTTTGCTGTTCTTACTTGGTGATTTCCATAACTCTATCTTTTTTTTTCTTTTTTTTCAGCCGATTTTTATTCTTTAGGTTAGAAACTTTTTTTTCTAGAGTTTTATTGGAGTGTAATTGCTTTACAATGGTATGTTAGTTTCTGCTTTATAACAAAGTGAATAAGTTATACATATACATATATCCCCATATCTCTTCCCTCTTGCATCTCCCTCCCTCCAGCCCTTCCTATCCCACCCTTCGAGCTGGTCACAAAGCATTGAGCTGATCTCCCTGTGCTATAAGACTGCTTCCCACTAGCTAGCTATTTTACATTTGGTAGTGTATATAGGTCCATATATATACTACCACTCTCTCACTTTGTCCCAGCTTAACCTTCCCCCTCCCCGTGTCCTCAAGTCCATTCTCTAGTAGGTCTGCATCATTATTCCCTAGAGGAATAGTAGCAGTAGTTATTTCCACTCTTTTATCTCCCAGGTCACTTATCCGTTCTTCTGCCTCAGTTATTCTGCCTTTGATCCCTTCTAGAGAATTTTAAATTTCATTTACTGTGTTGTTCATGATTGTTTGTTTGCTCTTTAGTTCTTCTAGGTCCTTGTTAAACGTTTTTTGTATTTTCTCCATTCTATTTCCAAGATTTTGGATCACCTTTACTATCATTCTGAATTCTTTTTCAGGTAGACTGTCTATTTCCTCTTCATTTGTTAGGTCTAGTGGGTTTTTACCTTGCTCCTTCATCTGCTGTGTGTTTTTCTGTCTTTTCATTTTGCTTATCTTACTGTGTTTGGGGTCTCCTTTTCTCAGGCTGCAGGTTCGTAGTTCCCATTGTTTTTGGTGTCTGCAGCCAGTGGCTAAGGTTGGTTCAGTGGGTTGTGTAGCCTTCCTGGTGGAGGGGAGTAGTGCCTGTGTTCTGGTGGATGAGTCTGGATCTTGTCTTTCTGGTGGGCAGTTCCACTTCTGGTGTTGTGTTTTGGGGTGTCTGTAACCTTATTATGATTTTAGGCAGCCTCTCTGTTAATGGCTGGGGTTTTGTTCTTGTCTTGGTAATTGTTTGGCATAGGGTGTCCAGCACTGTAGCTTGAAAGTCATTGAGTGGAGCTGGTCCTTGGCTTTGAGATGGAGATCTCTGGGAGATTTTCACCATTTGATATGACGTGGATCTGGGAGGTCTCTTGTGGACCAATGTCCTGAACTTGACTCTCCCACCTCAGAGGCACAGCCTTGACACCTGGCTGGACCACCAAGAGCCTATCATCCACATGGCTCAGAAAAAAAGGGAGAAAAAAAGAAGGAAAGAAAGAAAGAAAAAGATCAAATCAAATCAAATCAATAAGAAAGTTATTAAAATAAAAAACAAAAAATAATTTAAAAAAAATTTTTAAGTTATTTTAAAAAAGGAAAGAAAGAACAACTGAACACCAATGATAACAAGTGCTGAAAACTATACTAAAAAGAAAAAAAAAAAGACAGACAACCTAAGGAGAAATGGTAAAAGCAAAGCTATACAGACAAAATCACACACAGAAGCATATGCATACACATTCACAAAAAGAGAAAAAGGGAAAAATATATATATATATCGTTTCTCCCAATGTCTACCTCCTCAATTTGGGATGATTCGTTTTCTATTCAGTTCAAGTATTCCACAGATGCAGGGTACATCAAGTTGACTGTGGAGATGTAATCGGTTGCTCCTGAGGCTGCTGGGAGAGATTTCCCTTTCTCTTCCTTGTTCGCACAGCTCCTGGGATTCAGCTTTGGATTTGGCCCTGCCTCTGCATGTAGGTCGCCTTAGGGCGTCTGTTCTTCCCTCAGACAGGACGGGGTTAAAGGAGCAGCTGCTTTGGGGGCTCTGGCTCACTCAGGTTGGGGGGATGGAGGGATACGGAGTGTGGGGCGAGCCTGCAGTGGCAGAGGCCAGTGTGATATTGCACCAGCCTGAGGCATGCCATGTGTTCTCCTGGGGACGTTGTCCCTGGATCACGGGACCCTGGCAGTGGAGAGCTGCACAGGCTCCCGGGAGGGGAGGTGTGGATAGTGACCTGTGCTTGCACACAGGCTTCTTGGTGGCTGCAATAGCATCCTTAGCATCTCACGCCCATCTCTGGAGTCCACGCTGATAGCTGCGGCTCGTGCCCATCTCTGGAGCTCCTTTAAGCAGCGCTCTTAATCCCCTCTCCTCGCACACCAGGGAACAAAGAAGCAAGAAAGAGTCTCTTGCCTCTTTGGCAGTTCCAGACCTTTTTCCGGACTCCCTCCCGGCTAGCCGTGTTGCACTAGCCCCCTTCAGGCTATGTTTATGCAGCCCACCTCAGTCCTCTCCCTGGGATCCCACCGAAGCCTGAGCCTCACCTCCCAGCCCCCGCCTGTCCTGGCGAGTGAGCAGACGAGCCTCTTGGGCTGGTGAGTGCTGGTCGGCATCGATCCTCTGTGTGGGAATCTCTCCACTTTGCCCTCTGCACCCGTGTTGCTGCACTTTCCTCCATGGCTCCAAAGCTTCCCCTCCCCGCCATCCCCCATCTCTGCCCCTGAAGTGGCTTCCTAGTGTGTGGAAACCTTTCTTCCTTCAAAGCTCCCTCCCACTGGTGCAGGTCCCGTCCCTATTCTTTTGTGTCTGTTTTTTCTTTTTTCTTTTGACCTACCCAGGTACATGGGGAGTTTCTTGCCTTTTGGGAGGTCTGAGGTCTTCTGCCAGCATTCAGTAGGTGTTCTGTAGGAGTTTTTCCACATGTAGATGTATTTCCTATGTATTTGTGGGGAGGAAGGTCATCTCCATGTCTTACTCTTCCACCATCTTGAAGCTCCTCCCATTATTCTATCTTTCTGAACACTTATGTATGCATCTTCTGTATCACCTAGTCTTTTAACTTTTTAAGTGTGTTTTTATGTCAGTTATTGTATTCTACATTTCTGATTGGTTCTTTTTATATTTTTTAGTTCCTTGTTAAAACTTACACTGTGTTCACTTATTCTTTTCCCTAGTTCAGTTAGCATTCTTATTACTAATGCTTTAATTTCTTTATATCATATATTATTCATCTCTGTTTTATTAGTATTTTCCCCCAGGGTTGTTTTCTCCTTGTTCTTTTATTTGAAACAAATTCTTCTGTCTTCTCATTTTCCTTAACTTTCCCTTTTTTCTATGAAATTGGGTGAAATAGTTACCTCTCCTGGTCTTGAAGAGGTATCATTATGTGGGAGCATCCCTATACTGTCTGCATGTGCCTGATGGTGTTTGTGGGAGGACTGGATCTGAAGTGAGCACAAATCACATCCTCCCCCAGAGTGAGCTGGCAGCTATCATCTTGGTAGGAGTTGGGGCTGGAGATGGAGTAGCTAGAGTCTGAGCCAGGTGTGAGCCAGTGCTTCTCTTCTGCTCAGTGGTCATCACCACAGTATTGGAGATGGCGGTGGGTCCCTAGTTTCTGGAGCAGAAACACTGAGGTTTGGATCTGAGCTGGTTATGTTTCTTCTCAGTGTGTGCTCCTCTCTCTCTAAGCATTGGCACCTTTGCCCCAGAGAGCAGTGATGGAGCAATAGGGCCCACAGTGAGCATCCTGTGTGGGCCAGGGTGCCAAAAGAGGTAGTCCTGGGACACATGTCAGTGTTCCGTACTGCTCCTGATCTAGCACCTCTATGAGCACCTGGAATGGCTGCCCTCACTCTGTTAAGATGCTGTGCCGGCTCTGTCCCCACAACTGCATACTCTCCTTGGTCATGGCATTCTTTGCCCTAGTGTGGAGCTGCACCACTGAGCAAAAGGAGCCAGAGTGGGTGCTTGACTCAGGCTGTGGTGATCATGGGAAACCGACCAGAGTCCCAAGCAGTTTTAATCTGCTTCCTCCACCTTTTCTCAGGAGTAATCAAGCATGTGTATAATATTAACAAGCGGAGTCTAGATTTCTTACAGACCCATGGTCAGTGCCACTGGATTTCAAACCAGCTAAGAGGACTTGTCCTCCTGGTGCTGGAGCCCCCAGAGCTGGGAAGCCCAATATGTGGTTCAAACCACTCAGTCCCCAGGAAGGACTATTGAGTCCATGTGATCCCCTTCTTCTTCTGTGTCCCCTCCTAGGGGTGCAGGTCCTGACCTGATTGCTTCTCTTTCCTTCCTACTGAACATTCTGTGAATATTTATTACAACCTTAGATGTATAAGAGTCTTTCTGCTTATTTCCCATTTGTCTGCAGTGAGGATTATCCCACATGTGGGTGTATTTTTAATGTGTTTGTGGGAGGAGATGAACTCTGCATCCTCCGACTCTGCCATCTTGATCTCTTCTCACTATTCAGATAATTTAGTTCACCATTTTTTTCATTAAACTAATTTTTAATTACTCCTTTTAGATTTTTCAGATTGACAATTTCACATATTTTAAATAATTCTAGTTCTTTCCCTTTTGTTTCATTTTTTGTAATATTTTCCTACATGATTTAGAATTTTAGAATAAAAAATTAAATTTCAAGCTCTTTAACAACAAATAAATTTTCATATAAATAACATTAATAGTATCAGAATCAACAAGTGTAATATATACACTGTTTTTAGTTTTACCTCAGTTTTTAGTTTTATTTCTTTCCCATAGCATTTGTAGAGAATGTATAAGCCAAATTAAAAATATAAACAAAATCTCAAACAAATCTGAGATATATTTTGTGGCATGTCCATTGTTTCTTTTGTAAAATGAAAAGATTACATGCAAGGTCATCAATGCCTAATAAGCCTTTCATTTATATTTAGTTTTTTTATGGTTTGCTTTTGCTTTAATTCTGCCGTTTTATTTGTCCCTTGATTGATTTTTAAAAAGTTAATTCATATGAATTATAAAACATTTCTATTCTAAGCCCCAGTGTCAAAATTTTAAAAGAACTCTACAGGATGATATTTATTACAGTTTGATTTTTTTCAATGCATTTTGGATATGTGTAAACTTATCACAAAAGGCTGAAATGTATAGTTTTCAAACTCCTTAGAAACCTTTGTCAGTAAAGAAAAATAAAAAATTTGTATTGAAAAAAATTTATATATTTAGCAAATTGTTGAGTATTTTTAAAAATTTTTTTCCATAACTTCATTTTTAAATACTTTTCCACTACAGCATGCTATTAGTGGTCTGCCAAAAGAAAAAGAAGAATATGTGCCAAATTTTCTTTATATTACTAGGATTATTATTCAGAATTTCCAGAGAGATAAAACCAATAGGATGTCTCTTCTTCTCTCACTCAGAGAGAAAGATTTATTATAAGGAGTTGGCTCATGTGGTTATGGAGGTTTACAAGTCCCAAAAACTGCAGTTGGCAAGCTGCAGGCCTAGGAGAGCCACAGTATTGTTCAAGTTGGAAACCCAGTGGCCTCGAGACCCAGGAGGAGCTGATGTTTCAGTTCAAATCTGAAGGCAGAAAAAAACTGATGCCTTTACTCAAAGGCAGTAAGGTAGAAGAAAGTTCCTCATACTTGCTGGAGGGTCAGGCTTTTGTATTATTCAGACATTTAACCAATTGGATGAGGCCCACCCACATTAATGAGGTAAATCAGCTTTACTCAGTCTACCTACTCAAATGTTAATCTCATCCAGAACACCCTTACAGACATAATGGGTGACAAAAGGCCTAGGCACCCTGTCCAGTGGAAATATAAAATTAATTATTGCACTAGGTAACGTTAAGTTAGAAAGTTGAAGATTTCTCCACAGTAGAACAATCTTCTGTAGGCTAACATACATTTCTAGTTTGCATTGTATGAATATTTCCAAAATATTTTCATAATATATTCCCTTTTCTTTTAAACTGAAAAGGAACAACAAAATGATGTCTCCAGTAACTGTGCTGCAAAGAGCAGTTTGGAATATATAGCTGACCCTTGAACAATGCTAGGAGTCTGGGGCACTGACCCTCTACCCAGTCAAAAATTTGTGTATAACTTTACAGTTGACCCTCAGTATCTGTGGTTCTGCATCTGTGGATTTTACCAACATGGATCATGTAGAACTGTAGAATATATTTATTAGAAAAAAAAATCCATGTATAATTGGACCCCACAGTTCAAACCCATGTTCTTCAATGGTCAGCTGTACTTACTTTAATCTCAGAATAATGATCAGATAATGACAAAAAAATATACTATTAGTAACAAATTATCTATTTCTTTCCCTTGTCAAAATTCCAGAGATTTTACATCTGGAATTATAGTAAATTTCTAGCTTTACTCTCTTTCTCTAGTTTAGACAAATATATTAATATATTATCCTAAGATTCAGGATTATTTATTTATCTTGTAACAAAAATGGAAGTAGAGACAATATTGGACTGACTTCTGCCCAAATAATGGTTCATATATTTACAGTCTCTTTTTAGATGGCCTTTTTCAATAGTGAATGCTTTTGTATTTTAATGTTTTCTGTTAAACCCAATTATCTGATATTTTGTTTATCTTCCATGGGCCCCATTGATTTTCCATGAATGACTGCATCAGAAAGAGAAAAATGGAAATTTGATATAATCTGGTGGTAATTTGGTAATATTACAGGTAAATTTTCTATGAACAAATGGTTCCATTTTTTTTTTTGACTTCATGAGTGGGGCATATTGGAGATGAAATTTTAAATTTAATACAGTTCAATTATTTGTTCTATGAAAATTTGTGCTTTCCCCCATGGATTCTTAAGTTGACAGTTGTTACATGACTATGACCATTAAATTATTACTATTTCATTCATTGAGAAAAACAACTATTTTGCTCTGTTGGTAGTCTGGCTATATAAGATTATCTTATTGACAGTCTTAGGCAAGTGTTCAGTAACCTGACTAGGTCAGTGCATTTAAAACCCTAAATAAACATTTTTGACACTGCAAAATAAATCACAAGCTTTCTTTGGAAGACTTAATGTAATTACCAAGAGTATCTGTGATGATGATCAATACGCTAAATTGACATAAATAAAACAAATAAACCCTTATATTTAATAATTTGAATTGCCAGGCAAGTAGTCATTTCCATGTTGATTAAATTACTGAATATCACTATTCTCTGATCAAATGGCTAGTCTTCAGTGGACTAGCCAGAATTTGCAATCTGTTTTTCTATGTCTAATTCCATACCTCTTTATCTAATTTAATGGCTTCTAAAAGTGGTCTAGAACTCAAATCTACATTTCCGATTTTCTTTTCATTACTCTTCTAGATACATACCTTAGCATATTACAATAGCCATTTAGGTGTTTCCTTCAGAGCCATTACGTAGGTTGAGATATGCAAATGAGGAGGTCGAATGAGACAATTTATAAGTTCCCTTAGTAAAACCTTGAAGGAGATGAAAAAAAGAAGTACACAAAGAATACTAAAGAGCTGGGGGAAGAGCAGAAATCAAGAGAGGGAGATAAGTTTAGATGGTTACTAGTGTCAAACTTTGCAGTGTGTCATAATTGTAGTTACTGTGTTCAATGTTAATTCTCTCCCCAAGATAATTTCTGAAGGATGTACTTTCACATCTCTTTTGCTTCCACTTCTGTCATGCTGGCCTCTTTTATTAGTGGGATAACAGGCCTAATTCAGAGAGATGCATGTTCGGTTCAGAACCACTGCAATACAGTGAATATCATACTAAAGTGAGACAGATGAAATTTTTGGTTTCCTAGTGCATATAAAAGTTATGTTTACATTATACTGTAGTCTATTAAATGTGTGATAGCATTATGTCTAAAAATAATGTATGTATCTTAATTAAAAAATACATTATTGCTAAAAAATGCTAACCACTATCTGAGCCTTCAGCAAGTTGTAATCTTTTTGCAATAGCAACATCAAAAATCACTGATTACAGATCACCATAACAAGTAAAATAATAACGAAAAGTTTGAAATATCACAAGAATTACCAGAATGTGACACAGAGACAAGAAGTGAGCAAATATTGTTGGGAAAATGGCACCATTAGACATGCTTGATATAAGGTTGCCACAATCCTTCTATTTTTCTTTCTTTCTCTCCCTCTCTCTCTCTTCCTTCCTTTCCTTTCCTTCCTTCCACTGGGTTTTATTTGTGACCCATGGGCTCCTTAGTTGTAGCCCGTGGGCTCCTTAGTTGTGGCGTGCATGTGGAATCTAGTTCCCTGACCAGGGATTGAACCTGGGCCCCCTGCATTGGGAACACAGAGTCTTATGCACTGCGCCACCAGGGAAGTCACAAGAGACCTTTCTATTACCCCAGAGCCTCATTCTAGTTTACTCTTTTCTTCTGTGTTTTCCAACATTTTCTTAGGAGTTCTTTAAAGTAAGTGTTGTGTACCTTTATGGTGAACTAAGTAGGATGCTTTTTCTCAGCAATTAATAGGGTAAATGAAATCACTGGCAGCTGCCACATTTTATTACTACAAAGACCAGGCTTTGGAGTGTATTGTGGTAACAATTAGCATTTTGAAACAATGTGTGCTTTCATGTAGTCAGGTTTATTATATAGGTAGTAGTTTCCCTCTTATCTACAGGGGATATATTCTAAGATCCCCAGTGGAGGCTTGAAACTGCAGATAGTACCGAATCCTACGTATACTATGTTTTTTCCTATACATACATACCTATGGTAAAGTTTATTTTATAAATTAGGCACAGTAAGAGAATATCTAAATTGCCAGCATCACTACTCTTCCGCTTTGAGGCCATCATTAAGTAAAGTAAGGGTTATTTGAACAGAACCACTGCAATACCTTGACAGTCAATCTGATAACAGAGACAATTACACTAAGTGAATAATGAGTGGGATATGATGGACAAAGGGATGATTCACGTCCTGAGCGGGATGGAGCAGGATGGAGCAGGATGGCATGAGATTTCATCATGCTACTCAGAATGGCATGCAGTTTAAAACCTAGGAATTGTTTATTCCTGGAATTTTCCATTTACTACTTTTGGACCAAGGTTGACCACAGGTAACTGAAACCACAGAAAGTGAAACCATGGATAAGGGGAGACTACTGTAGTTATAAATCACTAGGGCCATAAAGGAAAAGAGATTCCATATCCTTGGCACTTTCTTTTGTTCCCTCAAGGAAGGACCACAGTGCAAAAGGCCTTTGTATCTTATTATTGTGTTAATAGAAGAAATGCCAGATCATGTATTCTACCTGCTGTCTTACACTGAGAGCTATAAAACATGTATCTCAGGCTCAGCTTTAGATACATATTTGTTCCCTTAATTTTATTATACACCAGCAGAGCGAAGACAGTTGGTAAAGCTCTTGAGTAGAAATCTTAAATTCTGTGTATTTGCTAAAGATGGAATTGTTCACTTCTCTTACAAACCTGGGGATCATAGGCACTAGATCAAGCAAAAGTTCTTAGGAAGCACGGTTTTTAATGTTTTTAAAAATATTATTCTCATTTAACTTGTTCTCTATCATCTTTACAATTGATTAAAACAATATATGAATAGTGAGAGTAGTACTGACATATATACACTACCATGTGTAAAATAGATGGCTAGTGGGAAGTTGCTGTATAGCACAGGGAGCTCAGCTTGGTGCTTTGTGATGACCTGGATGGGTGGGATTGGGGCGGGAGGTTGTGGAGGGAGGTCCAAGATGGAGGGGATATATGTATACACATAGCTGATTCACTTTGTTCTACAGCAGAAGCTAAGATAACATTGTAAAGCACTTATACTCCAATTTAAAAAAATATATATATATTACAAAGTTACAGTAAAAAATATGATATGGTATTTTTCTCTCATTAAAATATAATATACAACTATACCTAAAACAACTTTGAATGTTTTAGCAATAATTAATCATCTGTCTTTCTTTTTATCATCTATCTATCTGTCTATCTGTCATCATTCATTTTGTGCCATGCCCAGCTCTATAAATGGGAACTATTATTATCTCCATTAACTGTTGAGGAAAGAAAAGCACTGACAGGTTAAGTAACATTTACAAAGACACACAACTAAATTCACTATTATAGGCTAACCAATTACATATGAGTTTGCTAAATTTTCCTTCATTTTATCTAAACTACCAGAAAAATAATCATGTACATAATTTATCTTCTGAGACATATATATTTAATTTTGGATATAAACCATTAATTAATTATACCTGCTTAATGGCAACTCATTTAAGATCTATGGAAGCTTTTAATACTTCTAAAATAATTTTAATTCAAATCTCTATTAAAATATATCATTATGAATATATCCTAATCAAAAAGGCAATACTATATTTATGTTCTATGATATTGTCATTAAATATAATAGAAAAATTTGAAACATAAATATTCATCACTGTTGAAGTAATTAAGTGAATTATGACACATCTATATGTAGAATATTATATACCCATTAATGCAGTCATTTTTAAGAAATGTTCATATCATAAGGCAATAAATATGTTACAAAATTGAGTGAAATTCTGATATTTAGTTAATTTAATATTGAGTAAAATCAGATTTACATGCAACATGACCTTCATTATGAAGGTACATACATGTATATGCATGAAGAGAAAAACAGTGGAAAGAAATACTCCAAAGAAGCTGTGAGTGGTTATGGCTAGAGGGTGGGATCCTGGGAAATTGTTTTGTATGTATGTTTTTATACACTTCTTTATTTTTCTAATTTTATGCTGTGTACCTAAACAGTAAAAATGACTTAAAACACTTTTTATTCCTTGCCTCAAATATTCTTTTTAGGTTATTATTTCTGAATAAGTTAAAGTAGTAGATGCAATAAAGCTTTATGAAAAGTATATTAACCTTACACTTAGGAGACGTATTGCTGATTTCTAGCTCTCATCTGAAAATTGAAAGTTCTTTAGAAAATAATATTTAGGATTATCTCTAGAGCTAATTATTTAAATAAAATTACTCTATAATTATCAACTAAAAAAGTACAATTTTGATCAAAAAATTATGGAAAATTTATGAAAATGTTATACATTTGTTTCTGATATAGAATACTTAAAATATTAAAAAATGAAAATTATATGGGATATAATTGATTATAAAATTTATATACCTTAAAAATATTTGTTCACTTTGGAAAAAAGGAGTCATGCAAAAGCATACTAGTATAGGCAATTTAAGTTATGTTAGGCATCCTCTAGGGATTAATCTCGAATTTTTGCCCATTCACTCTTTTTTTCTACTTTTAATTTTATATTGGAGTATAGTTGATTAACAATGTTGTGTTAGTTTCAGGTGTACAACAAAGTGATTCAGTTATACATGTATCTATTCTTTTTAAAATTATTTTCCTAGTTAGGTTGTTACATAATAATGAGCAGAGTTCCCTGTGCTATACAGTAGGTCCTTGTTGATTATCCATTTTAAATATAGCAATGTGTACCTGTCAATTCCAAACTCCCTAACTATCTCTCCGCCCCCATCCTTACCCTCTGCTAACCATAAGTTCATTCACTCTTGTCTATTAAACTGCCTGAAACTGTCTTTCTTTAGAATGAGACCTAATGGTGAGAAAGATGCATCTGAAGAAAGTCAACATACAGAGTTATCAAATAGTATGAAAATATATTTCAAATACTGGTGACTAATATTTTAGAAAGATTTTCTGCAGTTATTTTTGAAGGTTTTTGTTTTTTAAACTTAGTTAATGAGTGCATATTCTTTTCCAGACAAGCGTATTAAACGGAACATTTATTTCCTGGAACATTCCAGCTAGGTGAGATTTTCCCAAACTTGTATAAGGTGCATGACTTTAAAAATAACCTAACTAGAAAACCTTTTAAAATTAATTTATCCTTTCTCACTAGTTTTCATGGTAAAATGGGTCAGATATACAGAATTAAGACATTTTAATAGGTTGCTAACTGTCGAAGCATGGATACTATAGCAAAAGGACCCACAATCTATTGTAAGTTAATTTTAAATACAAGTAAAATATACCTTGCATGGTGAAGATTTCTAAAATGGCTTGCTTTATTGAACTCCTCTGACTTTTGGAATTTTACAGCAATGACCACCCACTAATTAAAACCATAATTTATCATTGCTACATTAATATAGATACTAGGGAAATGAACATATTAGGTTGTATCTGCAAGAAGAGAAAAATTCTTGTTTCCATACATCAACATTTGCTATTTGGAGTCAAAAAGGGTAGTTTACTGATATGTTGATGATTTAACATAAGTCCATTCAAGATGGTTACAAAGTTAACAGACATTTGGAGACCTTGATGAAATCATTCTCTACTAGTTTGTGCCCAAGTCACACACAAGTAATTTACAAACTAACAATGAGATCCAAGATCCCTGTATGAATTGTAATACACTGCCCACACTTCAATTTGTTATTTAAAAATCGGCTACCATTCTGCTGGCCTGAATATAATATGGGATTCTTCAAGGAAAGAAAAGTCTTTGATCTTTAGGAACTCAGTGCATATCACAGAGGGCATGCCATAATATATAATTTCTGGTTCAAGGTTTTTTCCAAGCTTTATTTATATATTAGTGACATATAACCCTGTGTAAGTTTAAGGTGTATGTGTTGATTTGATACTTTTATATATTGCAAAATAATTGCCACCATAGCATTAGCTAACACCTTCATCATATCACATAATTACCTCTTTTGTGTGTGGTGAGAATATTTAAGATCTATTCTCTTAGCAACTTTCAAGTATATAATACAGTACAATTAACTATAATCACCATGCTGTACTTTAAAGCCTCAGAACTTATTCATCTTATACTTGGAAGTTTGTACCCTTTCACCAATATCTTCCCCTTTCCCCCACCTTGAAGCCCTTGCTAACCATCACTATACTCTCCATTTCTATGAGTTTGGCTCTTTTAAATTTCACATATAAGTTATACCATGCATTTGTCCTTCTCTGTCTGGCTTGTTTCGTTTAGCATAATGCCTTCCAGATTCATCCATGTTTTCACAAATAATAGGATTTCCTTGTTTTACAAGGCTGAATAATATTTCATTGCGTGTATATATGTATGTGTGTGTGTGTGTATGTGTGTATATATATATACGCACATATATATACATATATATGTATATATATACACATATGTATATATATACACACATATACACACATATGTGTGTATATATATATACACACACACACACACATACACACACACCTTGTTTTCTTTATTTATGTATCCATCGATGGACTCATAGGTAGTATCCAGACCTTGCCTATTGAATAATAATACTGCCATGACCATAGGAGTATGGATATCTGTTTGAGATAATGATTCTGTTAACTATAGATTATCACTAGAATTAGAGTTGCTGGATCATATGGTAGTTCTATTTTTGACTTCTTGAGAAAACTTGATACTGTTTTCCATAGTGAATATACCAGTTAACGTTCCCACCAATAGTGTACAAGGGATTCTTTTTCTCCACATCCCACACATCCTCACCAATACTTGTCTCTTTTTTGTGATAGCCATTCTAATAGGTATGAGATGATGTTTCATTGTGGTTTTTATTTGCATTCCCTGATGATTAGTATTTTGAGCATGTTTTCATGTACCTGTTGGTCATTTGTATGCATTCTTTGGAAAAATGTTTATTTAGTTACTCTGGGCATTTATAATTGGATCTTTTGGGTATTTTTTTTGTTTTGGGTTTTTTTTTTTTTTTTTTGCTATTGAATTGTATGAGTTGTTTATATGTTTTGGATATTAACCCTTTATCAGAGATACGATTTGTAAATATTTTCTCCCATTCTGTAGGTTACCTTTTCATTTTGATGATTGTTTATTTTGCTGTGCAGAGCCTTTTCAGTTTGATGTAGCCCCATTTATTTATTTTTGCTGTTACTGTTTTACTTTTGATGTTATATCCAAAAAAATCATTGCTAAGACCAGTGTAAAAGATATTTTCTTCTATGTTTTCTTCCAGGAGATTTAGGGTTTCAGTTCTTATGTTTGTCTTTAATCCATTTTGAATTGATTTTTGTGTATGGTGTAAGGTAAGGGTCCACTTTCGTTCTTCTGCATGTGGTTATCCAGTTTTCCAATCATTAATGGAAATAATCATATTTTATCTGTTAAGTATTCTTGTTCCCTTGTCAAATATTAGTTGACAATATATGTGAAGGTTTATTTCTGGGCTCTCTATTTTTTTTTTTTTTTTTCTTTTTTGCGGTACGTGGGCCTCTCACTGTTGTGGCCTCTCCCGTTGCAGAGCACAGGCTCTGGACGCGCAGGCTCAGCGGCCATGCATCGGCAGGCGGACTCTCAACCACTGCGCCACCAGGGAAGCCCCTGGGCTCTCTATTTTACTCCCTTGGTGTGTATGTGTATTTTTACGCCAGTGCCATACTGTGTTGATTACCATGGCATTGTAGTATAGTTTGAAAAGAGAAAGTGTGATGCCTCCAACTTCAGTCTTTTTCTCAGCATTGCTTGGGATATTTGGAGTCTTCTGTGTTTCCATACACATTTTAGGTTAAATTTTTATATTTCTGTGAAAAGTGGCATTGTAATTTTGAAAAGGATTACATGGAATCTATAGATGGCTTTGGATACTACAGACATTTTAATCATATTAATTCCTCTCATTCATGAACACATAATTTCTTTCCATTTGTTTGTGTCTTCTTCAATTTGTTTAATCCAAGTCTTGTAGGTTTCTTCACATAGATTTTTACCTCCTTGGTTAAATTTATTCCCAAATTCTTTACTCTTTTTGATGCTGTTGCGAATGGGGTAGTTTTCTTTATTTCTATTTTGAATGATTTGTTGTTAATGTATAAGATCATGATTGATTTGTTGATTTTGTATTCTGCAACTTTACTGAATTTGTTAATTTATTCTAGCAAGTTTTTGGTGGAGTCGTTAGGATTTTCTACAGATAAGATCATATCATCAACAAACAAAGACAATTTTACTCTTCCTTTACTATTTGGAGGCTTCTTATTTCATTTTCTTGCCTGATTCCTGTAGCTAAGACTTCCAGTACTATGTTAAGTAGGTGTAGTAAGAGTGGGCACCCTTGTCATATTCCAGATCTTAAAGGAAAATTTTTAACCTTTCACTGTTCAGTATGATGTTGGCTGTGGGTTTGTCCTTTATTGTCTTGGGGTATGTTCCTTCTATAACCAATATGTTGAGCATTCTTATCATGAAATGGTTTTGTATTTTGTCAAATGTGTTTTTGTCATCTTTTGATATGATCATATGATTTTTAAAATTCTATTAATATGGTCTATCACATTAGTTGATTTTATATGTTGAACCATCCTTGGATTCCAGGGATATATCCCACTTGTTTATGGTATATTATACATTTGATGTGCTATTGAATTTGGTATCTAATAGTTGAGATTTTTACATCTATTTTCATCAGGGATCACTGATATTAGTCTGTAGTTTTCCTTTTTTGAGTTTCCTTGTTTGGCTTTTGTATTAGGGTAATGTTGGCCTCATAAAATGAGTTTGGAAGTATTCAAATCTTGGAAGATTTTAAGAAGGGCTAGCAATAATTCTTCTTAAAGGGGTAGAATTCATCAGTGAAACCATCTTGTCCTCAACTTTTCTGCATTGGGAGGTTTTGATTACTGTTTCAATTTCTTTACTCCTTATTAGTTTGTTCAGATTTTCTATTTTTTCATGGTTCAGTTTTAATAGGTTGTATTTTTCTAGGAACTTATCAATTTTTCTAAGCTATCCAATTTATTGGTATATAGTTCATTGTAGTCTGTGTATTTCTGTGGTATCAGTTATAATGTCTTCTCTTACTTCTGATTTTAACTTTTGCATCTTCTCTTTTTTTCTTAGTCTAGCTAAAAGTTTGTCAACTTTGTTTATCTTTTCAAAATACCACTTCTTAGTTTCACTGATCTTTTCTATTGGCTTGCTTTGTTTTTGTCTCTATTTATTTCTGCTCTGGTTTTTGTTATTTTCTTCCTTCTACTAGCTATGGGTTTAGTTTGTTGATTTTTTTTCTTTAGTTACTTGTATAAAGTTAGGTTGTTCGAGATTTCTTTTTTCCTAATTTAATTTATCACTATAAGCTTTTCTCTTAGAACTGTTTTTGCAGCATTCCATAGGTTTTGGTATGTTGTGCTTCCATTTTTCATTTCATATTTTTGATTTCCCCCTTTTGAGTCAATGATTGTTCAGGACTATGTTGTTTAACTTTTACTTATTCATGAATTTTCCAGCTTTCCTCCAGTTAATGATTTCTCATTTCATACCGTCATGGTTGGAAAAGATACATGGTATGATTTCAATCTACTTAAATTTGTGAAGACCTGTTTTGTGACCTGTCATATGATCTATCCTGGAGAATGTTCTGTGTGCACTTGAAAGAATGTGTATTCTGCTGCTGTCAGGTGGAATGTTTTCTGTTTGTGTGTTAGGTCGATTTGATCTAAAGTATGATTCAAGTCCAATTTTACCTTGTTGATTTCCTGTCTGTTTGCTCTATTCACTATCGAAAGTAGATAATTGAAGTTTCCTACTGTTATTTTATTGTCTGCTTCTCCCTTCAGATCTTTTACCATTTGCCTAATATAATTAGGTGCTTCAATATTGGGTGCATATTTTTATGATTGTTGTATCTTCTTGATAAACTGACCTCCTTATCATTATATAATGATCTTCCTTGTCTCCTGTTTCCTTTTTTAGGCTTAAAGTCCATTTTTTCCGGTGTAAATATAGCCACCCCTTTTTATTTTTTGGTTTCTACTTTCTCATGTGTGCTTTATTCCATCTCCTCACTTTGAGCCAACATGTATTCTTAAAACTTATGTGAGTCTGCATATAGTTGGTTCATGGCTTTTTAATCTACCTAGCCACTCTATATATTTTGATTAGATAATTCAATCTATTTACATTTAGAGTAATTATTAATTGGTAAGGACTTACTACTGCCATCTTATTATTTGTTTTCTGGCTGGAAGTTAGTTCCCTGTTCCTTTTATTCTCTCTTGATGCCTTCCTTTCTGAATTGATGATTTTCTGTAGTAGTAGGCTTTGATTCCCTTCTCTTTATCTTGTATGAATCTACTCCTCTCTTTTACTTCCCTGCCCTTTTATATTTCTGGTGTCACAATTTACATCATTTAATATTGTGCATTCCTTAACAAATTATTGCAGCTATAGCTATATATAATACTTCTGTTCTTTAATATTTATACTAAAGTAGTTAATACAACCCTATATTACAGTATTAGTGTATTCTGAATCTGACTATGTGCTTACATTTACCAGTGTGTTGTATATTTTCATGTAACTTAACTAGCTTCTATTCATTTCACCTTGAAGAACTCCTTTCAGCATATTTTATAAGGTATGCTTAGTAGTGGTTAACCCCTTCAGCTTTTGTTTGTTAAGAAAGTCTTGTTTACATTCATTGATGATGGACAACTTTGCTGGGTAAAGTGTTCTTGATTTTTGTAGGGAGATAGAGGCTGGGTTCTATGTCACCATTTTAGTGGACATGATGTGCAATTGATGATCAAGAAATAATTGTTGAATAAATGAACATCAATATTTAAATATATTTCAATTTGCAGAGATATTTCGTTTTATTATAGCCTCAAATTATAATTCTTGAAAATTTGAAATATTTGTGAATACACTGAAATCTGTAATATTATGAAATATATTTTGGGCACCTTAGCCTTGACACAGATCAAGTACCAGCAGACCTTTATTGTCATGATCTTTTATTTATAATGTAATCTTGTACTTGCTCTCTGAGGTCAGAATTATGCCAAATCAGGTGAAATCTATTAAAAAAAACGAGATACTATTGAAATTTCATAAAATGAGGAAAATTTTTAAAAATTCAAAAAAAACTAGATAGAAATATTTTGTGTCATTTTGTAAAGAATATTTTATGAACTCAGCTTTGTAGACTTTCTTTCCAATGCAATGCTATAATTACACAACACAACTTCTTAAATAATAGTAACATATAGGTAGTATTTTAAGGTGAAAATTACTTAGGAAGAATAATGTGTAGAAGTATCATGCAGATTAACTGAAAATAGGAGTGGTGAGTCAGACTTACATTTAGTTTGCATTTTTACAAAGAAAGAAAAGAATAATGCTGAGGCAGTTTTCTAGATAATTTATTTAGAAAGAAAAAAGAAAAATCTTCCAATTATAGGAATGTGGGTTTGGCTGCTTTATTTTAGAAACAGGTTTATTTTTTATCAGTAGCCTGTGTAACCTAGCTGAACTACAGAAGTGTTCTGTCTTCTAGCACTCTTAATTATTTATTATAGAGACAGATTTAAATGATAAATATTAGATTTGAATTCTGGTTTCAGTGTAGTTAAAGAATAATGAAGTGTACCAATGAGGTCTATAACTGCATCCTGTCATATTTATTCCTCCAGTTATACAAAAAGAAGTTTATTAAATGTCTATCATATGCAAGATACTTAGCAACATGATTTAGTCTGCTGAAACAAAAATAACTTAATTGGCTAAATGCTTAACCTGAACTTTGTTGTATGTTGTAGTTATCTTGGTGGGAATAACTTGAATTTTCCTGTGGAGACCATAGGAATTCAAGTCACAAAATATAGAAAGGTATAGGAAGAGGAGAGATGGAGAGTCCGTAGAAATCTAGGAATGTAAAACTGACAAAGTAGAGGTAAAATCCACCAAGGCTGGGCTGGTTCCTTAGGGCAGATTATGGAAACTTAGTAGTTGTTGGTACTATTGCAATATTCATAAAAGAATAAGTTGTATCACTATTATATTCTTCATAAATATTTATATGACTGAGAAAATTATTTAAACACTCTGTTCCTCAGTTTTCCTATACTTGATATGTGCATATTGATAGTGTTCTCATTTGATTGTCATTTAGAATTTATAAGAATGAAAGTAAGAGTTTTTAGCAAGTTCTTGATACAGATTAGGGACTTACCAATTGTTTATTGCCTTTTACTCATGCAGTAGTTGTGTGAGGAAAAACTCTGTAACATGTTTGAACTCATGAGGTGGTAGTGCCTTTTAATATGACTCATTTGAATGTTCAACTCAGTTCAGCCCTCTTTTGGAGCAAGTTTGGTTTTTAATGTCTAATTTTTTAAGTTAATTTTTATTTAAGTAGAGTTGATTTACAATGTTTTGTTAGTTTCTCCTGTACAGCAAAGTGAATCAGATATACATATACATATATCCACTCTTTTTTAGATTATTTTCCCATACAGGTCATTACAGAGTATTGAGTAGAGTTCCCTGTACTATACAGTAGGTTCTTATTAGTTATCTATTCTATATATAGTAGTGTGAATATGTCAATCCCAATCTCCCAGGTTATCCCTCCCCTCCCCCTTTCCCTCTTGGTAACTATAAGTTTGTTTTCTACATCTGTGACTCTATTTCTGTTTTGTAAACAGGTTCATTTGTACCATTTTTTTTAGATTCCACATATAAGTGATATCATATGATATATGTATTTCTCTGTCTGACTTACTTCACTTGGTATGACAATCTCTAAGTCCATCCATGTCACTGCAAATGGCATTATTTCATTATTTTTTATGGCTGAGTAATATTCCATTGTATATATGTACCACATCTTCATTATGCATTCCTCCATTGATGGACATTTAGGTTGCTTCAATGTCCTATGGTAAATAGTGCTGCAGTGAACATTGGGGTACATGTGTCTTTTTGAAGTTTGGTTTTCTCTGTTTGTATGCCCAGGAGTGGGATTGCTGGATCATATGGTAGCTCAATTTTTAGTTTTTTAAGGAACCTCCATACTGTTCTGTATAGTCGCTGTACCAATTTACATTCCCACCACCAGTGTAGGGGGGTTCCCTTTTCTCCACACACTCTCCAGCATTTATTGTTTGTAGATTTTTTGATGATGGCCATTCTGACTGGTGTGAGGTGATACCTCATTATAGTTTTGATTTGCATTTCTCTAATAATTAGTGATGCTGAGCTCCTTTTCATGTGCCTCTTGGCCATCTGTATGTCTTCTTTGGAGAAATGTCTATTTAGATCTTTCACCCATTTTTAAATTAGGTTGTTTGTTTTTTTGATATTGAGCTGCATGAGTGGTTTGTATATTTTGAAGATTAATTCCTTGTCAGTTGCTTCATTTGCAAATATTTTCTCCATTCTGTAGGTTGTCTTTTCATTTTGTTTATGGTTTCCTTTACTGTGCAAAAAAGGTTTTAAGTTTAATTAGGTACCATTTGTTTACTTTTGTTTTTATTTTCATTACTCTAAGAGGTTGATCAAAAAAGATCTTGCTGTGGTTTATGTCAGAGAGTGTTCTATGTTTTCCCCTAGGAGTTTTATAGAATCCAGTCTTACATTTAGTTCTTTAATCCATTTTGAGTTTATTTTTGTGTATGGTGTTAGGGAGTGTTCAAATTTCATTCTTTTAGATGTAGCTGTCCAGTTTTCCCAGCACCACTTACTGAAGAGACTGTCTTCATTGTATATCCTTCCCTCCTTTGTCATAGATTAGGTGACCATAGGTGCATGGTTTTATCTCTGGACTTTCTATCCTGTTCCATTGATCTATATTACTGTTTTTGTGCCAGTACCATACTGTTTGGATTACTGTAGCTTTGTAGTATAGTCTGAAGTAAGGGAACCTGATTGTCCAGCTCTGTTTTTCTATTTCAAGATTGCTTTGGCTATTTCAGAAATCAAAGGTGACACACACAGATAGCGAGATATACCACGTTCTTGAATTCAAAGAATCAATATTGTCAAAATGACTGTACTACCCAAAGTAATCTACAGATTCAATGCAATCTGTATCAAATTACCAATAGCATTTTTCACAGAATTAGAACAAAACATTTTACAATTTAAATGTCTAATTTTAATAAAAGCCCTACAATTTCAATATTAAGGGTGGAAAAGAAACCTGATTGTGTTAGATTAACCCTAACATTTTACCAGGTGAGCAAAAGGGTTCAGTTGACTTGACCAACATCACTAAGTTAGTTAGTGTCAGAAACAGAGTTTAAACCCAGTATTTCTGATTGCAAATTCATATTCTTTACACTATAGAATGTCATCATTTTTATTGATGAATCCACTGTCTAAAGTAAGATATTTGGGCAGTTCCATTTTTACTAACTTTTCCTTGTGTCAGTAACATTTGTTGCCATTACTTTAGAACAAGAAGAATCAATGCACTAGTCATACTGACCATTCTGCTGACTAAATTTCACCAAAGAAAAATGAATGTAATAAAATTTCTAGATTTTCCCATAAAGAAGACATTTCTGAGACATGTCATAAAATTTTACTTCTTGTGTAGTACTTTAAATCAGATGAGACTGTGATTAATATTCTGATTTTTGCTATATCTTTCAAGATAGAAAACCAAGTAATATATACAAAGATGTTCTTTGTGACTATATATCAGAAAGCATTCATTGATTTTATCTGTTTATAGGGCAGACATCTTTTATTTAAGACCAGAAAGGTCTTAATGAAAACTTGCCCAGAGATTCCCCAGCCAAGCAGCCTCATTTTTCAAAATAGCTCTTATGGTTTAACATTGAGAAAAATAAGTGTCTTCATTGGATGGATTGAAATTAAACACTTTATGTCCCATTAAAGTGGGACATATTTTTAAACTTGCATGTTATACTTAAAATACACACACAGTCCTCTTGTTCAGTCCCTTACATCTTTCATCAAAGCTTCCACATCTCATTGTTCACTCTGCTCTTCAGCCATCTGATCTAAAAAGTTCTACAATATTCTACAACCTTGGATAATGGTAAGAATATTAAGAATATGTTGATTCATATTCATAACTTTACCTCTCTCTTTCCCCTTTAGTGGAGTGATAAATTGAGAGATTGATTGATTGATTGAGATTATTAGATTGCTTCTTCCACATAAATATGTAGCTATTAGAGAAAAACACACAAATAAATAAAACACTTGCTAAATAGCAACAACAAAAAGCACTGAATAGTAATCTGAATATGTTTGTCAAATAAAGCAATGCTATGACCCTTTATTTAGCTTTATTGCAGGGCTTGCAAACACTAATTTAAGAGTCTGCTGCTATTTATCTCATTGTCTGTATATACCTGTATGATCTATGCACCCTGTTCCCTAAAAGCCCTCATGTAGCTTGTGCATAGGAAGATCTTCTTTATGTTTGACTACGTCTGAAAGCATTTAGACAGCAGCCTCTTCACGAACATCCATGATGTGTTCACCATCCATCCCTTATTTGATGTCAAGAGCCAAAGGAAATGATCCTTCCTTGTATTTTCAGTAAAATACCTCACGCATATTTACCACTTGGTTCCATTCTATTACCAATCCTAATAAACTAAGATTTCATCTTTGCTATCCCACATCATATTATGATACCTCCTTTCAAGACTAGCTGGATAATTTTTTTTTTTTCTCTCTTGTACTCCCTTATTTCAGTGCTGAGATTCTGTTTTGTGCCTTTGGATTAATTATTCTTTCAGATCCAGAAATCTATACTTAGATCTCAACTAAGTCCCTATTTACAACTGATCTTGGACAGTTGACCTTTCCCTTGGCCTGAAATTTGGTTGGTCTTCATTTATTTTCATAATATGTGTGCATATGCTTGGGTTATGGAATGAACACCAGGCTAGAACAAATACATAGATTAAGATTGGCTATCAACTCTTATAGGGACAAAAACTTAGTTCTCTTTTTGTGGGTGAGAATCTAGCTATCTTCACACTTTTTTTTTTTTCATTTCTTTGAACTTGTAAACCAAATGGACAGAAAAGGCAGCTATAGGTTTGATTTCTGGAATGTGTTGTGATAGCACAATAGCTTAGGCAGAGTGATATGAGGGGTACAGCCCCTGACCCATCTTTCGGACTCTTGGCCAGTTGTAAATGTGGCCATTTTCATTTTCTGAATCTCTTAGAGTCCATAACAGCTATAATGTGTATGTCACAGCTACTTTAAAATTATGAGGTCTGGCACCAATAAGCCAACATTCTTTTATATCTAGTGATCCTAGCTAATTGACTAGGATGGAGCTTCTTTCTTTGGTTTAATCATGTATCATTTATCAAACATTATATAATACTAAGAAACTGTGGGTGAGTTTAATATATAACAATTTTGGCATGTGCCCTCCAGGAAGTTTTCTTCTCATTGTGCATTTGATACTCACATATGAAAAATTAAATAACAGAATAAAGCAATTATATGCCAGATGTCACAAAGCATTATCTGATTAAGCCTCCAACTAAGGCAAAATGCTGGCTAGACTTCTTAATTGTTAGAAAAGTATATCAACTTCTCAATTTGTTCATTATCATGACTTTGCTTTTTGTAAGTCCAAGTATAAGCATTCCAGGCCTTGTCACAGAATGCACCTGTCTGCTCTTATGACACATTTAGTTTAGAGACATTCTATTTATAGGAAATATTTGAAATATATGGTTCATCCATTGTCGGTTAGTGTTTTCTGTGATCTATACTTTTTCAACGCAGTCCACTATTATAACTTATATTTGGCCTACTGAAAGAACCATGTTTCCTAAACTGCAGTTTAATATTAAAATGTGGCTTTTATCCAAGGGCAGTATAAGTAGCAGCCATGCAAAACCCATTACTGTATTAGCCATAGAATGTTATTCAGGAAACTGTTCATGATATTCTTCAGTTTTTCTTTTATGAAGGCCCACAAAGCAAAATTGTTTTAGCGATTGGTGTCACAAATATCTTTGCTTTCACTGAAAATTGTGAGTTACTCTCTTTCTAACAATAATATGACTGGCCCCATCTTCCTATATTTGTTGTTGTCAGGAAGTTAAGTGAAGAATTTGAAACCTACGCTACTTCAATAAACACGCTACTTCTAATGTTATCTGAAAAGGAGGGTGGCAAAAAGATATGGAAAGGTAGAAGAAAAGAAGGAAGGAAGGAAAAAAGATAAAAATGAAATGGAGTATTTGCTATCTATTTGGCTGCACCTTTCTACTCCTTATACTCACTCCTGACACTCACTCCTGACATTTATTAGTCCAAATCAATTTGGAAAGTATTTCTTCTACTCCAGTGTCTTGTTCCTCTGGATAGAATTTACTTCATTTACCTCCTTGTACCAAATTTACATGCAAAATAATTATAAACATCCACTGGGAATAAGTGTTCAAATCCAAAGCAATTTCTACCTAACTAAAATTGGCATGGAAACATTTGTAAAGTTGAGCATATAGGTATAATTTTAATGGCTTCTTCTCAGAATAATCATTATGGCAAGTGGTAAATAATCAGTGGATTGGTGAAATACAAGATAATTAGTGGTTAAATTCCTCTCTTTCCCAGCAACCTCAATGATTTAAATAATATTTCTATACACTAACAGCAAAATATATAAAAAGTAAAGAAATGAAAGAATCTCATTTACAACAGCATCAAAACCAATAAAATACTTAGTAGTAAATCTAACCAAGGTGATGAATGATCTCTACACTGAAAATTATAAGACAGTGATGAAAGAAATTGAAGATGACACAAATAAATGGAAAGATATCACATATTCATGGATCAGAAGAATGAATATCATTAAAATGTCTGTAGTAGCCAAAGCCAGCTATAGATTCAATACAATCTGTCAATATTCCAACAGCAATTTTTACAGAAGTAGAAAAAATAAATTCTAAAATTTTTTTGAAGTCATAGGAACACCTGGGAAAGACTTGGAATAGCCAAAGCAATCCTGAGAAGAACAAAACTGGAGGCATTATACTTCCTGACCTCAAACTATATTACAAATCTATAGTAATCAAAACAGGCATAAAAAACAGGCACATAGACTAACGGAACAGAATTGAGAGCTCAGAAATAAATCCATGCATACGTATCAACTAATAGTTGACAAGGAGGTCAAGAACACTCAAGAGAGGAAAGACAGTTTCTTCAATAAATAGTGCTGGGAAAACTGGATATTCATATGCAAAGTAATGAAACTAGAGCCCTATTTTACATCACTCACAAAAGTTAACTCCAAATGGATTAAAGACTTAAACATATTTAAGAATTGAAATCATAAAACTCCTAGAAATAAACATAGGGCAAAATCTCCTTGACATTGATCTCAACAGCAATCCCCTTGATATGAATGACAGCAAAAGCATAAACAACAAAAGCAACAAATACATAAGTGACACTAAATCAAATAAGTTTTACAGAGCAAAAGGAACAGTCAACAAAATGAAAATGCAACCTATGGAATGGGAGAAGATATTTGCACATCATATATCTGATAAGGGGTTAATATCCAAACTATGAAAAACTCAACAGCAAAAAACCCCCTACAACCTATTAAAAAATGGGCAGCAGAACTGAGTAGACATACAAATGACCAACAGGATTTTCTATATATAAGATCATATCATCTGCAAAGACAATTTTACTTCTATTCCTTTTATATCTTTTTCTTACATGATTGTTCTATCTAGGATTTATAGTACTATGCTGAATAGGAGTGCTGTGAGTGGGCGCCCTTGTCTTGTTCTGATCTTAGAGGAAAAGCTTTCAACCTTTCACCATTGAGGATGAGGTGGCTGTGGTTGTGTCATATATGGCTTTATTTTTTTGAGGTTATTTTGTTGTATGTACCTTCTATACTCAATGTGTTGAGCATTTCTTATCATGAAATGATGCACTTTGTCAAGTGCTTTTTTGCATCTCTTGAGATGATCATGTGACTTTTCCCATTCTTTTAATGTGGTGAATCACATTTATTGATTTGTGTGTGTTGAACCAACCCTGAATCCTAGAGATAAATCCAGCTTGGTCATGGTGAATGATCCTTTAAATTTGGCATTGAATTCGGTGTGCTAATATTTCAGTGAGAAATTCTGCATCCATATTTATTCATCAGGACTATTGGTCTGTAATTTTCTTGTAATATCTTATCTGACATTGGTATCAGGTACCAGGGTAATGCTGGCCTTGTAAAATGAGTTTGGGAGTGTTCCCTCTACAATTTTTTTGGAAGAGTTGAAGAATAATTGACATTAATTCTTTTTAAATTCTGGTAGAATTCACCAATGAAACCATCTGGTTCTAGTTTTTCTGTTTTGGGAGTTTTTGATTAACTTATTTAATATATTTAGTCAATATTGTTCTTTTTAGGTTCTTCTCTATTTCTTTACAATTCAATCTTGGTAGATTTTATGTTTCTAGGAGTTTATCCACTTCTTCTAGGTTATCCAGTTTGTTTACATATAATTGTTCACAATACTCTCACGATCCTTTGTATTTCTGTGGTATCAATTGTAATATCTCCTCTTCATTTCTGATTTTATTTATTTGAGTCGTCTCTCCATTTTTCTGAGTTAGTCTAGCTAAATGTCCTTTTAGTTTATCTTTAAAAAAAATAGCTCTTAGGTTCATTAAATCTTTACTACTGTTGTTCTGGTCTCTATTACATTTATTTCTGCTCCGATCTTTGTTATTTCCTTTCTTCTGCTAACTTTGGGCTTAGTTTGTTCTTTTTCTAGTCCCTTAATGCATAAAGTTAGGCTTTTATTTGAGAAATTTATTGTTTAGTAATGTAGGTATTTATTGTTATATACTCTCTTAGTACAGATTTGCAGCATCCCATAAGTTTTGATATGTTGTGCTTCCATTTTAAGTTGTTTCAAAATTTTTTATTTCCCTCACTGGTTATTCAGTGGTATGTTGATTATTCTCTACATATTTGTGAATTTTCCAGCTTCCCTCTTGTTACTGATTTCTAGTTTCATACAATTTTCACCAAAAATATACTTGGTATGATTTTATCTTGTTAAATTAGTGAAGACTTGTTTTGTGACCTATTCTGGAGAATGTTTCATGTACACTTGAGAAGAATGTGCATTCAGCTGCTGTTGGATGGAATGTCTGTATATATCTGTTAAATTATGCATTAGACCAGACGGACTTAAGTCCAACATTTCCTTATTGATTTTCTGTCTGGATGATCTATTCAGTTTTGAAAGTGCACTATTGAAGTCCCCTATTTTATTGTGTTGTCTCTTTCTCCTTTCAAATCTGTTAGCATTTGCTTAATATTTTTAAGTGCCCTGATAGTGGGTGTGCTTATATTTATGATTTTTATATGTTCTTGATGAATTGAATCCCTTTTCATTACATAATTATCTCTGTCTCTTATTACTGTTTTTTTGGCTTAAATTCTGTTTTGTATGATATAAATACAGCTACTCCTGCTCTCTTTTGGTTTCCACTTACATAGAATATCTTTTGCCATCCCTTCACTTTTAATGTATTTGTCCTTAAAGATGAGGTGAGTCTTTGGTAGGCAACGTATAGTTGGGTCTTATTGTTTTATCTATCCAGCCACTCTATACCTTTTGATTGGAAAATTTAACTTATTAACATTTAGAGTAATTATTGATAGGGTGATATTTGGCCTTCATCCCCTTTCTTGGCTCACAGCTCACAAAACCCTTGGAATTTCCTGTGATAAGAGTACAGGCATACCTCAAATGATTGTGCTTCATTTTATTGTTTTTTTTTTTTTTTTTTTTTAACAAATTGAATGTTTTTGGCAACCCTGTGTCAAGCAAATCTATTGACACCATTTTTTTCAGCAGTATTTGCTCACTTCGTGTCTCTGTGTCATATATTTGGGTAATTCTCCGAATATTTCAAATCCTGCACCAGCGAAAATATTACAATTCACTGAAGTCTCAGATGATGGTTAACACTGTTTATCAACAAAGTATGTTTTAATTAAAGTATGTACATTTTTTAGACACAGTGCTATTGCACACATAATAGACAATAGGCTAGTGTAAACATAACTTTAATATGCACTGGGAAACCAAAAAATTTGTGTGACAGCTTTATTGCAATATTCACTTTATTGCAGTGGTCCTGAACTGAACCTTCAATATCTCTGAGATATGCTTGTAATGGGAGCATCTTTTGTCATAGGTTTCTGAAATCACTTCAGAACCATAAAGGAGAAATGGGTGTTTTGTTATTCATAAGAAGCCTCTTCTGCCACAACTGGGTTTATATCAATGAGGTGAGTTCTGGAAAGCACCTAAGGATGGGGGCTGGTTGCTAGGGTTAGGAGAGTTGGAACTTTCAGTCCCACCCCCTGATTTCCAGGTAGGGGAGAGGGGCTGGAGGTTGAATCATTATCCAATGATTTAATCAATAAAGCCTCCATAAAACCTCAGAAGGACTGGGGTCAGAGAGCTTCAGGGTTGGTCAACATTTGGATATTTGGGGACAGTGGCACACTTAGAATCTTGTGGGACTGACGCCTTAAATTATGGTATCTGATGCTATATCTGGGTAGATAGTGTCAGAATTAAGTTAAATTTTAGGACACCCAGATATTGTTCCAAGCATCGCTTGGTGGTATGGGGAGAAAACCCCCACACTCATATCGGAAATGGGTTCAGAACATTTTAATAAGGAAGGACTTACTAATCCCATCTTACTGTTTGTTTGATTTGCAGTTCCATTTTTCTTTCTTTCTCAGAAGGAACTGGGTTCTGAACCATATTTAATGGGTAAGGACTTACTAATGCCATCTTATTGTTTTCTATTTGATTTGTGGTTCCATTTCTCTTTTCTTCCTTTCTTCCTGCTCTTCCTGCCTGCCTTTGGAACTAGATGATTTTCTATATAGTTGTATACTTGGATTTCTCTATCTTTACCTTTGTGTATCTATTGTAGATTAGATTTTTGATTTGTGGTTCCCATGAGATTTACATAAAACATCTTATAGATATATTGGTCTATCATATGCTGATAACAATTTTGAATACAAAAATTCTATCTTTTTAATTAATGAATACTGAAGCTATAGCTATGTTTTAATAATCTGTTTCTTTCATTTTATTCTAGAGTTAAGTAGTTAACACATCACTGTGTTACAGTATTAGGGTATTCTGAATGTGGCTATATGCTTACTCTTACCAGTGCATTGTATGTTTTTAATTTGCCCATTAGTGTCCTTTTGTTTCAGCCTGAGGAACTCCTGTTAGCTTTCTTATAATTCAGTGTTAGTGATGGTGAATTCCCTCAGCTTTTGTTTATTATGGAAAGATTTTATCTCATCTTCAATTCTGAGGAACAACTTTTCTGGGTATTCTTTGTTGGCAGTTTCTTTCTTTTAGCATGTTGAATATATCATCCCATTCTCTCCTGGTCTAATATGTGTCTGCTGAAAAATCTCAGAGCTTTATGAGGGTTCCCTTACATGAGAGAATATTTTTTCTCTTGCTGCTTTAAAAATCATTTTTTGGTTTTAGACAATTTTATTATTATGTGTCTTGGAGAAAAACCATTTTGGAGTGAAATTTTGAGGTGACCTATGAGGTTCATGAAATTGGATGTTCAGATTTCTCCCCATATTTGGGAATTCTCAGCCATTATTTCTTTAGATAAACTTTCCAATTCTTTCTCCCTCTGGGACTCACTCCAATAATGCATACATTATGTCTTTTGGTGGTCTCTCATAACCCCTTTAGGCTTTCTACATTCCTTTTCATTCTTTTTTTCTTTTTGCTCTTGGAATTGTATCATTTCAATTGATTTGTTTTCTAACTCACTGATTCTCTTTCCTGCTTGTTGAAGTCTAAGCTGTCTATTGAATTCTTCACGTCCAAAATTTGTTTGGTTCTTTTCTGTTTAATACCTCGTTGTTGAGCTTCTAATTTTGTTCTTATATTGTTTCCCTGATTCTTTGTGATCCCTAGAAACTTCTGTAGGTATCTGCATTTGAAAGAGCAGTCAGTCACATCTTCCAGGCTTCATGGATGAGTTTTGTTAAAGGAAGACTTTCATTGGTAGATGGGGAGCACAACTGGATTGTGCTATGATCATGCCTCAAGTGGTACAGGATGACAGGTGTCGGGCACATTGTGGCACTGTCTGAAGGGGGTTTTGATGTTTCTTCAATTTAGGCCACTGTGGTTCACAGCATTGATAGGGTTATACTTCTTGGTGAGCACCACAGGGGGACTACAGTGCCTGTAAGGGCTGTTGGGCTCCTAAGTGTCACCTCCAGGACCAGTAGGCTAGGGACCAGGGCAGGCATGTATGCAGTCGCAGTGGTCACATGTAAGACATACTCATGCTACCTGCCCTGGCTCCCGTAAATAACAACAAGGGCCATCTATGGGCTCCTTTGCATCTGCAGAAGACCTGGGTATTAGTGTGCTCTCCTATGGATTTATACTCTATCCCTAGGTAGTCATAGTGCACTGGGGATCATGCAGGTCCATAGCTTGAAGGTCTAGCTATAAGTAGGCACAGAGTTGCTGGACATTGACAGAAGGTAGAGTCTGATCCGGACCTGCAAGCTGCTGTGGGAGTCCAGGATGCTGGTGTACTCTTCTGTGGCCACATACTCTTTCCCCTGGGTGCACTGTAGTAAGAACCAGTGATGGAAGTTAGGCTGGGGACATCCTGGAGCAAAGCTGGAGGGGGTTCTCTATAAGTTTATGTGACATTGCCAGCCAATAGTAGAAAGCAGAGCTTGAGCCCTACCCATAAGTAGCTATGGGGTCCCTGGCTGTCAGTGTTTTCACCCAGGGCTTCATAACACCTTCCAGGTATGCTGCAGTGGAAGCCAATGATATGCATCAGGCTGATGGCATGCAGGTGCACAGCTGGATGGCTGAGCATAGGCACACTGTCAAGCAACCAAGAGTGCCTAAGCTGGTGTCTTGTACTTGCACAGCTGCAGGAACCTGGGCTGGTGAGGGATACAGGCAGCTTACATATCTGCAGCTGCAGAGAGCTTAGAAGGCTACCAGTGTGGGTCTGGGGTCCAACATGGTGTGGGTGCATAATGCTCAGGGAGGATGTGAGGTGCATATTAGTGAACATAAATACCTTTGGGGTACCTGGTGAGATCTGTGCAGCCTGCTGATGACTTCCTCAGTGGCAGATGCTGCTGAATTTGTCTTTAGAGCCAAGTCTCTGTGAACTGCAATTGCTCCCACTATGTTTGCTGATAATAGCTTCTGCTTTTCTTCCTTTTTCCTAGCTAGCTATTCATGCCATACTGGGTAGGAGGTACCAAAGCTGGACCTTCACATGGTGCTGGGAGAGGCTAGAAAGCTAGTTGCTCACCCCACTTTTCTTTTTCTGGTGAGAGGAACTCTCACTAGTTGGGAAGTTCAGCATTGCTGAACAAACAATGCTGGCTTAGGGGACGTGATGATACAGGCAAAATTAAGCTGTTTTTCTTCGTGTGATTATTTTTAGCATTTTTTTCCCGTGGTATTGCTAAAACTTCGTAAGTGGAGTGTAGAGGTCTCATGGAGCTGTCTAATCATTGCTCAATCTTTCTTTGTGTCAGGATAGGGAAGCTGGGTTCTCCTATGTCACCATTTTTCAAAGAATTTAGAAAAACTTCTTCACGTGTATCTTGGCAATGATTTTTGTCCCAAATGGGACTACATCACATTAAAATGGTTCTACACAGCAAAAGACACACAACTCAATAGCAAAGAACAAGTAATACAGTTTAAAAATGGGGCAAAGGAGCTGAAATGGACAAAAGATATTCAAATGGCCAACAGGGACACAAAAGTGTGCTCAACATCAGTAATTAGGGAAACACAAATCAAGATGAGATGTCACCTCATGCCTTTCAGAATAGCTGTCGCTGAAAAGATGTGCAAGCATCAGTAAGGATGCACAGAGGAAGGGAAACCTTGTATACCCTTGGTGGGATTATAAATTGGTACAGCCACTAGGCAAAACAGAATGGATTTTCTTCAAGAAATTAAAAAAGACCTTCTGAGACCTGTACCTGCTGCTCTGGAGAGAAGGCCAGACCCTGACCACGTGCTTCACAGTGGAACAGCAGTCACCCCATGCTGCCTGCTTCTAACCTGGGCTGTGTTGCAGCACTCCAGCTCACTGGCCTCTTTCAACACCTGTGGAGGTGGCCTGGATCTTAAGGAGAAGGACCTCACCTCCTTCCATCAGAAATCACAACTAACTAACTGCTGAACAACCGTCAATAAAAAAAGACTGGAACCTACCAAAAAAGATATTCTATATCCAAAGACAAAGAAGAAACCACACAGTGAGATTGTAAGAAAAGTGCACTTGCAATATAATCAAATCCAATACCCCACAGTGGGCAACCCACAAACTGGAGAATAATTATACTGCAGACGTTCTCCCATGGGAGTGAGAGTTCTCAGCCCCATGTCAACCTCCCCAGCATGGGGGTCTGGCATCAGAAGGAGGAGCCTCCAGAGCATTTGGCTTTGAAGGCCAGCAGGGTTTGATTGATTGTAGGAGCTCCACAGGACTGGAAAAAACAAAGACTCCACTCTTTCTTACAGGGCACAGAGAAGGGCTCGTGTGTACTGGCACCCAGGGCAAAAGCAGTGACTTCACAGAAGCCTGGGCCAGACGTACCTGCTGGTCTTGTGGAGAGGGGGCAGTGGCTTTCTCTGGGACATAAAGGCTGGTGGTGAACATATCCAGGAGTACTCATCTGCAGGCTGACATCTTGCTTGGTTCATTAGCACCAAGACCTGGCCCTACCCAACAGCCTGTAGGCTCCAGTACTGGGACACCTCAGGCCAAACAATGAACAGGGCAGGAACACAGCCCCACCTATCAAGAGACAGGCTCCCTAAAGATTTCCTCAGCCACCTGTAGACACGCCCTTAGACATGGCCCTGCCCACCAGAGGGCCAAGACATAGCTCCACTGACCACTGGGCAGGTGCTGGCATCTCCCACTGGAAAGCCTGCACAGGCCTCTAGACCAGCCTCACCCACCAGGAGGCAGACACCAGAAGCAAGAAAACTAAAATCCCACAGCCTGTGGAACTGAGTCTGCACACACTGGTCAGAACCTACCCTGGGACCAGCTGGTCCCTGGTGCTTGGGTGATGAGAGGGGAGTGTACTGCTGGGACACATAGGACATCCTCTACAGAGGGCCACTTCTCCAAGGTCAAGAAATATAACTAACCTTCCACATATATAAAAATACAAATAGAAATTTAGACAAAATGAGACAGAAGAGGAATATGCTCCAGATGAAGGAACAAGATAAAAACCCAGAACAACAACTAAGTGACATGGAGATAGATAGGCAATCTATCTAAGAAAGAGTTCAGAGTAATGATCATAAAGATGATCTAATAACTCAGGAAAAGAATGGATGCACAGAGTGAGAAAATATAAAGAACAACCAGAGTTGAAGAATACAATAACTGAAATGAACTGAAATGAAAAATACACTAGAAGGAATCAATCTCAGAATAAATGAGGCAGAAGAACATGTAAGTAAGCTGGAAAACAGAGTGACAGAAATCAATGCCATGGAACAGAATGAGGAAAAAAGAATGCAAAGAAATGAGGACAGTTTAAGAGACCACTAGGACAATGTCAGAAGCACCAACATTCGATTTGAGGGGGTCCAGGAGAAAGGGCCTAAGAAAATATTTGAGATGATGATAGCTGAAATCATCCCTAACATGGGAAAGGAAACACTCATCCAACTCCAGGAAGCTCAGAGTGACCCATACAGGATTAACACAAGGAGGAATATGCCAAAACACATAGTAATCAAATTGACAGAAATTAAAGAGAAAATATAGAAAGCAATGAGGGAAAAGCAACAACTAACCTTATGGCGGGGGTGGGGGGGAGTTCTATGTATTTTATCAGCTGATTTCTCAGCAGGCCAGAAGAGAGAGACACTGGCATGATTGATATATTTAAAGTGATTGATGAAAGGGAAAAACCTACAACCAAAAATACTCCACCCAGCAAGGCAAGGCTCTTGTTCAGATTCGATGGGGAAACCTAAAGCTTTACAGACAAGCGAAAGCTAAAAGAATTCAGCACCACTAAACTGGTTTACAACGAATGCTAAAGGAACTTCTCTAGGCAGAAAAGAAAAGGGCACAGCCAGAAACAAGAAAATTACAAAACAAGAAAGCTCACTGGTAAAGGCAAACATACCATAAAGATAGGAAATCATCCACACACAAATATGATATCTAAACGAGGAATTGAGAGGGGAGGAGAGTACAAATGCAGGATATCTGAAATGCATTTGAAATTAAGAGCTCAGCAATGTAAATCAATCCTGTATATATAGACTGCTATATCAAAACCTCACGGTCACCACAAACCTAAATTCTATGATAGATATACACACAAAAAAGAAAAAGGAATCCAAATACAACCCTAAAGAAACTCATCAAATCAGAAGAAACAAATCCAAAACAATTAACAAACAAACTGGCAATAAGAACATACATACTGATAATTACCCTACATGTAATTACCCTACATGTAAAACTGTTAAATGCTCCAACCATAAGACATAGACGGTCTGAATGAATACAAAAACAAGACCCACATATATGATATGATGTCTACTTGAGACCCACTGCAGACCTAGAGACACATTCAGACTGAAAATGAGGGGATGGAAAAAGAAATTCCATGCAAATGGAAATCAAAAGAAAGCTGGAGTAGGAATTCTCATGTCAGACAAAATAGACTTTATAATAAAGACTGTTACAAGAGAAAAAGAAGGACACTATATAATGATCAAGGGATCAATCCAAGAAGAAGATATAATGATTGTAAATGTATACGCACCCAACATAAGAGTACCTCAATATATAAGGCAGAGGCTCACAGCCATAAAAGGAGAAATCAATGGTAAGAAAAGAGTGGGGAACTTTAAGACAGATCATCCAGACAGAAAATCAGTAAACACAGGCTTTAGATGATACGTTAGATCATATGGACTTAATTTATATTTATAGAGCATTCCATCCAAAAGCAGCAGAATACACATTCTTTTCAAGTGTGCATGGAACATTCTCCAGGATAGATAACATGCTGGGCCACAAAGCAAGCCTCAGTAAATTTTTGAAAACTGAAATCTTATCAAGCATCTTTTCTGACCACAACAATATGAGGTTAGAAATCAACTACAAATGAAAACACGATGATCCAAAACCTGTGTGATGCAGCAGAAGCAGTTCTAAGAAGGAAGTTTATAGCAATACAAGCTTACCTCAGGAAACAAGAAAAAATCTCATATAAACAACCTAACCTTACACCTAAAGCAACTAGAGAAAGATGAAGAAACAAAACCCAACGTTAGTAAAAAGGAAAGAAGTCATGACAATCACAGCAGAAATAAATGAAATGAGATGAGGAAAACAACAAAGATCAACGAAACTAAAAGGTGGTTCTTTGAAATATAATGATAAACCTTAAGCCAGACTCATCAAGAAAAAAAGGGAAAGTGCTCAAATCAATAAAATTAGAAATGAAAAAAGAGAAGTTACAACTGCTACCACAGAAATGCAAAGGGCCATAAGAGACAAGCAATTATGTCAATAAAATGGACAACCTAGAAGAAATGGACAAATTCTTAGAAAGGTACAATCTCCCAAGACTGAAACAAGAAGAAATAGAAAATATGAACAGACCAATTACAAGCACTGAAATTGAATCTTTGATTTATAAACTCCCTATAAATAAAAGTCTAGGACAGACAACTTCACAGATGAATTCTATCAAACATTTAGAGAAGGGGTAACACCTATCCTTCTGAAACTATTCCAAAAAATAGCAGAGGAAGGAACACTTAAAACTCATTCTGATATCAAATCCAGACAAAGATATCACACAAAAAAGAAAATTACAGGTCAATATCACTGATGAACATAGATGCAGAAATCCTCAACAAAATACTAGCAAACCTAATCCAAAAATACATAAAAAGGATCATACACCATGATCAAGTGGGATTTGTCCCAGGGATTCAAGGATATTTTCAATATCTGCAAATATATCCGTGTGACACATCACATTAACAAATTGAAGAATATAAACCATATGATCATCTCAGTAGATGCAGAAAAAGCTTTTGACAAAATTCAACATCCATTTATGATAAAAACTCTCCAGAAAGTGGGCACAGACAGAACCTACCTCAACATAATAAAGGCCATATACAACAAACCACAGCAAACATCATCTCAATGGGGAAAAGCTGAAAACATTTCCCCTGAGATCAGGAACAAGACAAGGATGTCCAGTCTTGCCACTTTTATTCAACCTAGTTTTGGAAATCCTAACCATAGCAAGCAGAGAAGAAAAAGAAATAAAAGGAATCCAAATCAGAAAAGAAGTAAAACTGTACCTGTTTGCAGATGACATGATACTATACACAGAAAAATCCCAAAGATGCTACCAGAAAATGACTAGAGCTCATCAATGAATTCAGTAAAGTTGCAGGATACAAAATAAATATGCAGAAATCTGTTGCATTTCTAGACACTAACAAAGAAAAATCAGAAAGAAATTAAGAAAACAATCCCCCTTACCATAGCATCTAAAAGAATAAAATACCTAGGAATAAACCTATCTAAGGAGGCAAAAGACCTGTACTCTGAAAACTATAAGATTCTGGTGAAAGAAAATAAGGATTACAGATTCAATGCAATTCCTATCAAATTTCCAATGGCATTTTTCACAAAACTAGAACAAAATATTTTTAAATTTGTGTGGAAACACAAAAGACCCTGATGGCCAAAGCATTCCTGAGAAAGAAAAACAGAGCTGGAGGAATCAGGCTCCCTGACTTCAGACTATGCTACAAAGCTAGAGTCATCAAAACAGTAAGGTACTGGCACAAAACCAGAAATATAGGTCAATGGAACAGGCTAGAAAGCTCAGAAATAAACCCATGCACCTATGGTCAATTAATCAACAACAAAGGAGGCAAGAATATACCATGGAGAAAAGACAGTCTCTTCAATAAATGGTGCTGGGAAAAGTGGACAGCTACATGTAAAAGAATGAAATTAGAACACTAACACCACACACAGAAATAAACTCAAAATGCATTAAAGACCTAAATATAAGACCAGAAATCTCTTAGAGGAAAACATAAGCAGAACACACTTTGACATAAATTGCAACAATATCTTTTTTGATTCACCTCCTAGAGTAATAAAAAGAAAAACAAAAATAAACAAATGGGACCTATTTAAATTTGAAACCTTTTGCAAAGCAGAGGAAACCATAAACAAAACAAAAAGACAACTTACTTATAGAATGGGAGAAAATGATTTTTTAATGTCCATCACATCATTTTTAAATGATGTGATGGACAAGGGATTAATCTGCAAAATACAAACACAGGTCATAGAGCTCAATAACAATAGAGCTCAATAACAAAAAAACAGACAACCCAATCAAAAAATGGGTAGAAGATCTAAATAGACATTTCTCCAAAGAAGACATACAGATAGCTAAGAGGCACATAAAGAGATGCCCAACATCGCTAATTATTAGAGAAATGGAAATCAAAACTACAATGAGGTATCACCTCACACCCATCAGAATGGCTATCATCAGAATGTCTGCAAATAATAAAGTCTGGAGAGGGTGTGGAGAAAAACGAACCCTCCTACACTGTTGGTAGAAATGTAAATTGATACAGCCACTATGGAGAATAGTATGGATGTTCATTAAAAAACTAAAAATAGAGCTACCATATGATCCTGCATCCCCACTTCTGGGCATACATCCAGAGAAAACCAGAATTAAAAAAGATACATGCATCCCACTGTTCACAGCAGCACTATTCACAATAGCTAAGACATGGAAGCAACCTAAGTGTCCATCAACAGATGAATGGATAAAGATGTGGAAGGAGGCAAGAATATACCATGGAGAAAAGACAGTCTCTTCAATAAATGGTGCTGGGAAAAGTGGACAGCTACATGTAAAAGAATGAAATTAGAACACTAACACCACACACAGAAATAAACTCAAAATGCATTAAAGACCTAAATATAAGACCAGAAATCTCTTAGAGGAAAACATAAGCAGAACACACTTTGACATAAATTGCAACAATATCTTTTTTGATTCACCTCCTAGAGTAATAAAAAGAAAAACAAAAATAAACAAATGGGACCTATTTAAATTTGAAACCTTTTGCAAAGCAGAGGAAACCATAAACAAAACAAAAAGACAACTTACTTATAGAATGGGAGAAAATGATTTTTTAATGTCCATCACATCATTTTTAAATGATGTGATGGACAAGGGATTAATCTGCAAAATACAAACACAGGTCATAGAGCTCAATAACAATAGAGCTCAATAACAAAAAAAACAGACAACCCAATCAAAAAATGGGTAGAAGATCTAAATAGACATTTCTCCAAAGAAGACATACAGATAGCTAAGAGGCACATAAAGAGATGCCCAACATCGCTAATTATTAGAGAAATGGAAATCAAAACTACAATGAGGTATCACCTCACACCCATCAGAATGGCTATCATCAGAATGTCTGCAAATAATAAAGTCTGGAGAGGGTGTGGAGAAAAACGAACCCTCCTACACTGTTGGTAGAAATGTAAATTGATACAGCCACTATGGAGAATAGTATGGATGTTCATTAAAAAACTAAAAATAGAGCTACCATATGATCCTGCATCCCCACTTCTGGGCATACATCCAGAGAAAACCAGAATTAAAAAAGATACATGCATCCCACTGTTCACAGCAGCACTATTCACAATAGCTAAGACATGGAAGCAACCTAAGTGTCCATCAACAGATGAATGGATAAAGATGTGGTATACATACATGATAGAATATTACTCAGCCATAAAAGAGAATGAAATAATGCCATTTGCAGCAACATTGTAGGACCTAGAGATTATCATACTAAGTGAAGTAAGCCAGACAGAGAAAGACAAATATCACATGATATCTCTTATATGTGGAATCTAAAAAAATTATACAAATCAACTTATTAACAAAACAGAAATAGACTGACAGACATAGAAAGTAAACATATGGGGACCTAGAGGTTATCATACTAAGTGAAGTAAGCCAGACAGAGAAAGACAAATATCACATGATATCTCTTATATGTGGAATCTAAAAAAATTATACAAATCAACTTATTAACAAAACAGAAATAGACTGACAGACATAGAAAGTAAACATATGGTTACCTAAGGGGAAAGGTTGGAGGGATAAATTACCAGTTTAGGATTAACATATACATACTACTATATATAAAATAGATAATCAACAATGACTCACTGTATAGCACATGGAACTCTACTCAATATCTTGTAATAACCTATAACGGAAGAGAATGTAAAAAAGGAATATACATATTTATATATGTATAATTTGATCACTTTGCAGTTATATATGAAACTAACATAACATTGTAAATCAACTATATTTCAATAAAATAAGTTAAAAAATAGAATTACCCTATGATCCAGCAATCCTACTTCTGAGTATATATATCCAAAGAGGTAGAAATTACAGTCTCATAGAAGTATCTGTACTCCTATGTTCATTGCAACATTACTTACAATAGACCTGTGACAAGACACGGAAATACAATGAGTGTCAGAGAGATGAATGAAGAAATTGTGGTACACAAAATAGAATACTATTCAGCCATAGGAAAGAAGACAATCTTGCCATTTGTGATAGCATAATGCCCTCAAGGTCCATCTGTGTTAAGTGAAATGAGTCAGACAAAGAAAGACAAATACTATATGATTTCATTAAAGGTGGAATCTAAAAAAGCCACTCATTGAAAGAGATCAGATTTGTATTTGGCAGATGTGGGATTTGGGGGTGAGAGAGTGAAGTAAAGGTGGCCAAAATTCCAGTTATAAGATAATTTCTGGGGATGTAATGTACAACATTATATAGACATTGCATGTCTATAGTTAACAATATTTTATACTTGAAAGTTGCTAAGAGTAAATCTTAAAAGTTCTCATCACAAGGAAGGAAAAAAAATGTAGCTATGTGAGGTGATGGATGTTAACTAATCCTATTGTGGTAATCATTTTGCAATATATATATATATATATATACATATATATATAAAATCATTATGTTTTACACCTTAAAATTATACAATGTTATATGTCAAATATATTGCATCAAAACGGAAAAAAAGTATCACAAAATGAAAACTTTTTTCGTTTTTCTTAGTAATTAATAATGTTTCATTATCTTATTTTTAGAGTTTAGCTCTAAGGAAAGGGAAGGGAAGAAATTCTTATTGAGTGGCTAATAGTAGTCAAGTCCTGTGTACAAACATTTTTGGTTAAGATCTAGTGAGGTATATAATATTTAAACAAAAATTACAGATATGAAAGGTATGACTAAGACATTTTCTCAAGGTCACACAATAATTAAATTCAAAGACGTTTATCTGATTAAAAATTTATACTCTTTCCTATCTACGTCCTACCTCCCTGTTATTGAACATTTTAATGGTTCTCTACCTCTTCATAAAGATATGATTGTCTCTTCACTCATTGACTCATTCTTTCAAAAACAAATTAAAAAAACTGTCCTTCCAATCACTGATTCATTCATTCTTTCAAGAAGAAATTTTTGGTATCTATTATGTTTTGTACACTGTGCTCCTTTTACCTAGTTGCTTGGAATACAAAATGAACAAGGCTGTTCCATCATGGAGATATTAGTCACAGCAGTTGGCCTAATTCTGACTTGAGTGATTCCATTTTCACATGCTTAAATCTTTCTTCTCAGGAAGGGAAATGATTAAACATGACAGTTTCACTTTCACTTTTTGCAGCTAAGCTGCTGTTGTGCACCCTCTTAGAGATGTGTCTACTTCAGAGAAGATGAACTGATGTGAGCACTTTGTAGGTGTTCAAATATTAAACTATTCATAAGCTACTTCAGGATTTAATACAGGGACTTGGAGCTCCCTTGGGTTCTCAGGACTTGTTGCTTAAAAAAAAAATAGTTTGCATTTTAAAGAAAAGGTAAAATTCTAAATGCTTTCTACTCCCAGAGTATATTGCAATCTAAATTTATTCAACTGTGCTGCTGATATTTAAGTAAATTCATCAGCTTGTTATATTTAACACTTAGCTGAACCTTTTAGTGCTGTAATAAGAATAGTCTTATCAAAATATGTAGAAGAAATTGTACATCATGATTACAAAAAGGCAGTGTCAATCATCTCATGAATTTTTCTTGGCTATCCTCCCTTGGAAGTTATATAGGACCTACAATTATACCTCTAGATGCATGGGCAAAAAGCACCAGATTCTGAAAGTTACAGCATTAGTAAATGGATAGTTGCATGAGGCAACATTGTTGAATATTCAGTTGACCCTTGAACAATGTGGGGGTTAGGAGTTCTGACCCCTACACAGTCGAAAATCCATGTGGAACTTTTGATTCCCCTAAAACTTAACTACTAATAGCCCTATTGTTGACCAGAAGACTTACAGATAACATAAGCAGTTGATTAACACATATTTTATGTTTCGTATATTAAATACTGTATTCTTACAATAAAGTAAGTTAGAGAAAATGTTATTAAGAAAATTATAAGGAAGAGAAAATATATTTACTGTATTGTAAGTTTATGTTCTCTGTTTACAAGATGAATCACTTGTCAGTACCTACATCAATATTGTCTTGTATGATACAAAACACTACAGATGTTATCTATATTACTAACACTAGACATCAAAAATGAAAAGATGTAAAAAATAAATTCATATTTATCTATAGATGTAACAATTCATGAATTGATAACAAAGAAGCAGTAATATGATTGCTTTATGGGAGCCTAGTATAATCAATGTGATTGCTTCACAGTAACCCAGCCTCTACATTAATGAATGAATCATTGTAAAATTTATATGGCATACAGTATTACAGTCATATTCATAATATAGTTTTGGAAACTGTTAACATTTTTTTAAAATACTGTTTACCTGTGATGATAGGCTGATATGCAGTTTCTCCAGTTAGGAGAGATAGAGGCATACTGCCCAATAGTGTAATTCTTTGAAAGCAAAGCTATAAAACAGTAAGAAAACTAGCACATTAATAATTTTACATTAAATATCACTCATTTTTTGACTATGTAAGGACAGACTAATCTCTACATACACACTTTTTCAATATATTTATTGAAAAAATATCTGTGTATAAGGGGACCCATGCAACTCAAACATCAACTATATCTACTTAATATGAGGGTTACAAGAAATATCTCCATGTTTAAGTTCAGTGTGATCAATCTTCAGTATATAAATGTCAGGAATATTTTTTGTTAAAATTATAGGGAAGAAGATGATAATGCAATGGAAGGCTAGTATTTGAATTTTTAAGAATCCTCACATAAAAACAAACAGAACTGGATAGAAAAACCAAAAATCTGTGGATAGTAAGTATCCATACAAACCCCTGGAGACAAATTATTAAAGACTTGTAAGACCTGTGTGTAACAATGGCTGTGTGGAAAATATCAGCGGGAACTAACAGGATATTTGAAAAGCCTAAGAAAAGAAGAATCCCTAAAATCCAACAGTTACTCCTCGGAAAGCACAGCAGCAAAACACAAGATTTATATGGTTAAGTAAATTAGATTAAAATGAGATATTTAAGACAGCTACACTTTATGAAACAATAAAATGGAGTAACATATTTAAGGTACTCAAAAGAAAATGAGAACCAAGGATTTCCTACTCAGCAACACTGATCATCAGCTGAAACCCGTATGGTTTTTGCCTACCACATTCTTCATTGCATGCCAGATACCTATGTCAGTCTTAGTTGGGCTAGAAAAGCCAAGTCCCTGTGAAATCTCAAAAGTGACCCATGAGGACATCTCTTCAGTGAAGGGCTCCACACTGAGGAAAAATTTCTGGGAATGGAATCAAAATTGAGTAGGACAGAGACAATAGAGAGAAAAATTCCAGGTAAAAGTGGAGAAAAAAATATAGCCAGGAAATCTCAGAAAAGCAAGCTGCCATATTTTTAAACAAAGTACAAAAACAAGAATAAAGGGAGCTTTGTAAATTATAAAAACTATCTTATAACATACGTTCTTGTAAAAGTTCAGAAAACTCAATTCATGTAAATATAAGCAACACAAAAATATTTAGACCAGATACCATATAAGCTACAGGTATAAGAAAATAAAAAATAGACTACGGAGCAGACTAATAGTCTTTCAGAAAAACTATGCATGCCAGAAAAGCATTCCCAGAAAACATTAAGAATCTAATGTATATTTCAAGATAAGCTGAGTAGGTTAGATATTTATGCAGGCGTGAAATTATATTATAAATAAAAATGCAGAAATAAGATGATAGAAGTTAAGAATTATACATTTTTTAAAAATCATAAGAATACTGTAAAAGCAGTACAGGAGCAAATAAACAGAATATAATACCTCAATAGCAAGTGACAGTACAAAATAAGGAAATTTAATAGATTAAAAAGAGGTAAAAAATTTGAGAAAAAGTAACAGTTATTGAAGGCAAGAACAAGCAAAGAATATCTAACATATGGATAACAGTAGTAACTGAAGAAGAATGTCTCATCAAGGACATAGAATATATAAAAATATATTAAAACTATAATTCAAAAAACTAAAACAAAAATGTTTCAGTTGTCCTTTTCAAAAGAGAAAACAAAATATCTGAAACTGTTAACCCAGAATGACCAACAAATTTTTGTAAAATGATTGAACTTAATAGAAAAAGAAAAGAGAAAACTTGGGCCATTCAAGCAACAAAGCACAAGGCTTGCACAAGAAAGTAAATTATCATGAGATATTAAGACTGCTACACCTTATACTACAGTAAAATGGGATAACATTTTTACGGTACTCAAAAAAAAGAAAATGTGAGACAAGGATTTCTTACTCAGCAAAACTGATCTTCATTTTGAAAGACTATCAACTGTTATTAATGTACAAGTATTAATAAGATAGTGTTGTCATGAGACTTTCCTCAATTATCTCTTAGTGAAAGAGATTTGGGCAATGACAAAAACTAGAAAGATACTGACCTAAGGACTGGTGGTAGGAGTTATATACATAGTTACTTACAGAACTAAAATGATGTCTTAAAGAAAGAATTTGTAGCATGTGATGACTGTATTATCTGCTATTGTAGACACAGTGTAAACATGAAAGTGTGGAGAGAATGTGAAGAAATCATATGCAAAAAAATGTTTAAACTGTTTTCAGTAACCATCATTGATATTGACATTAATCATTATTCTCAATCTGTTCACATGTAATATGCCATAAAGCAAAATGAGTAATCATGGAATATTCTAATTCTACCACCTTCTGTATACTTTAGAACCAAGATCTCTGTGGAAGAAAGAGGATATGTACAGATACAATATGAATATAGTATAGAAAAGATTAAGTGAAAACCCTACAATTAGTTATGAATTAGAACTGTATTAGAATGTATTAGTAGTGAGTAGGAACTCATGAAGTTTTGTTCCTTTTACCTATATTTATATATCTATCTTTTTAAAGTCTTTTTCTCTCCATCTCTCTATTCCTCTCTTCCACATATAGGAGATATATATCATATTTTCTGATGATTGTATATACATATACATTATATGCACATATATATCCTGTACATTATCTTTAAAGGAAGTAGCAATGAGCATCCATATTGTTTTCTTAAATTACCATTTCCCTTTAAAGGAATCCAGGGCTAATATAGAATTGGCTGATTCCATGTGTTAAGATGAGCCCACATCAACTTCTCATACCAGATTATAAGGTAGTTATCAACAAATGTTAATGCCCTGTCTAAAGAACCAAAAGGCCATAGGAAGCAATTTTGGAAGAGTACCACTGTCCAAAGAGGGGATATTTTGAATGTCATGAATAAGAATTGCTATGTATGGAGCCCCACCAAATATGTTTAAATCTCAGTTTATAAGCATACTAAAGAAAAAAACATAATTGGTCAGCTTTTGAGGATGACAGAAATCAATTTTCATATAAACCAGGTAAATGAATGTAAGAATCAAATTTTTTTTTTTTTTTTTTTTTTTTTTTTTTTTTGCGGTACACGGGCCTCTCACTGTGTGGCCTCTCCCGTTGTGGAGACTGCGCCACCAGGGAAGCCCAAGAATCAAACATTTTTAGGTGTCTTTTTCTACGTTGTGGATATTCAAATTATAAATGAGGAAGAATGTCACCTTATAAAATATTTTAGTTAGTAATTAAAAAAAATAACAATGAAAATAGAGCCATCTTGAAAACTTCTTGAATTAGTGGATCTAGATATTGAGCCCCTATGCATTTTAACATCCAAAGAGAGTGAAAATCCAAACACGTGCCTCCTAAGGGAAGAGAACAAGTGAATCTATATCCTTGCCAAAGAGACTGTACTTGATTCTGGTCATGCCATTGGGTCCATTGCCAATTTGAAATAACTAAAGATGAGTGAATAAATTGCTAACATGCACCATGAATACACAATGAGCACAATCCAGACTGTGAGAAAGTCTAGATTAAATGGCCTAATACCTTAAACAGATAAAAGTGATAAGGAAAATAAAGGACTAGAAATCTTTAGGTTAAAAGAAACAAATTACCAAGATAGTAAAGAGGCAAAACGAAGCTATAATACCTAGAAATATATACTTAGGTGATGAATTCAAAAAGAAATGCCAGGAAGTGATTACTAGTTAAGTCAGGATAGTAGTTACTTTTGAGCAATTGAAAAATGTGTGATTGATATTTGCAAGAACAAGGGCTTCTGGGTTTCCTGGCAATGTTCCTGGGCTGAGTAATGATTACATGTGTCCATTTAATAATGTTTCACTAAACTATTCATTTCTGTGTAGATTTCTGTATGTGTATATAATTTTACAATAAAAAGGCAAAAGAAAAATTCAAGTAAAATGACAGTTTTTTTTCTTTAAAGAAGGTCTAGACCGGTGCGAATTGCACTGAGAGGTGCCTCCCCCCACCACCCAAGACTATCATTTCTCCAGCAGGAAAAATAGAGCCCAGGGTGGACGTACAATTCCCTCAGCATTACATGTTGCTTTCCAGGGGGCCTGCTCTAGTGGTACCTCACAGGATTCACAGAGAAATCTGAAGGGCTTGACCACTGTGAATCAATGTGATTGAGAAGAGGGGTGTGGTTTACAGTACCCAACAACACCCAAGTAGAAATCCTACCAGCAGCCGTGCTCATCTGAAGAACCAAGACAGTGGTGTACTGACCAGAGAACTTGATGGGACATAGGTCTGCCTGATTTTGGATGCCAAACCAAGAACCTTGCTAGCCTTGGACCTTGGTTTGCCTCTCTATCCAGGTAGGAAACCTAATTCATAACACCATCTTCTGGTGAGTATAGTACCCAGTCCTGACCAATGAAGAAGCCTGACCAGATAATCCAGGCAACTGTGGATCCTATCCTGTGACCTTACTTGGGCAAGGAACCAGGCTAGGAGAGAATAGATGATATATTCAAAATATTAAAACTAAAACAAAAAATGTCAACCAAGGATACTATACCTGGCAAAGCTGTCCTTCAGAAATGAAGGAAAAATAAGACTGTAACGAAAGGTGAGGGAGTTAATCAACTCTAGATCTGCCTTGCAAGAAATGCTGAAGGGAGTACTTCAAGTAGAAATAAAAGGACATTAATTAACATTATAAAAACCTATGAAGATAGAGTAGAATTCACTGGTAATGGATATATAATCAAAGTCAGATCTCTAATATAATAATTATGGTGCATAATTCACTTACAACTCTAGTTTAAAAGTTAAAAAAGTGTATTAGAGATAATTATAACTGCAATAATTTGTTATTGGGTACATAATATATAAACTGTAATAATAATGTGAAGTGTAAGGGGGTAGAGTAGTAAAAATGTAAAGTTTAGGAATGATGTTACCAGTTTAAATTAAGGTGTTATAATTTAAATATATTTTATGTAAGCCACTTGGTAATTACAAATGAAAAACCCAAAGGAGTCATAAAAAGAACCTGATAAAGAGGCCAAAGCATACTGATATCAAAAGTCATCAAATTATGAAAGAGGATAGCAGGGTAAGAAGCAAGGAACAATCGATTTACAAAACAGAGAACACTTTACAAAATGGCAATAGTAAGTCCTTAACTATCAATAATTACTTTAAAAACATGGTTTAAAAGGATACATGCACCCCAATGTTCATTGCAGTGTTGTTTTCAATAGCCAAGACATGGAAGCAATCTAAATGTCAACTGACAGATGAATGGATAAAGAAGACGTGGTACATATGGAATATAACTCAGCCATTAAAAAGAATGAAGTAATACCATTTGCAGCAATGTGATTGGACCGGAGACGATCATACTAAGTGAAGTAAGTCGGACAGAGAAAGACAAATATCATACGATATCACTTATATGTGGAATCTGAAAAAATATACAAATGAACTTATTTACAAAACAGAAACAGACTCACAGACTTAGAGAATGAACTTATGGTTACCATGGGGAAAGGGTGGGAGGAGGGATAGGAGTATGGGACTGACATGTACACACTGTTATATTTAAAATAGATAACCAACAAGGACCTACTGTATAGCACAGGGAATGCTGCTCAGTATTCTGTAATAACCTAAATGGGAAAAGGATTTGAAAAAGAAGAGACACATGTACATGTATAACTGAATCACTTTGCTGTACACCTGAAACAAACACAACATTGTTAATCAATTATGCTCCAATATAAAAATAAAATATTTTTTAAAAGTTAGTTTCTTATAGGTAACATATTGTTAGATCTTGGTTTATTTTTATTCATTCAGTCACTCTTTCTTTTGATTGGAGAAAGCCCATTAACTTTCTTTTTTTTTAAATTTAGGAGCACCTAAATATATATAGCAGATACTAACAGAACTAACAAGAGAAATTAACATCAATACAACAATAGTTGGGTAATTTAACACTTCATTCTCAAAAATGGATAGATTATCCAGACAGAGAATTTAAAAAAACCCCACAGATTTGAACAACACTATAAACCAAATGAACCTAACAAACATACACAGAATATTTTACCTAACAACAGCAGGATACACAGGCTTTTTAAGCCCACATGGAACATTTGTTAGGATAGATCATATGTTAGGCCACAAAACATGTCTTTGCAAATTTAAGAAGATTAAAATCATACCAAGTATCTTCTCTGACCACAATGGTATGAAACAAGAAATCAGTAATAGGAGGAAAACTCAAGAATACATGAAAATTAAACAACTCTGCTGAACAACCAATGCACAACAAAAGAAATTAAGGGGAAATTTCAAAAATACTTAATACAAATGAAAATGGAAATACAACATACCAAAACTTATGGGATGGAACAAGAGCAGTTTTAAGAGGGATGTTTATAACCACCAATGCAAACATAAAACAAAACAAAACAGAAATACCTCAAACAACCTAACTTTACACCTCATGGAATGAGAAACAGAAGAACAAATTAAAGTTGAAAGTTAAGAGATGGAAAAATGTTAAACATAAGAGCAGGAAAAAATGATATAGAGAACAGGAAAACAATAGAAAAGATTAAAAAACCAAGATTTGATTATTTGAAAAGATAAACAAAATTGACAAATCTTTAGTAAGACAAACCAAGAAAAAAAGAGAGGACCCAAATCAACAACATTATAAATGAAAGAAGAGACATAACAACTGATATCACTAACATGCACAGGATAATAGAGCCTACTCTGAACAGCTATAGGCCAACAAACTGGACAACCTAGAAATTCTTAGAAATTCATAGAAACATACAACCTGCCAAGAATGAGTCAGGCAGAAATAGAAAGTCTGAATAGACCAATTACTAGTAAGGAGACCAAATCAGGAATCACAAACCTCCAAAAACAAAAACACCCAGGAACAGATGGTTTTGCTAGTGAATTCTACCAAACATTTAAAGAAGAATAATTAATACCAATCTTTCTCAAATTCTCCCAGAAATTCAAAGAGGAGGGTACATTCCCAAACTCATTTTACAAGGCCAGCATTACCCTGATACCAATGTCAGATAAGACATTACAAGGAAAGAAAACTACAGGCCAATATTCTTCATGAATATAGATACAGAAATTCTCAACAAAGCTTTAGCGTACTGAATTCAGCAGCACGTCAAAAGCATCATACACCATATTAAAGTGGGATTCATGCTTGGGATGCAAGGATAGTTCAACGTAAGCAAATCAATAAAAGTGATTCACCACATTGATAGAAGGAAAGATAAAATTTATATGATCATCTCAATGTATGCAGAAAAAGCATTTCACAAAATTCAATATCCATTCATGATAAGAACTCTCAACCAATTAGATACAGAAGAAACATACCTCAACATAAAGAAGGCCATAGAAGACAAGTCCACAGCTAACATAATACTCACCAGTAAAAGGTTCGAAGTCTTCTCTCTAAGGTCAGGAACATGACACGAATGTCTACTCTTACCAGACTTATTCAATATAGTACTAGTTAGGCTTCAGAATTGGAAAGAAAGAAGTAAAATTGTCTCTATCTGCAGATGGTGTGATTTTATATATAGAAAATTCCAAAGATTCCACCAAAAAAACTGCTAGAACTAGTCAACAAATTTAGTAAAGTTGCAGCATATAAAACCAACATACAAAAATCAGTAACATTCCTATACATTAAAAAAAATTATCTGAATAAGAAATAAATAAAATTATCTCATTTACAATAGTATCAAGAGAATAAATACTTAAAAATAAACTAAACCAAGTAGGTAAATACCTTTACACTGAATACTATAAGACACTGATAAATGATATAGAAGAACACACACACAAAATGCAAAGATATCTTGTGTCATGGATTAGAAGAATTAATATTGTTAGGATGTCTATACTATACACAGCCATCTATTGATAGAGATTACACTGAATCTAAATTCCAATGTCATTTTTTACAGAAGTAGAAAAAACAATCCTAAAATTCAAGTGAAACCAAAAAAGATTCCAAATAACCAAAGTAATCCCCAAAAGAAGAACAAAGCAGAAGGTATTAGACCTCCTGATTTCAAACTGTATTACAAAGCTATAGTAAGCAGTATGGTACTGTATAAAAATAGACACCTAGACCAGTATAACAGAATCAAGAGCCCAGAAATAAATCCATACATATGCAGTCAACTACTATTTGACAAGAGAGTCAAGAATACCAAATGAGAAAAGACAGTCTCTTCAATAAATGGTGCTGGTAAAATTGGATATTCACTTGTAAAAGAATGAAACTGGACCCCGTCTTTCACCACTCACAAAATTAACTCAAAATGTAAGACCTGAAACCATAAAACTCTTAGAAAAGAACATATAGAAAAATATCTTGACTGGGGTCTTAGAAACAGTTTTTTTAATATGACACCTAAAGCACCAGCAACAAAATCTAAAATCAACAAGTGGGAATACATCAAGCTAAAATGATTCTGTCCAGCAAAAGAAAGAATCAACAAAATGGAAAAGCAACCTAAGGAACTAGGGTGCCTGCTGGATGCTGGTGGGGGAAACTTGACACCCAAGGAGATGGGAGGAACCCCCGAGTGACCAGGTAGGACGTGGGGGGAGTAAGGGGGAAGGAGAAGTGGAGGCAGGACAGGACCCACACCCCTGAGGGGTGGCTGGGAGGGGTTCCCTTGCCTGGAGGGAACCCCAGGGTCTCCGAGGATCAGGGGAGAGCACACCTAGCATTTTCCCTGCCCAATCGGGCCCTGGGAAGGCTGTGGGGCTTCCGGGCTGGGTTCTCTACCCTCCAAGGCCCCCTCTGGGCTGCAGTGGTCCTAGGGGGACCACTAGGAGGGAGGCAGGGGAGAAGAGGAGAAGTGGACAGGAGGGGCCCTCCAGAATCAGAGGATCAGGGGAGGTGCAGAGGGCATTTTCCTTGTCCACTTGGGCCTCGGGAAGCCTGCAGGGCTCCTGGGCCTGGTCCTCCATTTTCTGGGGCCCCCTCTGGCCTTGTAGGTCCTAGGAACATGGGAGGGAGAGAGGAGGAGTGAAGAGGAGGTGAGGTGGATGGTGGAGGGGGAACCATCCAGGACTGGAGGATGAGGGGAGGAGTGGAGGGCATTTCCCCCACCGACTCAGGCCCTGGAAAGCGTGCTGGGCTCCTGGGCATGATCCTCCATTCTCCAAAGACCCCTCTGGTTGTAGGGTTCCTCAGGGTATAAGAGGGAGGGAGGAGGGGGGGAAGAGGAGGAGAGGCAGACAGGTAGGGGCCCTTTGAGATGAGAGGATCAGGGGAGGTGTGAAGGGCGTTTTGCCTACCCACTCACCCCGGGAAGCCTGTTGGACTTCAGGGTCTGGTCCCCTGGCTTCTGGGGCCCCTCCAGCCGAGTGGCTCCTAGGGGCATAGGAGGGAGGCAGGGGGAAGGAGAAGAGAGGCCAGTGGGGAGGGGCCCTCTGGGACTGCAGGATGGGGGAAAAGTGCCTAGCATTTCCCCCACTCACTCAGGCCCAGTGAGCCGGCTGGGGTCCTGGACCTGGTCCTCCGACCTCCAAGGGCTGAGGCACTCCTGGGGCTCTCCTACTATGTGGAGCCTAAGCCTCACCCACCCAGGGCCTTTCTAGCCCTGTGGGTCCTAAGCATAAGCCCCGCCCACTGCCTAAACCCCAGCCCTGCCTAAGCCCCGCCCCCCAGCCAAGGGGTTTTCCAATTTTTTAAAACATTTTGTTTACTTATTTATTTTTATACAGCAGGTTATTAGTTATCTATTTTATACATATTAGTATATATATGTCAATCCCAATCTCCCAATTCATCTCACCACCATCCCCCACCCCCTGCTTTTTTACTATTGTGATTCTATACTATTGCTTTTTTACAATTCTCCTTTTTTTTTTTTTTACTATTGTGGTTCTGTTTTACCTTCCAGTTGTTGTTTCATCTATATTTTTATTTATTTATTCTTTCTAACACATCTGTTAGTTTTCTAATCTTTTTTTACTCTTTGTTATTGTTCTGCTCCTTTTTTTCTTTTTTTTTTCTTTTCTTTTTTTTTTTTTTTGCTGCTCTGCATGGCTTGCAGGATCTTGATTCATGAGCCAGGGGTCGGGCCAGAGGTCCAGTGGTGGGAGCTCCAAGTCTGAACCATGGGACTAACAGAGATCCACAGACACCAGGTAATATTCATCTAAGTGAGGTCTCCTGGAGGTCCTCATCTAAGCACCAAGACCCAGCTCTACCTAACAGCCTACAAACTCCAGTGCAGGAAGTCTCATGCCAAACAACCCATAAGACAGGAACACAATCCCACACATCAAAAAAAAATGAGATGACATAAACATATATCAAAGAAAGATGAAGTAGAAAGGTAAAAACCTACAAGACCCAATAAATGAAGAGGAAATAGGCAATCTACCTGAAAAAGAATTCAGAGTAATGATAGTAAAGATGACACAGAATTGCAGAAATAGAATGGTGGCACGGATTGAGAAAATACAAGAAATGCTTAACAAAGATCTAGAAGAATGAAAGAATAAACAAACAGAGATGAACAACAAAATACACTAGAAGGAATCAATAACAGAATAATTGAGACAGAATGGTGGAAATAACTATCAAGGAGCAGAATAAAGAAAAAAGAATGAAAATAATTGAAGACAATCTCAGAGACCTCTGGAATAACACTAAACACACCAACATTCGAATTATAGCAGTCCCAGGAGAAGAAGAGAAAAAGAAAGGGTCAGAGAAAATATTTGAAGAGATTATGGTGGAAAACTTCCCTAACATGGGAAAGGAAATAGTCACCCAAGTCCAGGAAGTACAGAGAGACCCATACAGGATAAACCCTAGGAGAAACACATCAAGACACATATTAATCAAATTAACAAAAAAATAAATTCAAAGAAAAAATATTAAAAGCAACAAGGGAAAAGAAAAAATAACATACAAAGGAATACCCATAAGGTTATCAGCTGATTTTTCAGCAGAAACTCTGCAGGCCAGAAGGGAGTGGTAGGATATAATTAAAGTGATGAAAGAGAAAAACCTACAACCAAGATTACCCAGCAAAGATCTCATTCAGATTCGATGGAGAAATCAACAGCTTTTCAGACAAGCAAAAACTAAGAGAATTCAGCACCACCAAATCAGCTTTACAACAAATGCTAAAGGAGGGGAACACAAGAGAAGAAAAAAAAAAAAAGACCCACAAAAACAAACACAAAACAATTAAGAAAATTGTAATAGGAACATACATATCAATAATAACCTTGAATGTAAATGGATTAAATGCTCCAAACAAAAGACACAGGCTAGCTGAGTGGATACAGAAGCAAGACCCATATATATGCTGTCTACGAGAGACCCACATCAAACTTAGGGACACATACAGACTGAAAGTGAAGGGATGGAAAAAAATATTCCATGCAAATGGAAATCAAAAGAAATCTGGAGTAGCAATGCTCATATCAGATAAAATAGACTTCAAAATAAAGAATGTTACAAGAAATAAGGAAGGACACTACATAATGAACAAGGGATCAATTCAAGAAGAAGCTATAACAATTATAAATATATATGCACCCAACATAGGAGCACCTCAATACATAAGGCAAATGCTAACAACCATAAAAGGGGAAATCAACAGTAACACAATCCTAGTAGGGGACTTTGACAGCCCACTTACACGAATGGACAGACCATCAAAACAGAAAATAAATATGGAAACACAAGTTTTAAATGACACAATACACCAGATGGATTTAATTGATATTCATAGGATATTCCACCTGAAAGTGGCAGAATACACTTTCTTCTCAAGTGCACATGGAACATTCTCCAGGATAGATTACAAATCTTGGGTCACAAATCAAGCCTCAGAAAATCTAAGAAAATTGAAATCATATCAAGCATCTTTTCTGACAACAGCACTCAGAGACTGGAAATCAATTATAGGGAAAAAAAAACTGTAAAAAACACAAATACATGGAGGCTAAACAGTGTGCTACTAAGTAATCAAGAGATCACAGTAAAACTAAAAGTTGGTTTTTTGAGAAGATAAACAAAATTGATAAACCTGTAACCAGACTCATCAAGAAAAAAAAGGAAGAGGATGCAAATCAATAAAATTAGAGTGAAAAAGGAGAAATCACTACTGACACCACAGAAATACAAAGAATTTTAAAAGACTACTACAAACAACTATATGCCAATAAAATGGACAACCACAAAGAAATGGAGTAATCAAGAGATCACTGAAGAAATCAAAGAAGAGATTTTAAAATACAGAGAAACAAAGGACAATGAAAACACGAGGACCCAAAACATATGGGGTGCAGCAAAGTAGTTCTAAGAGGGAAGTTTATAGCAATACAATCCTGCCTCAAGAAACAAGAAACATCTCACATAAACAATCTAACCTTACACTAAAAGCAACCAGAGAAATAAGAACAAAGAAAATCCAAAGTCAGTAGAAGGAGAGAAATCATAAAGATCAGAGCAGAAATAAATGAAACAGAAATGAAGAAAACAATAGCAAAGATCAGTAAAACTAAAAGTTGGTTTTTTGAGAAGATAAACAAAATTGATAAACCTGTAACCAGACTCATCAAGAAAAAAAAGGAAGAGGATGCAAATCAATAAAATTAGAGTGAAAAAGGAGAAATCACTACTGACACCACAGAAATACAAAGAATTTTAAAAGACTACTACAAACAACTATATGCCAATAAAATGGACAACCACAAAGAAATGGACAAATTCTTGGAAAGGTTAAATTTTCCAATACTGGACCAGGAAGAATTAGAAAATATAAACAAACATATCACAAGTAATGAAATTGAAACTGATTAAAAATCTTCCATAAAACAAAAGCTCAGGAACAGATGACTTCACAGGCCAATTCTATCAACAATTTAGAGAAGAGGAAACACCTATCCTTCTCAAACTCTTCCAAAAAACTGCAGAGGGAGGAACATTCCCAAATTCATTCTATGAGGCCACCATCACCCTGATACCAAAACCAGACAAAGATATCACAAAAACGAAAATTACAGACCAATATCACTGATGAAAATAGATGTGAAAATCCTGAACAAAATTGTAGCAAACAGAATCCAACAACACATTAAAAGGATCATACACCATGATCAAGTGGGGTTTATCCCAGGAATGCAAGTATTCTTCAATGTATGCAAATCAATCAATGTGATATACCATACTAACAAATTAAGGGATAAAAACCATATGATCATCTCAATAGATGCCAAAAAAGCTTTTGACAAAATTCAACACTGATTTATGATAAAAACTATCCAGAAAATGGGAATAGAGGGAAAGTACCTCAACATAATAAAGGCCAAATATGACAAACCCACAGCAAACATCATTCTCAATGGTGAGAAACTGAAAGCATTTCCACCATGATCAGGAACAAGACAAGGATGTCCACTCATGGCAATCAGAGAAGAAAAAGAAATAAAAGGAATCCAAGTTGGAAAAGAAGAAGTAAAACTGTCACTGTTTGCAGATGACATGATACTATACAGAGAAAATCCTAAAGATGCCACCAGAAAACTACTAGAACTAATCAATGAATTTGGTAACGTTCCAGGATACAAAATTAATGCACAGACATCTTCAGCATTCCTGCACACTAACAATGGAAAATCAGAAACAGAAATTAAGGAAACAATCCCATTTACCATCACAAGAAAAAGAATAAAATACCTAGGAATAAACCTACTTAAGGAGGCAAAAGACTTGTACTGAGAAAACTATTAAACACCAATGAAAGAAATCAAAGATGACAAAAACAGATGGAAAGATATTCCATGTTCTTGGATTGGAAGAATCAATATTGTGAAAATGACTATACTACCCAAAGCAATCTACAGATTCACTGAAATCCCTATCAAATTATCAATGGCATTCTTCACAGATTTAGCACAAAAATTTTATAATTTATATGGAAATACAAAAGACCCCAAATAGCCAAAGCAATCTTGAGAAAGAAAACTGGAGCTGGAGGAATCAGGCTCCCCAATTTCAAACTATACTACAAACCTACAGTAATCAAGATAATATGGTACTGGCACAAATACAGAAATATAGATCAATGGTACAGTATAGAAAGCCCAGAGATAAACCCACACACATATGGTCACCTAATTTATGACAAAGGCAAGAACATACAATGGAGAAAAGACAGTCTCTTCAATAAATTCTGCTGGGAACTGGCCAGCTACACATAAAAGAATGAATCTAGAACAATACCTAACACGATACACAAAAATAAACTCAAAATGGATTAAAGACCTATATATAAGACCAGACACTATAAACTCTTAGAGGAAAACATAGAATAAACACTCTGACATAAACCACAGCAAGATCTTTTTTGACCCACGTCCTAGAGAAATGGAAATAAAAACAAAAATAAACAAATGGGACCTAATGAAATTTAAAAGCTTTTGCACAGCAAAGGAAACCATAAACAAGATGAAAAGACAACCATCAGAATGGAAGAAAATAGTTGCAAATGAAGCAATGGACAAAGGATCAATCTCCAAAGTATACAAACAGCTCATGGAGCTCAATATCAAAAAAACCAAACAACCCAATTAAAAAATGGATGGAAGACCTAAATAGACATTTCACCAAAGAAGACATACAGATGGCCAAGAGGCACCCGAAAAGATGCTCAACATCACTAATTATTAGAGAAATGCAAATAAAAACTACAATGAGGTATCACCACACCCCCAGCAGAATGGCCATCATCAAACAATCTACAAACAATAAATGCTGGAGAGAGTGTGGAGAAAAGGGAGCCCTCTTGCACTGTTGGTGGGAATGTAAATTGATACAGACACTATGGAGAACAGTATGGAGCTTCCTGGAAAAACTAAAAATAGAACTACAGTATGACCCAGCAATCCCACTGCTGGGTATATACCCTGAGAAAGCCATAATTCAAAAGTACACATATACCCCAATGTTCATTGCAGCACTATTTACAAGGTACTGGCACAAATACAGAAATATAGATCAATGGTACAGTATAGAAAGCCCAGAGATAAACCCACACACATATGGTCACCTAATTTATGACAAAGGCAAGAACATACAATGGAGAAAAGACAGTCTCTTCAATAAATTCTGCTGGGAACTGGCCAGCTACACATAAAAGAATGAATCTAGAACAATACCTAACACGATACACAAAAATAAACTCAAAATGGATTAAAGACCTATATATAAGACCAGACACTATAAACTCTTAGAGGAAAACATAGAATAAACACTCTGACATAAACCACAGCAAGATCTTTTTTGACCCACGTCCTAGAGAAATGGAAATAAAAACAAAAATAAACAAATGGGACCTAATGAAATTTAAAAGCTTTTGCACAGCAAAGGAAACCATAAACAAGATGAAAAGACAACCATCAGAATGGAAGAAAATAGTTGCAAATGAAGCAATGGACAAAGGATCAATCTCCAAAGTATACAAACAGCTCATGGAGCTCAATATCAAAAAAACCAAACAACCCAATTAAAAAATGGATGGAAGACCTAAATAGACATTTCACCAAAGAAGACATACAGATGGCCAAGAGGCACCCGAAAAGATGCTCAACATCACTAATTATTAGAGAAATGCAAATAAAAACTACAATGAGGTATCACCACACCCCCAGCAGAATGGCCATCATCAAACAATCTACAAACAATAAATGCTGGAGAGAGTGTGGAGAAAAGGGAGCCCTCTTGCACTGTTGGTGGGAATGTAAATTGATACAGACACTATGGAGAACAGTATGGAGCTTCCTGGAAAAACTAAAAATAGAACTACAGTATGACCCAGCAATCCCACTGCTGGGTATATACCCTGAGAAAGCCATAATTCAAAAGTACACATATACCCCAATGTTCATTGCAGCACTATTTACAACAGCCAGGACATGGAAACAACCTAAATGTCCAATGATAGATGAATGGATAAAGAAGATGTGGTACATATATACAATGGAATATTACTCAGCCATAAAAAGGAATGAAATTGGGTCATTATAGAGATGTGGATGGACCTAGAGTCTCTCATACAGAGTGAAGTAATCCAGAAAGAGAAAAACAAATATCATACATTAATGCATATATGTGGAATCTAGAAAAATGGTACAGATGAACCTAGTTCCAGGGCAGAAATAGAGACACAGATGTAGATAATAGACATGTGGACACAGTCAGGGAATGGGAGGGTGGGATGAATTGGGGGATTAGGTTTGACATAAACACATTGCCATGTGTAAAATAGATAGCTGGTGGGAACCTGCTGATAGCAAAGGGAGCTCAGCTCGGTGCTCTGTGACGACCTAGATGGGTGGGATGAGGTGGGGGGAGGGAGGTCCAGGAGAGAGGGAATATAGATATACATATAGCTGATTCACTTCATTGTACAGCAGAAACTAGCACAACATTGTAAAGCAATTTTACTTTCTTTTAAGAAAAAAGAAAAATAAATAAATAAATTAAAAAAAAGAAGAGCAACCTATGAAATAAAAGAAAATATTTGCAAATCATATCTGATGAGGGATTAATAGCCAAACTATATTACAACACTCATAGAAATGAATAGCAAAAGACAAATAATCTAAAGAAAAAAATGGGCAAGGGACCTGAATAGACATTGTTCCAAAGAAGACAAAAATGGCCAACAGGTACATGAAAAAATTACTCAACATCACTGATCATTAGTGAAATACAAATGAAAACCACAATAAGATATTACTTCATGTCTGTTAGAATTGCTATCATTAAAACATGAGAGATTACAAATATTGGTGAGAATATGGAGAAAAAGGAACCCCCATGTACCACTGGTAGGAATGTCAATTGGTTCAACCATTTTGGAAAACAGTATGGAGGTTCCATAATTAATAATAGAAATTAACAATAGAACTAACATATGATCCAGCAATCCCACTTCCGGGTATATATCAAAAGATACTGAAATAAAGATCTCATAGAGATATCTACATTTCCATGTTCATTGCAGCATTAATAAGGAAATCCTGCTATTTTTGACAACATGAATAGACCTTGAGGGCATTATGTAAGTGAAATAAATAAGACAGAGGAAGACAAATACTGTATGATCTCACTTAGATGTGGAATCTAAAATAACCAAGTTTATAATAAAAGAGATACATGTGTTTGCCAAAGCCTGGGAGTGGGGGTTGTGGGAAAATTTGGTGAAGGTGGTCAAAACGTACAAACTTCCTGTTATAAGACAAATAAGTACTGCGGACGGGATGTACAAACTGAGGATTATAATTAACACTCCTGTATGGTATATTTAAAGTTTCTGAGAGTAAATCCTAAAAGTTCTCACCACAGGGAAAAACCTGTTTTGTAACCATGGAAGGTGATGTATGTTAACTAAACTTATGATAGTCATTTGCGGTATACATATGTTAAGTCATTATGCTGTATACCTTATACAGTGCTGTATGTCATTTATCTCAATAAAACTGTAAAAAAAACCACTGTGCAGATATTCAGCTTTTGTTGTGATCCTTCCAATTAACCGTTAAAACCTCAACCAGTTCTTAGTTCTTCTCCCAGTCTGTGTCAGAATTACATCAGTATTATTGACTAGCATTATTCTTTTTTTTAATAAATAAATTTCTTTCTTTATTTATTCCTTTATGGCTGTGTTGGGTCTTTGTTTCTGCACACGAACTTTCTCTAGTTGAGGTGAGCGGGGGCTACTCTTCATTGCAATGTGAGGGCTTCTCATTGCGGTGGCTTCTCTTGTTGCGGGGCACATGGGCTCTAGCTGTGCGGGCTTCAGTAGCTGTGGCACAAGGGCTCAGTAGTTGTGGCACATGGGCTTAGTTGTTCTGCGGAATGTGGGATCTTCCCAGACCAGGGCTCAAACCCGTGTCCCCTGCACTGGCAGGTGGATTCTTAACCATTGCATTACCAGGGAAGTCCCAACATTATTCTTTATGTAGAAAGTGGTCTGCTTTGACCTTCATGACAAAAGCAATAGGCCACTATTTTTCTCCCTCAGAATGATTATATTAATTTACATGAATTAACAGTGAAACCCTTTGGCAACCACGTCTGCTACACATTTTGACCTCCTAGCTACATTCAGAGATGTTTCAGCTTTATATTAATCACAGGCGGTATTTATGTGCCTAGGGGTGAGTTCAGAGACCTGGTGAATTTTGTTTGTGATGGTGCCTATTTTTCATCAGTAAATAAACATTCTATTTTTTCCTGGAATCAAATAATTTTAGCTAAAAGAAACACAAATCAGTCCCATACTGGTACACATCTCCTAGAGTTTGAAGATTGTATAAATACCTGTTTTTGTTTTGATGAAAATAGATTCCAATGTCCCACTCTCCTAATCTTTCCCCAAAACATTTGCTCAAATAATTTAACATTCTAGGGCTTCCCTGGTGGTGCAGTGGTTGAGAGTCTACCTGCTGATGCAGGGGACGTGGGTCCCCTGAGCTGAGCTGAGCTCCCTGTGCTCCCACTCTTTCACACCCTTTTTTAAAGTTTTTCAAAACTCACTGGAGTTTTTAGATTGGAAGAAGCTTAGCCAATTATGCTGTAAACCAAAGTAACTTATCATATTCTCCCCTCATCATAACACAATGTACTAATGTATCTCCTGATAAATCCTTATAAGAATTATCTGCTCATATAAAACATTAAAACTCATTGGTTTATAACCAGAGTGGAGGGTGTCTAAGTGATGAAAACAAATTGAAAAGATAATTTAAAAAATTATTTGTCTCAAAAGAATATATTATTCATTTTTAAATATTTTATTCATTTTGTTGTTAAATTTAAACAATAAAAAAAGCCAAAAAGAAAGTTTAAGTCACCTCAAAACACCACCCAGAGAAAATGATTGCTAACAGTTGGTTCCTGTCCTTGCAGAAAACCTAATTCTGTATTTATTTATACATGCTATCCACCTAGATATATGTATTCATAGACGTCTTTCACATTAGTAAGATCCTCAGCTTTAGCATTATTGCTGGCTGCTATCTCTTTGAATGACCTTGAGGCGTTGTACAATGAGGAAGTGAAGGTTAAGAGAGAGTTGTAAACTGCCTCACTGTGTGTTGAAAGTGTGCTCAAATACATAGAACTCTTATTAAAAGACTGGGAGATATTTTGGTCTCAGAAATTTAAAATCTTTTTCTATTCATTAGCTGATCACTAAGATTAATAAAATAGAAACTCCAGAGGTTACAAATGATAGAAATATAGACTTTCTAAAATTAGTTCAGGAAAGCCACTAAACAAACAAATAGCAACAACTCCAACAAACAGTAACAATAAACTATGAAAAGGAGGAAGGAAAATATGATTACCAGAGTTTATACACTGTAATATTCAAAAAGTCCAATTTTCAGCAACAACAGAACCCTGAGGTTCTATTGTTGCATGGTCTATATACAGGAAATAAAACAATCAATGGAAACTATTTATGAAGAAGCTGAGACATTAGGCTTATTAGTAAAAAATTTAAAACACACTTAACTGTCTTCAAAGAATTAATGGAAACCATGTCTAAACAACTAAAAGAGACCAAGAGAATAATGTCTCCCTAAATAGAAAATATCAATAAAAGGCAGAACTTCTAAAAAGGATTTATACATGAATACAAATATAAGTATACATATATATAAAATAGAGCTGGGAAGTACAATAGCTAGAATAAAAAATTCACTCAGAGTTCAATAGAAGATATGAGCAGGCAGAATAAAGATGTAGTGAATTTCAAGATAACTTATTTCAAATTATATCTGATATGAGGAACAGAAAAAATATGAATGACGATAAGTGAACACATTCTAAGAGACCTGTGGGGCACCATCAATCACACTAACTAACTTAAATGAAATGGACAAATTCCTAGAGACACACAAAGTATCCAAACTGATTCATACAGTCATAGATAATATGAATATATAAAGAGAGATTGAATTATTAATTAAATACCTCCAAGTCAAAGAAAAGCCAAAGACTAGATGGTGTCACTGGTGAATTCTATCAATCATTTAAAGAAGAGTCAGCACCAACCCTTCTCTGTAAACACAGGAAAAGATGCTCATCATATTAGTTAATAGGAAAATCCAAATCAAATTTGTAATTAGACACTATTTCACTCTGTCCAGGATGACTATAAAAATAATGATAACAATTGTTGGTAAGGATGTAGAGAAGTTAGAACCCTCATAGATTGCTTGCAGGAATGTAGAACGATTCAACAGTGTAGCAAATGATTTGGTATTTCCTCAAAAGTAAAACACAGAATTAGTATAAGACCCAACAATTCTGCTTCTAGGTCTTTACCCAAGAGAATTAAAATATTTGTCCACTCAAATACTTATACACTGATGTTCATAACAGCATTATTTATAATAGCCAAAAGGTGGAAAAAAATGCAAATGTCCATCAGCTGATGAACAGATAAACAAATGTGGTATATCCATACATTGAAATATTATCCTACCATAAAAAGGAATGGAGTATGGATACATGCTACAACATGAATGTAGAAAACATTATGCCAAACGAAATAAGCTAGAAAGAAAAGGCTGCATATTGTATGAGTCCATTTAGCTGAAATATCAAGATTACACAAATTCATGGAGACAGAAAATAGATTATTGGTTATTCAAGGGATAATGGGAGGTGTAGGTTTTCTTTTGGGGTTATTTAGGTTCTGGACCCAATTCCAATGTGTTAGAGGGGTTTCCCCTTGCCTTCTCACCACCACCAAAAACTCTTCGATACCAGCTGAGTATCCCAGAATTTGAACCAATTCTGACACTATCTACCTGGAGATAGCATCAGATTCCACAGGTTAAGGGCTCAGTCCCACAAAAGCCTTCCTTCATTTCAGACACCAATTGCAAGTTCAAGTTGTTACCTGTGTTTCTGACCAATGGGTTATAAGTAAGACCCCCCTTCGACCCCCTTGTCAGTAAGATTAATTTGCTAGAGCAACTCACAGAACTCAGAGAAACATTTCAGTTTCCATCTGGAAAAGCCACATGGAATAGATTCATAGGGCAAGGTATGGGAAAGGGCATAGAGCTCCCATGCCCTCTCAAAGTATGCCCCTCTCTCTGAATCTCCATGTGTTCATCAATCCAGAAGGTCTTTGAACCTCGTTCTTTTATATTTTAAAGGAGATTTCATTACTCAGGCATGGTTGATTAAATCATTGGCTATTGGCAGTTGATTAAATCTCTAGCCTTTCTCCCTTCCCTTGAGGTGGGGTGGGAAGGTTTGGGGAACTGAAAGTTCCAATTCTCTAACCACATGCTTGGCTCCAAAGACAATCAGCCCCTTAGGTGTGTTCCAAATATAACCTCATTAAACTAACAAAGATACCTTTATCACTCTCATCACTTAGAAAATTCCAAGCATTTTAGGAGCTGTGTGCCACAGATGGGGAAAAAGATCAAATATATATTTCTTACTATAAATTATAGTTATCAAAAGGGTCATGAAAATGCTCAAGAATCAGATAGCATTGATGAACATGCAACACGTGAATGTACTAAAATCACTGAATTGCACAATATAATATGGTTAAATGGTGGATTTTATGGTATATGAATTTAACTTGAAATTTTTAAAAAAGAATAAATTGGATTTTAGTAGTGAAAAATGCAACAACAATTACTAAATGGATGGACTAAGGAGCAAAATGGAAAGAATAAAAAAGGCAATAAGCATGGAGCTAGAATAATACAATTATAAAATCTGAACAAGAGAGAGAAAATAGAGAAAAATGACAAGAGCTTCAGGGACCTGTGGTACTATAATCTCTATATCTACATCTATGCCTATCTCAATCATAGCATCTGAGTCACAGAAGAGTAGGCTAAAAAATATTTGAAGAAGTAACTGCTGATTTTCCATAATTTGGCAAAAGACATAAACCTAAAATTAGAACAGGATAAACCAAGAGAAATAAATTACAAGACATGTCATAGCCAATCTTGTGAAAACTGAAGACAAAGAAAATCTCTTGAAATCAGCTAAAGAGAAACAAGTATTTATTTATTGAGATGAAAAATATTCAGATCTGGCCTCATTTCACATCAGAAATTATAGATACCAGAAACAACAGGTCCCACAGTGTAGCACAGGGATTACATTCAATATCCTATAATAAACTATAATGGAAAAGAACATGAAAAAGAATATATATATGTATACTTGAATAACTTTGCTGTAGAGCAGAAAATACACAACATTGTAAATCAACTATACTTCAATAAAATAAATTTTAAAAAAGAAAAAGAAATTATATATATCAGAAGGAAGTAAACATATTTTTATAAGTGCTGAAAGGAAAGAACTGTCAACTCAGAATTTTATACTTAGAAAAATAGCATTTGGGTATGAGTGAACAGACCTGCCCTAAAAAAATTTCTAAAAGGAGTTCCACAAACACAATGGAAATAATAAAAAATAAACTTCGTAATGTTAGGAAGAAATAGCAATGAAAATAGAAAAAATTATGTATATGGGCAATACAATACATTTTCCTTTTCTTGAGATTTCTAAACCATGTTTGAAGCAAAAATTATAATACCATCTAATATTATCTAAATATGTACAGAAAATATTTAAGCCATTTTTTTATAAATGGAGAGGGCAAAGAGGCATAAAAGAAGGTAAGTTTTCTATACTTCAGTCAAATTGGTAAAATGTCAGCATTGTAGATGTGCTAAATTATTTATATATAACATAATACTAAAAGAAGCACTAAAAAGCTATGTAGGGCTTCCCTGGTGGCACAGTGGTTGAGAATCCGCCTCCCGATGCAGGGGACACGGGTTCGTGCCCCGGTCCGGGAAGATCCCACATGCCGCAGAGCGGCTGGGCCCGTGAGCCATGGCCGCTGAGCCTGTGCGTCCGGAGCCTGTGCTCTGCAACGGGAGAGGCCACAACAGTGAGAGGCCTGCGTACCACAAAAAAAAAAAAAAAAAAAAAAAAAAAGCTATGTAAGGAGATATATTCAAGAATACTGGAGATAAATAAAAATGAAATTCCAAAAAAATATTTAAGTAACCTATAGAGAAACAGGAAATAGAAAACACAGAAACAAAAACACAGAGATACTAAGCAGAAAACAAAACATAAAACAGCAAAATTAAAATTTAACATAGCAATAATAACATTAAATGTAAACTGTTTAAATATATTGATTAAAAGATAGAGATCAGGTGGAAAAAACACATGACCTAATTACACACTTTATACAAGAAATTCATTTCAAGGATATTGGTATAAGTAGGGTGAAAATACTGGCGAAAAAATACTATAAAATCATTAATCAAAAGTAAGCAGGGGGCTTCCCTGGGGGCGCAGTGGTTGAGAATCTGCCTGCCAATGCAGGGGACACGGGTTTGAGCCCTGGTCTGGGAAGATCCCACATGCCACAGAGCAACTAGGCCCGCGAGCCACAACTACTGAGCCTGCACGTCTGGAGCCTGTGCTCCGCAACAAGAGAGGCCAAAACAGTGAGAGGCCCGCGCACCGTGATGAAGAGTGGCCCCCGCTGGCCACAACTCGAGACAGCCCTCACACAGAAACAAAGACCCAACACAGCCAAAAATAATAAATAAATAAATAAATAAATAAGCAGGAGTGGCTATGTTAATATGAGATAAAATTTACTTCATAACAAAAAAAATTACCAAGGATAGGGAGGTATATTTTACAGTGATGAATGAGTCAATCTATCAAAGTGATACAGTAATCTTAAATGAATATGCACTGAACAACAGACTAAAAGATACATGAAGCAAAAACAGATAAAACTGAAAGGATAAATAGATGAATCAAGAATTATACTTGGAGACTTCAATAACCCTCTCAAAATTTATCCAAGAAAGAGCATGTCTTAATCACAAAACAAACGTTAACCAATTTCAATAAATTGCAATCAGATATATTCTGATTTCTGACCACAGTGAAATCAAATTAGGGGAAAAAAATAATAGAAATACAACAGGAAAATCTCCAAACACATGGAAAATAAATCATACATTTTAAAATAATCTACCAGTCAAAGACAGAGTTGCAAAGTTAGTGACAAAAATACATAGAACTGAGTGAAAATACAAGATAACAATATATGTAGGACACAGGTATATCATTTCTGAGAGGGAAATTTATACCACTTACGTTAGAAAAAGAGGAAATATCTTAAATCAGTAATCTAATCTCCTACTTCAAGAGACTAGAAAAAGGAGAACAAAATAAATGCAATGTAGGGATAAGAAATAATAAAGAATAGAAATAAAAAAATTAAACCTGAAATAGAGAAAAATCAATGTGTCAAAGGTTTGTTCTTTAGTAAAAGTCAATAAAGTTGATAAAGTCTTTAGAAAGACTAACAAACATAAGAATGAAGTAATAACTCTCAAATTAGGAAGGGAATGGGGATATAATAACAGATCCTAAGCCATTTCCATTCCTTGAAAATCACAAATTCACAAAATTAATCAAAAGGAAATAGACATTCTGACTAGACTCATTATCTCTAAAGAAATTAAATTTCTAATTTAAAATCTTCTGGACACATATACCTCGGCTCACATGCTTTCACTAGAGAATCATGCACACATCTAAAGAAGAGTAACCATAAATTTTACAAAAACTTTTCCGGAAAATAGGTCAGTAGGAAACTCTTCCCAACTCATTTGATGAAATTACTATTATCCTGATTCTATAATCAGACAAAGACAGTGCAAAAAGGAAAGCCACAGAACAATATCTCTCAGGACGTAGATGCAAAAATCCTCAAGACAATATTACCAAATCAAATCCAGTAATGTATAAAAAATATATATACTATGAATAAATGGAGTTTCTTCCAGGTATGCAAGGCTAGTTCAATATTCAAAAATTGATCAGTGTAATCAACCATATTGATAGGATACAGAAGAAAAATCATGCGATCATAATTAACTGAAACAAAAAAATTTGACAAAATCAATACCCATTTATTTTAAAAAAAACCTCAGCAAACTAAGAATAAATGAGAATTTCTCAAAGTTAATAGGATTATCTACAGTGAACATCATATTTAATGGTGAGATGCTAAACATTTTCTATGATTGGACTCATTCTAGGACATCTACTCTCAACAATACATTCAACACAATACTGGAAGTTCTATTTACTGAACTAAGGCAAGTAAAAGAAAAGGCATATATATTGGAAAGTACTGATTAAAAAAATTTGCACATGCATGTGATATTGTTGTCTCATTAAAAAATTCCAAAAGCTACCACAAAAAAATTCTTAAAAGTAATAAGTAAGTTTGGCAAGTTTGCCAGACAATTTATCAAAATGCAAAAATTAATTGCCTTTCTATAGACTAATAACAGCGTCATGGAAACCAAAATTAAACATGTAAATATATCTACAATTCCTCTGAGAAAAATGGCATGGGTATAAATTTAAGAAAACAAGTACAGCATCTGTAACATGAGCATTTCAAAATGTAAATTAAAGAAATCAAAGAAACTCTAAATCAATGAAGAGAAACACTGTGTTCATGGATTAGAAGATTTAACAGAGTAATAATCTTAATTATTTCCAAGCTGATGCATATGTTTAATGCAATTTCTACCAGAATCTTAGCAATGTATTTTTAGACACAGACAAGCTTATTAAAAACTTGTGTGGGAGGTATAGGTCCTAGAATTATTCAAATAATTTTGAAAAAAGAAGAATATAATGGAGAAATTTCTCTACCCAATATCAAGGCTTATTAGACAGCTACAGCAACCAAGACAATGTGGTACTACTGGAGAAACAGACAAAAAGACCAAAGGAAAAAAAATAGAGAACCCCAAAGTTGACCAACATATATTTGTCCAACTGACTTTTTTTATAAGGGTACCAAAGCAATTTAATAAGGGAAGGAGCACCTTTTCAACAAATGATGCTGAGGCAACTGGGTGTCTAAATTAGTCTCAACTTAAATTTTACGCCTGTATATAATTTAAATAACAATTTTAAAATGTAGAACTATAAAATGTTTAAATAAAAACGAGAAAAATCTTTTGGACCTAAGGCTAGGTGAAAAGTTCTTAGAATTGAAATTAAAAGCACAATCCAAAAAAGGAAAAGTTGACAAATTAAACTACGTCAAAATGAAAACAAAAACAAAAAAACTTTTGCCTTGTTAAAGACCCTGTGAAGAAAATAAAAGGATAAACTAAGTACTGGAGAAAAGTATTTTCAAAGCACATTTTGACAAAGGAATTGCATCTAGAATGTATAAAGACTCTCAAAACTTAGTAAAAACAAAACAAAAACAAAAATATGATAAAAAATGGGTAAAATAAATGAACAAACATTTCACTGAAGAGGATACATGGATGGAAAATAAGCCCAAAAAATATGTTCAACATCATTTTCCATAAAGAAAATTCAAATTAAGACCAAAAATTAGGTATCAGTACCTCCTACCAAAATAACTAAAATTGAAAAAAAAAATTGTGGAAATACCACATGGTGGTAAAGATGTAGAGAAAATGGATCATTCATGAAATGCTTCAAGGAATGTAAAATGGTCCAGCCACTCTAAAATACAGGTTGCAGTTTCTTAAAAAAAAAAAAAAAATCTAAACATGCACTTCCCATGTTATCCAGCAATTGCACTGCTGGGCATTTATTTCTAACAAATGAAATATTATGTTCATGCAAAATTTGTCAACAAATGTTTACAGCAGCTCCACTGGTAAGAATCGCAAACTGGAATGTTTAAATGGTGAATGGGGACTTCCTCGGTGTCACAGTGGTTAAGAATCTGTCTGCCAATTCAGGGGACACGTGTTTCAGCCCTGGCCCAGGAAGATCCCAAATGCCGCGGAGCAACTAAACCCATGTGCTGCAACTACTGAGACTGCGCTCTAGAGCCTGAGAGCTACAACTACTGAGCCCGCGTGCTACAACTACTGAAGCCTGTGCACCTAGAGCTCGTGCTCCACCACAAAGAGAAGCCACTGCAATGAGAAGCCCATGCACCACAACGAACAGTAGCCTCCACTTGCTGCAACTAGTGAAAGCCCGCACACAGCAATGAAGACACAACACAGCCAAAATTAAATATATTAATTAATTAAGAAAAAATGAAGGGTGAATGGTTAAATAAACAGTGGTATATCCATGTCTTTAAATCCTACTCATCAAGAGAGACTACTGATACACATAACAGCCTGGGTAGATTCAGTCTGAATAAAAAGCCAGTCTTCAAAAGGTTACATGCTATTTGATTCTGCTTATATAGCATTCTTGAAATGACAAAATTATAGAGGTAAGAGGGTTGGAGGTGGTGGTGGAGACAGGCGTCTGTGATTATAAGAAAGCAACATGTGTGATCCTTGTGATGAAACTGTTCTGTATCTTGACTTACATGCTGGGCACATAAATGTAAATGTAATAAAATAGCATAGCACTAAACATGAACACACACAATTAACACATGTAAAACTGGTGGACTTGAGTAAGGTAAAAGGATTTCTAAAATGCCAATATTCTTATTGTGATTTATAGTATAGGGCCCTCTCTGTGTTATTTCTTATAACTCATGTGATGCTACAACTATCCCAAAACAAAAACCTTAAAAAATTAATAGAAACAAAATAGTGAAAGAGTTCACTCATTTAGGGATAATAAGAAAATATAAAAAGGAACTCTGAATTATTTTCCTTTTCCTTAGTATTATGAAGTCTGTTTCTTCAAAGACATATACCTCCTTAAGTACATGGGAACATATCTAAATATTTTCCATTTATTATCACCGTGGACTTGATTCTTAAAAACATTGTTCTGGAAAAGTCATTTTTTTCTGAAGAGAAATGAATGTTTCTTGTATAATTCAATCCTATTTGCAGAAAATGCAATAGGTGTTCTATTTGAATTATAATATTTCAAAATAACAAGAATACTTCTATTAGTGCCTAGCATCCTGATTCCTTAGTACTCAAGTTGAAAAACTTGAAAATTAAAGTTTCATTTAAATTCTTAAAATTTGCCAGTTTACATTTGCATGAAATGGCTTTCTTTTAAAGACATTCTATTCAAGCCATCAGCAGATTTATTGAAAACCCTATCAAGATTCCGAAAGCATTTTTTTAAAGAACTAGAAAAAAACCCCTAGAATTTGCATAGAACCACAAATGACCCTGATTAGACAAAACAATATTGAGAATAAAGAACATAGCTGGAAGCATCACCATACCTGAAATTTAAACTATATTACAGAGCTATAGTAATCGAAGAGTATGGTTCTGACATCAAAACAGACACATAGACCAATGTAACAGAATTGAGAGCCTGTAAATAAATTCCTGCATATGTGGCCAACTAATATTTGACAAAGGAGTCAAGAATACTCAAAGGAGAAAAGACAGCCTCTTCAATAAATGGCGCTGGAAAAATAGGATATTCCCATGTGAATGAGTGACTATAGACCACTATCTTTCACCACTCACAAAAATTAACTTGAAATGGATTAAAGGCTTGGAAATATAAGACCTGAAACCAAGCAATTCCTAGAAGAAAACTTAGAGAAAATGTTTCTTGACATGGGTCTTGGTAATAATTTTTTGGATATGACACCTACAGCAAAAGCAACAAAATAAAAGTAAACAAATGAGACTACATCAAACTAAAAAGCTCCTGCAAAGCAAGAGAAACAATCAACAAAGTGAAAAGGTAGTCTATTGAATAGGCAAAAGTATTTGCAAACCACATACCTGATAAGGAGTTAATATCCAAAATATATAAAGAACTCACACAAATGAATAGCAAATAAACAAATCATCCAATTTAAAAATGAGCAAAGCATCTGAATAGATATTTTCCCAAAAATACATTAAAATGGCCAAGAAGTACATGAAAAGATGCCCAACATCACTAATCATCAGGGAAATGAACATCAAAACCACAATGAGATATCACCTCATGCCTGTTAGAATGGCTATTATCAAGGAAAGAAAAATAACAAATGCTGGTAAGGATATGGAGAAAAAGGAACCTTTGTTTGTGTACTGTTGGTGTGAATGTCAACTGTTATAGCTACCATGGAAAACAGTAAAGAAGATCCTCAAAAAATTAAAAACAGAACTATCATATGATACAGTAATTCCACTTCTGGGTTTTCTCCCCAAAGAAAACAAAAAAAATTTTTTTGAGAAGATATATGTGCCCAATGTTCTTACAGCATTATTTACAATGGTCAAGACAAAGACAATGTAAGTGTCCATCATGAGATGAATAGATAAAGAAGTTATGGTATATTCAGTTGACCATTTAACAACAAATGTCTGAACATTACACGTCCACCTATACTCAGATTTTTTTTCAATAGTAAATACTATGTATTACATGATCCGAGTTTGGTTGAATCCACAGATGCAGAGTGCAGATATGAGAAACCCAGTACAGGGAGGGCTGACTACATGTTATACATCGATTTTCAAATGTGCAAAGAGTCACCATCCCAACCCCTGAATTGTCTAAGTGTCAATTGTAAATATAGTGGCTATTCAGCCACTAAAAAGAAGGACATCCTGTCTTTTCTGACAACACAGATGGGCTTTGAGAGCATTATATAAGTGAAATAAGTCAGACAGAGAAAAACAAATACTGCATAATCTTAATTTTAGATATGGAATCTAAAGAAATCTAACTCATAGAAAAAGAGATCAGACTTGTGGTTTCCAGAGGCAAGGGGTGGGGAGTGGGGGAATTGTATGAAGGTGGTCAAAAGGTACAAACTTCCAGTTACAGGATAAATAAGTACTGGGGATGTAATACACAACATGATGACTGTTAACACTGCTGTATGGTACATTTGAAAGTTGGTAAGAAAGTAAATCCTAAAAGTTCTCATCACACACACACACACAAAATAAACCTTTTTTGTAGCTATATGAGGTGATGAATATGAACTAAACATATTGTGGTAATTGTTTCACAGTATATGTAAGTCAAGCCATTATGCTCTACACCTTAAACTTATACAGTGTTGGATGTCAATTATATTTCAATAAAACCAGAAGAAAAAAATCCATTCTACTCAGAATATAAGGTACTCACCCATCATTAGGTGGCCATGCAGTTCCCTCATCTCCTTTTTTCTTTATACTGATGAGTAGCTGCAAAATATTATGATATGCCATGTTGGTAATCATAAAAACTTGGTTGTCCAACCAAATGTAAAAGTCTGTTATATCTCAAATACCTCTAAGGCTATGACTACAAAGTATCTTCGCTCTGTGTTTCTACCCAAGTTGGAAACTCTGAAGTATAGTTGTTATTACAATATTTTGTCATTTTAATTTTTGTTCCAAAGCACGTAAGGTTGAGAAATATTTTTCTCTTGTCCACCCATTTCAAGCAGTAAGAAAGCTAGAGGCTTCTTTAGTAGACAAGATCATGAGGCTATACTTTATTGTGTAGCTTATGATAGTCACAGTATAGCTTCTTTTAGGGTAATTTATTAGCTTGTATACCTGACAAGCACTCCAAATTCTACAACCATAATTTAAATAGATCTGAATTCAACTACCTTATGTGAAAGAGGAACTCAACCTCCTCTATGTCCTCTTATGATCATTTTTAATCTTTCAATTTAATGTATATTTCTTGTGTTTTCTACATGTCATGTACTATACTAGGCACAGACAAATAGTATAAATAGAAAAATTTCATTGCTAATCTGAAAAATATTTAGAAACTACCCAGGAAAAAAGACCACTGCACAAGTATTTAAAATAAAGTATGGTAAACATAAGAAAAGGAAACCTCTTGCTTTTATGTTGATTACTCTTTAGTTTTATGCCAATCCTGGATCCTAAATTCATAGTTTGTAAATAATACTATATTGAATCAATATGGCAGTTAAATTAAAGACAACCCAGTAATAATCCACATGATCTCTCATAAAATTATGTCTGAGAAAAAAATAGAAAAAAAGGAAAACCTTTTTTAGCTTAATAATATATCTCTTTGATAGTTACTTTTCTGATTTTTTTGAAGATGGAATTCAAGGCCATAAATATAGTTTCCTCTAAAATGTTAATTAATAATCTCTCTGTCAATCTTCAATAAAAAGTAGAACCTACACTATTTAAAAAAAATTTTATTGGAGTATAGTTGATTTAAAATGTTGTGTTAGTTTCTACAGTACAGCAAAGTTAATCAGTTATACATAGACATATATACACTTTTTTTAGATTATTTTTCCCATATAGGTCATTACAGAGTATTGAGTAGAGTTCCCTGTGCTATATAGTAGTTCCTTATTAGCTACCTATTTTATATATAGTAAGAACCTACAGTCTTTTTTCTTATTGTGTTCTTTAGACTGACTCCCTGGATATTTGGTGGAAGAAACTCCAGGCTCCAATTTTTATTTCATCTTCATGTGTTAATTCCTAAGAATACATATTTTTGGATTCTTGGTACTAGTAAGGCAGGTACTGGGGATACAAAGGTCATAATGAGATAGGAATTAGACTGCTTATATTTATATATTGTACTATTTAATCCTATTGTATTATTTAATTAGTTATATTGTTTAATCTTCATAACAGCCCCGAGTTTTGATATTTTCCCTGTTTCTCATTACAAAACTAAGGCTATATTACTTAGATTAAAATACAATAAATAAAATAATAAAATGAAATAAAATACTAGAGTAAGTAAATAAGAAAAATTTTCTAGCATAAGAAGTTACTTTTTTCAAACAAGTGACAGACCTAGGATTAAAAACAGAGTTCAGTTTGATGTTGAAATCTTCTTGGTATACTAAATGGCACTGACAGATTTCAAGTCACATGAAATAAAGATGTCTGCTTTGAAATTTGAAGATTCTAAAATATAGCCAATCAATCTTTCCTGGTTATGTCCTATAATCATTTGCAACTGTATATTTGCTTTGATCCAAATACTTGCCATAATTTTATATCAGTTACTTTACGTTCCTCCTTAACACAAATGTAAGCAAAGGAGCACCCCTTGGGGCAGAGTGACTTGCCCAAGGACAGAATCCATTTGATGTATTCCAAACTAACACATAAAATTGCAGCTCTATTTACAATAGCCAGGAGATGGAAACAACCTAAGTGTCCATCATTGGATGAATGGATAAAGAAGATGTGGCACATATATACAATGGAATCTTACTCAGCCATAAAAAGAAATGAAATTGAGTTATTTGTAGTGAGGTGGATGGACCTAGAGTCTGTCATACAGAGTGAAGTAAGTCAGAAAGAGAAAAACAAATACTGTATGCTAACACATATATATGGAATCCAAATGTAAAATAGATAGCTAGTGGGAAGCAGCTGCATAGCACAGGGAGATCAGCTCGGTGATTTGTGACCACCTAGAGGGGTGGGATAAGGAGGGTGGGAAGGAGGGAGACGCAAGAAGGAAGAGATATGGGAACATATGTATATGTATACCCGGTTCACTTTGTTATAAAGCAGAAACTAACACACCATTGTAAAGCAATTATACTCCAATAAAGTTGTTAAGAAAAAAACAATTCAGTAAGAGAAATGTAAATTGCAAGGAACATTTTTTCTTTCTTGTTTTTGAGGATGAAGTGATTTTTAAAACTGTGTTAACCCTGGCAACTTCTAGGCAGGAGTTTGAGAGCAGTAGATATTTTGGGGGACATTATTCCTTTGCAGTTAGATCAGGTATATATAAATATAATTTACTCATTTACTCATTTATTTTTCAGTGTGAAGATGTTGAGTTCTTTTACCAAGTCCTCCTAATTGTTACATGCAGTCGTTCAGATCACTCAGACCTGAATGTTTACAAATTAGGAAAATAATCTGATGACATATTCTAATATTTCTACCTAACTTTATGAAATTTAATAATATTCCAAGAACTTCAGAGCTCTGTAACATCTTTGTCTCTGTGACAGAACAAAGTGCTAGCATATCATCCTGAAAACTTAAGATTTCCACATCACAGTTCATATGATTCATTCACTTAACAAATGCTTATTGATCACTTTATATATAATATGCTGGGAAGGGGTCTAAAGATGCATTTATATCTCTTGTTTCAACAGTTCTTTAGTTTGGTCTTCCTGGTTTGCACATTCTAATGCCTACACACTAAATAAGGCCATGTTTAGTTAAAACAACACTACTATAATTTAATATTATTTACTGAAATTGTAAGAATAAAGTGAATATACATTTTCTTATAAAATATTTAATTATTTGCCTCAAATAGATATTTACCCATGTAAAGGTACTTACAAACAGAGTCCAATCACTACAAAGTATATGTGGAAATTTGAAATTTTCTATTTACAGTATAATTTTTGGAAAAAAAATCAGCAGACAACATAATTTTAACTTCATTTTCTTCAGATAACAAGGCTTTATTCTGAATAGTATTAACACGTTTAACTAGCAACTCATGATTCTGAGGTCTCTGGATTATTTAGATTTACCTGTCTTTAAAACTCTGCTTGATGCTAGTGACAAAGTTACAATAGTCTAAAGGTGAATTAACACATTTTAAGAATTGTTGCAATATCGTCAATTCATTTTATGCCTCAATATGTAAAGAACTCCAAAATTTCAAAGAGAGCTTTGATATGGTCCTGACCTATTCTTCTGAGGAACTGAAAACTTTTTAAAATAGTTGAATTATAAAAACAGTCAGCGGGCTTCCCTGGTGGTGCAGTGGTTGAGAATCTGCCTGCTAATGCAGGGGACACAGGTTCGAGCCCTGGCCTGGGAGGATCCCATATGCCGCGGAGCAACTAGGCCCGTGAGCCACAACTACTGAGCCTGCGCGTCTGGAGCCTATGATCCGCAACAAGAGAGGCCGCGATAGTGAGAGGCCCGCGCACCGCGATGAAGAGTGGACACTGATTGCCAAAACTAAAGAAAGCCCTCGCACAGAAACGAAGACCCAACACAGCAAAAACAAATAAATAAATTAATAAACTCCTACCCCCAACATCTTCTTTAAAAAAAAAAAAAAAATCAAGAAAAAAAAGTTGCTCATGAATGTAAAATTTTTTTTACGTTTTGAGTTATTACCAACTTACAAGGTGAAAACCCATTGTTGTAGCAATTAAATTTGTTTATTATCATATATATTATTTTATTAACTTCTTGTTATGTGACATCAATGAAAACGTAGCAAGAATTATATTATAATATCACAATATTTTGCAAAAAGCAAACTTTTCCTCATGTTAACATAAACATGGTCTAGAGAGTTGTTCTGCAACCATCTTATTCTTACTGAGCTTGCTATTCAGAAAAATATATTTCCTGCTACCAAATTTCTCAGCAATGTGACAAGTGCACCCTAGAAATCATGTTAGAGAATAATTTGGGAAGTGCTGTCACAGGACTGCCTGAAGATCATTTGAAGGGGTTTAGGAGGAAAGGTGACAGATACAGGAGAGTAGCTTTGGACCAGAGACAATGTTTGTTACTATTGGGTTAATGATTAAGGATGCTTGGAGGTTGAAGTGAATGTCATTAACCTCCTTCTGCCAATGTTGGTAGCATAGCCAGATAGTATAAAGTGGATGATTACATTTTACACTGTCTTTTTTCATAGGATGCTTGAAATATTCTGTAAAAAGCAATGGCCTTCTATGAAGATTAATAAAAACAAATGAACACAAAATGAATTCTAGAGTTAACAAGACACTGGCAATGAGAATGAGACCTAATCTCCAATGCAAGTATATTTTAATCAGTCCTTTCTCTGGTCGATCATTTGGTTGCATCCTAGGTTGGCAATTTTGTTCCTAATGCAGAAGACTCAATAGCATTATCTCTGTGTTATTCTCTTGCATGTAGAACTTAAAGTAGGAATTACAAATATTTCAGGAATAACTGCTATCCTCACTCACCTTGACAATATCTACTCTTCCACTTGCTCAGGCATTCCTGAATTATTTCTGAACCAGAGTTTCTGTGTCTTCAATACATCTATTTGTTAACATGCTGACTGATTCTATACATCCATTGCTTTCAAATATCTAATAGATACTATAGAATTTAATATTTGGGGTCCTAATATGTACCTTCATATATAAAGCTGTCATTTTTAGATATAGAAATTAAGACACTTACTAAAATGATTTGGCCAAATTCACAGAGCTGGATAGAGTCTATCAGAGGACATTGAGCAATGCCTACCAGAATTTTAATGTAAAATAAACTTCATTAAGATGATGATGTGGAAGATGAAGAAATATGCACCTTATGGCAGAAGATCAAAGCGCATTAGATTTCCATTATATATTAACAGTAGTGATATGGATATAGTTACACTGCATAAAGTAAAATATAGCAGTAGTAATGGCTTGTTCATTTATTTCTTCAAGAATGTAAATTTACTTATAGCTAGCTAGCTAGCAGCGAGTTTCAGTTTACTGGGGACGATAGCCCAGGAAACAGCCTCTCAGTAACTCTGAGGAAACTACAGATGAGCATAATATAAAATATACTGATCAGGGCCCACCTACTATGAATCTTAACTTTGCCTACTGTAAATAGTAGTGTTTTAATCCTCTGCAAACCTCCCGACTTCCCTGAGGCTCAAGATGCAGTTGAACTAGATCATTCTTCCCAGCTCTGAGGTATTCTTACTCTCTAGAAGAGAAATCTTCATTTATTTAAAATCCAGGGCTTCCCTGGCGGCGCAGTGGTTGAGAATCCGCCTGCCGATGCAGGGGACACGGGTTTGTGCCCCGGTCCGGGAAGATCCCACATGCCGCGGAGCGGCTGGGCCTGTGAGCCATGGCTGCTGAGCCTGCGTGTCCGGAGCCTGTGCTCCGCAACGGGAGAGGCCACAACAGTGAGAGGCCCGCGTACCACAAAAAAACAAAAAAACAAAAAACAAACAAACAAAAAATCCATATACATTTTAGATACAAGGTGCCAATTCAGTGTATTTATTGTGTCAACTTACCAGCTGTAATTAACTTGAAATATTTTAAGTGACTCAAAAAAAGTGTAAAGTAGGTGAGCCCCTATCTTTACATTTTATTTTCTACTTAGCATTTACCTGGGGTATTAGATGAACATTATGTATAGTTAATCTTTACTCATTAATTAATTAATTTAAAAAATTAATCATATGCTTACATTTAAATTAGCAAGGAAATGCAAAGAACCTAGAATAGCCAAAACATTTTGTAAAAGATGAACAAAGTTGGAGGACTAAGGCTACCTGATTTCAATACCTATTATAATGGCGCAATAATCAAGGCAGTGTAGAATTGGCATACAGACCATTAAATAGATCAGTGGAACAAAACAGAATAAAGATTCCAGAATTATTCTTGCACCAATATAGGCAACTGATTTTTTTACAAAAAAGGGAAAAAAGTACTTCAGTAGCTGGAACACTTAACAGCCATATGTAAAACAAACAAAATAAACCCCTTAGATTCTTATTTCATACCATGTACAAAAATTAACTCAAAATGAATCATGGATCAATGTAAAACCTTTAACTATAAAATTTCCATTAAAATGCATAAGGGAAAACCTTTGTGACCTTGGGCTATACAAACTCATTTTAAGGTATGATACCAAAAACAAAGCCCAAAAAAGAACAAATTAATAAACTGGACTTTATTAAAATTAAAAGCATCTGTTCTTTGAAAGGCACTGTAAAAAGAATCAAAAAACAAGCAGTAGACTTGAAGAAGACAAACACATACATATACATATAAGGAAGTTAGTAATGCAAAATAATTGAAACAATTTTGGATGAAGCTTTGAAGGACAATGTAAATATAGGGCAAAATGGAGACAGAATGAGAAAGACAGAAAGAAGTAGAAACATATTTAATTAGCACTATACTTTACTGTAAATTTAAAAGAAGCAAAGCAATTTCATTAACCCCTTATTTGTTTTATTGTCATTTGGTTAGTGAATATTGTAACTACAGACCACACAAGGTCAAATAATATTGCTTATGGTCTCTAGAGTTTGGGCAGTTTTAATTGCACATTGGAAAACAAATATGTTTATGCTTTGCACTGTGTGTAGTGTTTAAACGAAGGGAAAGGAAGCATATGGGGTGTCATAAAATGAGAGACATAACTGCAAAAAATTAATCAGCTGCTATTTTTCATTATCGTAAGGCCTAATGACTTTCAAAAGAGCAGGGGATCTGTGTTTATTTGGACATTGACATTAAAATGTTTTAGGTACATTATAGCATTACTTTGGCCTAACAATCTGCCTTATTGAAAACAAAAATATTGTACTATGAAAAACAATATTGAGGAAGAAAGTAAGAATGTCTAGGGGCCAGTTTGTAAATTCCCATTTCCTTTTGCCAGGAAATATTTTATTCTAATTGTAGCAAGTAGGTGTTAAAGATGCAAATGTTTTACAGGTTATTTTATTACATTGTATTGTATTATGTTGTATCATATTAGAATTCCCCCACCTAGAATATTCTTTTTAAAGCTTTTGATTCTGGGCTTTTTTCCCTTAGCCCTCTCTGCCTGTTTAAATCCTATTGTTCAGTACTCAGCATAAGCATCATCTCTTCTAAAAACAATCTCAAATCCCCAGGCTGGTTTTAGTACTCCTTCTGTTTGCTAAATATGTTATCTCACATTTACCACTTCTGTAGTGTTTAGTCTACTACATTATCTGTTATCTCTTCTGTCTCCTCTGCTGGAACAACCTGGACCAGTAACCATGAATCCTTCACCTATATTCATGGACATGCATAGAAACTACTAAACACCCAACACATATTTGATTGAAAGGAAGGGGTGCAATGCTTTTGTTCCAAACTCTTACTGAAAAGATATACTGAAAAGATGAGATTTAAATAAATGTATAGCCTCCCAAATAATCAGGAAAGTCAACCAGTTGCATCAAAGAGTTATGGAAATTAAAGAGCTCTTTTGTTCAAATCAATAACACATCTAATATAGCCAGAGAAATCAGCAGACATAGAAGGGCTGCTGAAGAAATGCATATTTATATAACAAGGTAGCCTTGGACAGCTCCTAGAAGCCATTAGCTGAGTCTTCAGTATGATGTCTGAAATGGTAACTCATTGGCTGATCCTCTTCCCCCCCATACAAAACCAGCTCTATTGTGGTTTGCTTACAGGGTTAGTATAGCTAGTAATACCAGCCCTCAAAGCAAAATGAAGAATTTGTGTATGGAGTCCCCTAGAAAGTACGATAGGGTTACAAAAATAAAAGATGGTATTTTGGGTCACTTTAGTCTGTTCCAAGTGGTGTATACAGCTCACAGACTGTAAAAATATCTTATCCACTTATCAGAACAGGGCTTTGCCACTCGCAGTTGCATTTCCTTCTAGAGAAAGAGTGATCTCTATAAGGAAACCCATTAGTTTCTAATACTGATAATTTATTATTACTAATTATTACCAATCACTATTATTTACATTAATAGACAATGAATTATCACTAGATATGTGAGGACAATGAAGAGAGGGAAAACAGAAAGGCCAAACAAACAAAGAAACCAACTTTCAAGAAAATAGAAAATGGAAAAAAAATATATATCTAGTTTATATTGTCAGAAATTCAAGAAGAGTTCACATTCATAAAGCAAAAATAGGCTTCTCTGAATAAAAGAACATTTGTTTTGTTTTTCTTTTCCATCTGTGTTATCTTCAGTAGATCTTGTGACATTTTCTGTGCCTATAACAGTGCCTGGCAATGCATGTACTAAGTTTTTCTGCCCATCTGTGCTCTTTTATTGCAAGGTAGTTAAAAGCATTAAGAAATATCACACTAACTTCTTCAATGGATAAAAAATGGCAAAATCTAAGCATTTATTCTTCAACAAAGGAATCCATTCAGTAAATATTTATTAAGCACCAATGTGTGTCAAATACTTTTGCAGATTCTAAGAATGCATTAGTGGGAGGAAAAAAAGTTACTTATTTTCTTCATGGAACTTACATTTTACTGAGACAAAAATGAAATTATCAGATATGATAAGTTCAAAGAAGAAAAATAAGATAGGTAATGGGAAGAGAGAAAAATGGTGTATTTTGATTATATTCTTGAGGAAGACTATTCTGATAAAATCATATTTAGCACTGACTTGACAACAAAGCGTTTGTGAACCATGAGTAAAGAAATTTCCAGGCAGAAGTAATGGCAAGTGTAAATCTTGTGACAAAAACCATGTTCTTGTCACATTCAAAGAATAATAAGCTGAAGCGGCAGTGGGGAGTGAAGTAAGAGCTGAGTCACAGAGGCCACCAAGGAAGGGTTGTGTAAGACCTCCCAGCTGTTGGCTTTGAGAATTCATTATGGTAGGGCAAGGGTGGAGTCAGGGAGAACAGTCAGAAGATCATTGCAATAACCCTTTTGAACCACGGCCCTCAGATTCTGGATATATTGTGAAAGGAGAGATGACAGAATTGGATGCAAAGTGTGAAAATAAGTGGGTAAGATTTAATGTTATTTTCCTGTCATTCTCTGAGGTACATATCTACATACTTCACTACTGGAGCTTATTTGGATGAAAGGAGGAGCAAGGAGGTAGGGGAAAGAAAATAATAAGGATAACTAACATTTACTAAACATGCATTTTGTGCTAGCAAACTTCTAAGTGCTTTTCACATATCATACCATTAGATATTCACAATAATTCTCTGAGATAGATACTATTAAAAACTACAGCTTCAGGTAAAGAAACTTAACCTTAGTGATGATATATCTCAAGCCTTAAGTTAGTACACCTGGTAATTGGAGGCAGATGATGACATCAAGCCACCTAACTTCAAGTCCAAAATATTATCAATATGTGAAGAATCAAGATGTGGTTTCTCCATTGTACACTGTTGATAGGAAAGTAAATTGGTGCAGCCACTGTGGAAAACAGTATGGAGGTTTCTCAAAAAACTAAAAGGAGAACTACCCAGCAATTCCACTCCTGGGTATATATCAGAAAAAAATAAAGACACTAATTTGAAAAGATACATGCACTCCAATGTTCACAGAAGCATTATTTACAATTGCCAAGATATGGAAGCAACCTAAGTGTCCCTCAACAGACGAATGGATAAAGGAGATGTGAGATATATATATATATATATATATATATATATATATATATATACACACACACACACACACATATTTTTATAATGGAATACTACTCAGCCATAAAAAAGAATACGATTTTGCCATTTGTAGCTTCATGGATGCACTGGGAGGGTATTATGTGAAGCGAGATAAGTCAGACATAGAAAAGCAAATACTATGTATGCGGAATCTAAAAAATAAAACTAGTGAATATAATGAAAGAAGCAGACTCACAGACATAGAGAACAGACTAGTGGTTACCGGTGAGGAGAGGGTAGGGGGAGGGGCAATTTAGGGGTAGGAGATTAAGAGGTACAAACTATTATATATAAAATAAACTACAAGGATATATTATAAAACATGGGGAATATAACCAATATTATGTAATAATTGTAAATGGAATGTAACCTTTAAAAATTGTATAATAAATAAATACACTGATAAAGAACAACAACAATAACAAAAATAGGCCATCCACTTTGTCACAAAATGCTACCTGCCACACACTTTACAGAGGCACTCCTGTTTAATCATCACTATGAAGTAACTATGAGGAAACCAATACTTAGGATATTAAACAGCAAAAATCAGAGGCTTCAAACATTAATAATTATATTTCTAGTTTAAAGTAATATGTATATTATATTAATTGAGCTGTTACAAAAAAAGAGGGAGACTTTATATCCAGATGTTTTAGGAAATGCTAGATTAGTTGTTTGTTTTATTGATTGCAGGAATTTTTATAATCTTTGAACACTGTTATTATTCAAAAGGAGTTTGGCATGCAAAGTTTCTGAGGCTTTTATTTGACCAGGCACTTATTTTCAGAAAATATGTATACTAATTTAGAAAATATACATTGTACATTTCTGCTTAAAATAGAATATAGTACTAGAATACAGGAATCATAAAATTGCTCATTAGTGTGCTGCTTATACCTTGAATTAAACAGAAAGAAAGAAAAGTGAAAAGAGAGTGATATTAACCTAGTTTTGAATCTTATGGCTTGTGATTTGTGTCTTAAACTAGCAGTGCCCCAGGATTACATTATACAAAGGCACTTTCAAGGATGCATAATCTGGTGCCATTTTAGGTATGAGCTAGAAATATAATCAGCAGTTCTGTCAAACATGTATGTCCTGATACCTTGTAGCAAGGTGAATGAATGAAAACAGGATTGACTCTGCGTCTTACATGCTTTTGATTCCTTCTATTTTGAAACAAGGGAATGAAATTGCTGTGCTTAGAAACACATAAAATTAAGAAATAAACTAGTGGTAAAAATAAATTGGTTTTAATTCACACATATCTTTATTTCTTTTTGAGTTTGAGAAGACAATGAATTTAAGACATAAAATTAAATATATGGTAACAATAGGATAGCTCAGGAACTGAAATTAGACAAAGCTCTACTTGAAAAATATGTCTACTGAGTATTTTTAATACACCATATTATAAAATGATTTCATAATTTTTATTGAAATTGATGAATATAATTCTCTCCAGATACGCAGATAGATAGGCAGACAGATACATAAATGGACAGTGTGACTGACTTTTGTTTTGTGGTGATGGTTTCTCCTCTTTCCCTGTGTTTTGTTTGTTTGTTTGTTTGGTTTTGTTTTTTGTTATTTTTAGGAATTATAACTTTAACACAACTAAGATATACCTAATTCCTTATGTCATAGCAGTTTCTAGCTGTATTTTTATCTAGACCGTCAAGCATTACTCTTTAATATGGAAACCTAGGAGCCTTACAGCAGTTTTTTTCAAACTGTGAACTGACCCACTATGGGTTATGATGGAGTAGTGGGTCATGATATCTAGTCAGGGGGTTAGGCAACAATTTTTTAAATAAAATAGAATACGATAGAACAAAACAGCAAAAATCAGAGTGCACAGCATATAGTATATATATATATATATATATATAGTATAAGTGTTGTCTCATGAACATTTTATTTCCTTTGCGTACATAAGTGTGTGCATGTACACAGAGTTGTTCAACTATACTTATACTATACATAGACATTAAAGTTTTGATAGCCACTGTGTGAGAATTTATGGTTCTACCTCACTTATTTCACATCCCCTAAAAATGGTCTTCAAAACTCTCTGTTTATGCACATTTTCTGGGGAAAAGTGTTTTGCCTTTCATCTGAGGTTTATAAAAATATTTTTTTCAAAAAGCTCAAGAGACATACTTATTGTAAAGCAAATTTAATTATTATATTTGTAGTTTTAGAACAGGTATATTTTGAAATATGAAAATAATATAATAATTTATATTCATATGTCTATTTTACAAACAGATGTACCCGAAATAATTGCTTCTTTGTTCCCGACTTAAATTTATATTCTAATTTGGTTATATACAAAATTTATTTATATAAATAAAAAATTTTATTTATATAAAAATGAAAGAACATTTAAACTTATAATGGTGTGAGTAAAGCATATTATATATTTTACTTTTCCTAAAATTATTTACTTCTTAAAACAACAGCATTTCATGAATTAAATTTATATAAATATTACAATGCTAGGCTTATGATAATAGATATACAATGTAATAAGTACTTAATGAGGATGGTGGCCTATGAAAGAATAGAGATAAAGGAAAGAGAGATGAAGGACTATTTTATTAAAGATTTAAAAATTACCTAAGAGAAGAAAAGTAATGCATTCTGAACAATAATTTTGTGCCACCCACCGTGCTAAAGATTTTATACAACTATGTTTTTCAGCACATAGGCAACCCTGTAAAGTGGATAATTTACATTTTGCAAATAAGGAAATCGAGGCTCAATGTAGTTAAGGTTTTTGGCCACAAGCCACAAAACTAGTAAGTTTTGCACAGGATAGTGAAAGAGGGAGAAAGAATTCTCAATTCTAGTTCTCATCTGCAGATAACTTTAGGAATGTATGGTATAGGCTCCCCTTTTATCTAACACCATCCCGTTCTATGGACTAAATTGGAAGTTGAATTATTGTAGAAAACAACCAGCCCTGTACAAGGAAAATTACATTCTTTAGCTCCACCAAATTTATTCTAGGACACTAAGGCCTCAAATGAGAAAAGAGTGATTTAACAGCATTTGTTAACAAGAGGAATTGAATAGAGCTGGAAGAGGTATATATAAACAAACAAGCAAATGTTCAGTTTTAATGCAAATGTTGGGTGATGGCAGTATGTGTCGCTTGGGCAAACACCATCACCAGAGAAACAGATAACACATATACTGAAGCAAAGATCAGATCTAAGTTAAGAAATCAAAATCTGGAGGAGTAGTGGGTGCTGTGATATACTTTCCAGATTCTCATTCAAGACTAAAGGGCTTATTTCCCCGTCTGTTGTAAGTATTGCTGTCTGATGGCTTTCAACTGCCAGCTCTCTCTGGAAGTTGCCCTGGGTTGGAGAGACTGCTTTAATTCTCTGTGGGCAGCCTACATTCGATGATTAGTAGCTTTTATAGCAGAAAGGCCTTGTTCTCTCACTGTAACACAGAATAATCTAAGGGGTCCATCTGGTTTCAGAAACTCCTTCTCTAACATCTGGTCACCTGAGGCTTTTGTTGAGACCACCTTGCAGCCTGATCTCTTCCTCTGCCCAACCTTGCTGCTTCTTTCCTTCCTCTTCTACGGTGATGATCTCCAAAACACTCCCTAACCAACTTCCTGCAATGTACGCTCCACCTCACAGTCTGTTTTCTGGGAAACCCAAGCTTCAGGGAGGTCTACAATAATCTGAGCACATATCCCCTGTCAGCTACCAAGGGATCCACAGGAATTAAGCAAGCAAGGCTAATTGGTTAAAATGATTAGATAAATGGTGACACTCACTCAAAAGATGAAAAACATGTAGATGTGGGACAGCAAGTACTCAAAGAAGGAAAAGGAGAAGCCCTGGTTAGTGGTCAAGTCTGTTCAGATGAAGCCAAGTAGGAAGAAAAAATGGCTGCCAAAGCTGTCCACATCCTAATCTCCAGAACCTATGAGCATGTTACCTTATATGGCAGAGGGACTTTGCCAATGTGATTAATGTTAAGGACCTTGAAATGGGGAGATGGTACTGGATATCCAGGGAGCCCAGTCTAGTCATAGAGATCTGTAAATACAGAAAGCTTTTCCTAACTGTGGTCAGAAAAGGAGTTGCGAGAATGATTAGAGGGATGCAATATTGCTGGATTTAAGATAAAGGATCGGGGGCAAGAGGCGAGGAATTTGGTTAGCCATTAAAAGCTGGGAAAGCCAAGGAAACATTCTTCCCTAGAGATGCCACAAAAAACCACAGCTCTGCTGGCACATTAATTTTAGCCCAATAAGGCTTCTGTTGCAATTCTAACCTACAGATCTATAAGATAATAAATTTGCATTGTTTAAACTACTTTTTTTGGACAATTTGTTACAGCAGCACTAATGAACTAATATATATTTGGTACCAGGGGTGAGGTGCTGATATAACAAATATCTAAAAATGTGAAAATGTATTTGGAATTGCACAATAGGGAGAGACTGGAAGAATTTTGTAGAGAATGATAGAAAAAGGCTAGATATTTTTGAAGAAACTGTTAGTAGAAATATTGATGGGAACTATTCTTAATGAGGACTCAGAAAGAAGTGAGGAGCAAAACTGAGAAAACATAAATCATCTTACAGGATCCAAAATCATTGTGAACAGACTGTTCAGAAAAATATGGATGTTAATGGAACAGCTGCTGAAGGCTGAGAAGGAAATGAGGAACATGTTATTGGAAACTAAAGGAAAGAACATCTTTGCTGCATAGTGGCAGAATTCTTAGCAGAACTGTGTCCTTCGGTTATGTGGAGAGCAGAACTGGTAAATGATGAAATTGTACATTTAACTGAGGATATTTCTAAGCAGAGTGTGGAAGATGCAGCCTGGTTTCTTCTTGCTGCTTATAGTAAAATATTAGTGGAAGGAGATTAACTGAGGAAGAACAATTAAAATAACAAAAAAGAAAAACAAACATAAAAACATATAAAAAAGCACGCCAGTATTGGATGATTTTGGAAATTCTAAGCCTATTCAGATTGTAGAATAAAAAGTACTAAAGAGATTTGCTGCCTGGAAATCATGACCTAGAGGAAAAAGCCAAGCATGAGGCTCTGCCATTTTTTGCTAATACCTCAGAAAAATCAAAAGGTTATAATGTTCATTCACACAAATGGCTCTTTGAGGAGATTAAAGTTCATCTCACAGATCACTTTAATATAACTAGAGAACATTTAGGAAGTTTTAGGGCATTATTCTTCAGTCATCCCCCAGAAAACAAAAAAAGCAAAGATAGAGATTAGGTTATCTAGGAAAGATCTGTGGAGGAACTTCTTGTCTAATGGAGTGAATCCCATGACATATACAGGAGAGCCACAAGAGTTTCCAGAATTAGCCAGCAGAAACACTGCTAGCTGGGAATGAAAGGGATGGAGTACAAAATTAAAGAAGGCTGATAGAACCATAAATTTCTACAGGCAGGAAATAGGTTGATAAAACTACCCAGCTACAAAACATGTACTACCATTTATGAAAAATGGAGGATGCCTAGGAGGGCAGAGCCAAGAGCCTAAATAACTTGAGCCACATAGGATTAATCCCAGCAATTAAAATCTAATGGATTCCATATATGTATGTTAGCATATGGTATTTGTTTTTCTCTTTCTGACTTACTTCACTCTGTATGACAGACTCTAGGTCCATCCACCTCACTACAAATAACTCAGTTTCGTTTCTTTTTATGGCTGAGTAATATTCCATTGTATATATGTGCCACATCTTTATCCATTCATCTGTCAATGGACACTTGGGTTGCTTCCATGTCCTGGCAATTGTAAATAGTGCTGCAATGAACATTGTGTTACATGACTCCTTGAGGCAGGACAGAAATAAAGATGCAGATGTAGAGAATGGACTTGAGGACACGGGGAGGGGGAAGGGTAAGCTGGGACGAAGTGAGAGAGTGACATGGACATATATACACTACCAAATGTAAAATAGATAGCTAGTGGGAAGCAGCTGCCGCATAGCACAGGGAGATCAGCTCAGTGCTTTGTGTCCACCTAGATGTGTGGGATAGGGAGGGTGGGATGGAGATGCAAGAGGGAGGAGAAATGGGGATATATGTATCCCCATTTATACATATGTATATGTATAGCTGATTATACAACAGAAACTAACACACCATTGTAAAGCAATTATACTCCAATAAAGATGTTTAAAAAAAAGTTATTATAAAAAAAATCTAATGGAGTTTTCCTAGCTCAATTTTGAAATTGCTTGGGTCCAGTAACTTTTTCCTTCTATTTTTGACTATCTTGAACAAGAATTTCTATAACTGTTATCCTATGCCTTGTCTCACCATATTATTTTAGCAACAGATAACTGCTTCTTAAGATCCATGACTTCATAGATGAACAAGATGCCCCAGTAGGGATTATTACCAGAATATTACCCATATCTAATTTAGATGATTAAGAAGATGAGATTTTAGACTTTTGGCTAATTAGATTTAGATGAGATTTTGAACTTGAGTTGATGTAATGGGTTGAGACTTTTTTTTTTTTTTTTTTTTTTTTTTTTTTTTTTTTGTGGTACGCGGGCCTCACACTGTTGTGGCCTCTCCCGTTGCGGAGCACAGGCTCCGGACGCGCAGGCTCAGCGGCCATGGCTCACGGGCCCAGCCGCTCTGCGGCATGTGGGATCCTCCCAGACCGGGGCGCGAACCCGGTTCCCCTGCACCGGCAGGCGGACGCGCAACCACCGCGCCACCAGGGAAGCCCGAGACTTTTTATAATGTTGTGATAGATTGAGTATATTTTGTATATGAAAAGAATAAAAATCTTTGGGGGACAGAAAGAGGACTATTGTAAGGAGAATAATGGGCCCCTAAATGTGTCCACATCCTTATCACTGGAACATGTAATCACGTTGTCTTTACATGGGAAAATGAATTTTGCAGATGTGATTAAGGTTAAGGATTTTGAGATGGGAGATTATCCCGGATTATCTAGAGGGGTCCAACCTAATCATATCAGTCCTTAAAAGAACCTTCTTTGGCTGAAGTCAGGGTCAGAGGAAGATTTGACTTCAAAAGAATGGTCAGAGAGATGCAAGACCCGAGGAAGTAGGTACAGAGCCAGGGAATGTATATGGGTACAGAGCCAGGGAATGTATATGTTCATTGGAAGCTGGGAAAGAAAAGAAAATGGATTCTCTGCTAGAGCCTCCAGGAAGAAACACAGCCTTCCTCACACACTGATTTTAGCCCATTGAGACCCATGTTGGAATTCTCACCTACAGAACTATAAGATAGTACATTTGCATTGTTTTAAACCCTGAATTTTGTATAATTTTATAGCAACAATAGAAATATAATACAACAATTTAAACTATCATCCACTGTAGTTGGGACACCAGTGAAAGGAATTAAAGTCTTAAGTGTGGCAACTGAAAATGTAGTGATGAATAAGTTTTAGGAGTCAATATGGTGTCTCCTTTGAAACATCTTCTCTATAATAGTTGGAACAGAAAAAAAATACAGATGTATGAAAATGTAAATTAATGTTTGTCTATAATCCTAAATTCAAACCTTATGTGTATGTTACATATATTCCGTCTCACTTTTTTTTTTTTTTTTTGCGGTACGTGGGCCTCTCACTGCTGTGGCCTCTCCCGCTGCGGAGCACAGGCTCCAGACGCTCAGGCTCAGCGGCCATGGCTTACGGGCCCAGCCGCTCCGCGGCACGTGGGATCCTCCCGGACCGGGGCACGAACCCACGTCCCCTGCATCGGCAGGTGGACTCTCAACCACTGCGCCACCAGGGAAGCCCCCTTCTCACTTTTGATCTAAATTATTCCCATGAAATTTGGGGTGCTTCTTTGTACAAAGAATTTATATTCACTTTCATTATTTTATATTTTTCTTTGTATATGGAGCATGAATGGGTTTATCCTGTCCTTTTCACAATACAGGTACTTCATTGACTGAAATTATAAAGCTTTTCTTCTTTTAGAATATTTTTCTTTTCACTAAATTGAAAAGAAATTGTTTCTTTGATCTCATCTGATTTATTTGAAACCCTTATATTGTAAAAATGCTGACAGACCTGTTCTCCAGAAAGAACAGTGTCACATTTGGGGTTTTTTGTGGGAGGAGATATTGGGGGGAATGCTTATAGAGAGTGGGGTTTCACTGTTGCAAAATTAATTGTTCTGAAGTAAACAGACAGAATTAACAAGTAAATTTGGAACAGTTATAGAATTTATACATAATCCAGATTGCTGGAAATGTTTCATACAGATATTCAGTGTATAAGATAGTTTTAATGCATCATGTAAATAGAAATGCAGAATAAGCATTGTGTTTGCACCTGTAGAAAAATAAGTAAACATACGTTGTTTGAAGAAAAATTTTCTAATCTTTAAGTGAAATTTCCTATGATTCCTTTCATGATTTATTGATGTCTTAAGGGACATACTTAACTATAATTTTTTTCTGTGATATTTCATGTCAACCTTTTTTTTTGTTTTTCTTTTCCAGTCTTTCACCATATGATCTTTGGTAATTTTTTCAAATACAGAAAATATGTATGGATTCACTTCCCTGAACACACACATGTACACACACACACACACACACACACTTACAGTTTTTGATTGCTATTTTGGCTAGAAAATTTTTAGAACAAATTAATTTTCTTAGAATTTTAAAGAAAATGTAACGTTATTTTCTATCTTCATATGTTATTGATGAGAAGTTATGCCAACGACTTGCATTCATTTGTAGGTAACCAATTTCATCTTCCTGAAAGGAATATCATCATAAATGGAGTTCTGAAATATATAGGTGCATATTATTTATCATTCCCTCTGTCTATAACAAAGCATACTGTTTCATTTTGAAAATATAAAATTGCTAAGGTGTTTTAGATAAGAAAAATACTCTTCTATTAATTAGGTGTATTAATGCTCCATGTCTCTCAATGTTTTTATATTTTCCATTTCTTTCTTCTTGTCTTGGATTCTAGGATTTTTTTCTCCCAACAAAATGTGTGATAGCTGCATTCATCCTATTATTTATGCATTCTATTTAAGCTTTATTTTGTAATTTTATTTTAAATTCCCAGTTCATTTTTGTTGTGCTTCTTTACTCCTTAATTTATAGAGACAATGACTATTCACACCTTTCTGAGTATACTGACTAGAGGTTTTTAAATTTTTATTTTATGTCCTCTGAGTTGGGTCTTGCTCTTTTTTCAAATAGGTGGGTTTTTCTGGTTTTTGTTTTGCCTAAATTGCCAGCTGATCAGGATTGTTTGCCACATTTTTGAGTGGAAAATCAGGCTGATCAATAGATACCTTGCATGGGTTTTCTCTGCAGATATGCAGGCCTCTTTTCTCAATAGTTCCCTCGCCTAGATGTGCATAAACAGCAGATACTATTAAAATTGTCTGCTAGGTTTCTAGTATATGCCAAAAAATAGGTTTTGCTCTAGCATGTTATGTATCAGACAAACTAGGCACCCACCAATTTCCAGAATAATAAGGTAAATTTCTTTTATGCATAGACCTCTTTTTTCTCTTTTTGATTATTTAGAAAGTCCAGCTATGCCCACTTTTTCTTCTGATCCTAATACCTGCACATGGGCCCTTCCTTTGGGTAGAACTTAGACTTGCTTTAGAAAGAAAATGTTCATAGGACAGTAAGGTAGGCACAGCTTTTAAGAATAGGATATATTTTACCTAGAACTTGGCATGTCTGAAAATTTCTTTCCCTCTTTCTGACATTTTCTCCAGCTTGTGTTGTATGTATTGGAGCTATGATGCTTTTGCTTTGCTTTTGATCTAATCTCATTTGCCTTCTATATTCCAGAAATTCTTTAATTTTCTGGCTCACTAGTGGTGCCTCTTCATATTATGGAGACATATTCTGTCACAGTAGTGGAAGTTCAGGATACCATGATTTAATCCACACAGCAACTATGTAAGAATTTTTTTTTTTTAACTTTTCTTTTAGTCAAGAAACTGAAGGCTGGATAAATGTCTATGTGTCATAGTTTTTGAGTGATTGAGCTGTGATTTGACCCCAGATTCTCTGTCTCCATATTCTGATCTCTCATCCCTAACCAGAGATAATCTTGCATTCCATTCCATTTCAATCAATTCCATTGAATTCAGCAAAACATATTCTGAATACCTGTAATGCCTATAATTCTGAATACCTATATAATAATAAACTGCTTGTGACAGTCCTATACAAGCAATGAAAATATAGATATGGCTGAGACAAAGATCCTGTCTTCAATTAATTCACAGTTTTATATGTGGAACTTAGTAAAGAAGGAAAATAAGAGAATGCAAAGACTAAATTTACTTACTGTACAATTTTTACTAAGACTGTTCTGGTATAGGTAAATTAAAAAGCAAATGTAAATTAAAAAAATATTTGTTATGAATACTCTATATATGTTGGAGAAAATAATGAACATGCTTCTTTTTATGTCTTGATATCATTTATAAAATAGTGCATATTTGAAGTAATTTGAAAATGATAGAAATAAATCTACTCATATACACATTATAAGGATTAATTTAACCTACCTCCTACTTGTAAGAGTTAACCTGCAACAAGGAGGCAAGTGGAATAACAAGTAGTGTTATTCATAAATAAAATTCATAAAAATATATTCAGGCAATGCTGTTTGCTTAACTGTCTAATTTACACCTTGTCTGTATCAATTTGAGTAAATTATATTTTCAAAGTTCCATGAAATGTGAGATCTTAGAGAGCACTTATTTGCCTGTCTTTAGTTTTAGAGAAACTGAAATGGAAGAAAGACTTGTCCTGGGACACACATAAATGCAGATGTGTAGCCATGCCCACTCCATAAATTGTTTCCCCTAATCCCTTGTTTTAATGGAGTGGGAGGATAGGAGATCTCTGAGTCACTTAATTTTCCACAATTTTTCCTTGAGGGAAACTTTTCCTTCGGTATTGTGGGAATATGATATCCCAGTCTATTGTTATGATTCCCTTGAAAAACAACTTAGGATAAGAAGGGCTAGACAATAATAAAACAAACTGAACCTCAAGAGATTTTTTTTCTTAATATGTAATCAGATTTGTTTCATTAAAGGCACAAACTAGAGGATATCTAATAAAATCAATGAGGATTTTTTGGTTGTTGACATCTATCATATTGAAAGGAATACTGCCAATGTTTTCCCCTATTAGAATTTATGCAGGAAATAGACTCATATCCTCATATTGTGCAGTGTAGTCTTATTTTTCACTCATCCTACTCTAGTTCCAAAGTAAATTAGGTGTCTGAGAAAGGTGAGACACCACTAATGACTGAAAGTAAGTAGCATTTTTCATGGAATTCAATGCTGATGAAGGGAAAGAACAATATTAAGAGATACATTCCTATAAGTACTGAGGATCTGAGGAAGGAAAAAAAAATGTGACTTGTGCAATGTATGTGCCCTTCACTTACTAAAGATTCAAATTACATTTCAGTAGAATATCAGCACTAGGCAAACACCACAGACATAACTGTTGTAGACAGGACCCACCATAGGTTGCTGAGTAGCATGTGAAAATTTGAGAAGAAACAAGATATTATCATAGTTTCAAAGTATCTACCCCAAGGTATTTATTAACTACAAATGGAAAGATAGTAACCCACAAGGACTATTTAACCAGGGGGTCAAAGTTAACATCACCAGTAAAAAGGCAAAGTGACATTATTTTGATACCATGCATTGAGAACTCCGGACACATTGTCATTTCCGTGGTAGTTACGCTCATCATGCTTAACCTTAGTCCAGTCATGAGGAAATATTAGACAAATGCAAATTGAAGGACATTCTACAAAATAATTAAACAGTAATACTATTCAGAAGTGTCAGGATTATAAAAAAAAAAATAAGGAAAGACTAGGGGAAAAAAAGTACAATGCAGGATCCTGTATTGGATCCTGAAACAGAAAGAGGACATTGGTGGAAAAATTGGTGAAATTTGAATGTGATCTGTAGTTTAATTAGTAGTATTATAACTATGCTTGTTTCTTGGTAGTATTGATCATTTTGTCAGAAGCTGATGAGAGATGTACAGGAACCTATTCACAACCTGTAAGTCTAACATTTCAAAATTAAAAGTTAAAAAAAAGTTTTAGCATGAGAATACAGATTTTGAGGGAACACAATTTTTCCATCTAACTTTTAAAATTTCACTGTTATAAAAAGCCTACATTTGGGGGGGACACTGTTTACTTCTATCAGGACATATTGTACAAATGTTTATGTGAGGAAGAAAATTAGGCCTATAGGGAGAGTGGGTGAGAGAAACTTGGAAGGTTTGAAGGCTCTTTCATTTAAGAGTATGTCTACTTACCATTCTTCATCACAAATGGAAGGTGGTGTGCTGGAAAAATAACATGGAGCTCCAAGGCCCAGAAGCAGCATGGGGTAGAGCTTGGAGAAAGCATGATATAGATTAAAGACTGTAAGTTTCAGAAGCAGACCAATCACTTTTCAAATCTTGAATCTTCTGCTTGATAACTGTGTGACAAGTTTAACCATAAGTTACTACTACTACTACTACTACTACCACCACTACTACTACTACTGCTGCTTCTCCTCCTCCATTTTAATTTTAGATAACAATACTTATCTTGCAGGTTTCCCAGATTACTAAAGTAATGTAAATATTGTATAAATAAGAGCTATTAACCCCATGTCTACTTAAAGCCATACATTTCTTATTAAATTAACATAGCATCATTATACAAAGTTTAAAAGAAGAGAAAAATCACATACATTTTCATTGACTGAAAGATATGTGTAATCACTTTAAGTTTTATGGTTATATGTTTTAACATGGTTGTGATTTTAGTGTATCATTTTTATCTTGCATTTTTTCCCACATTACTGTTTATGAATTTTGTCATGTTTCTGCAATATATTTAAAATATCTCCCTACAATGGAACATTTAAGTTGATTCTGATTTTTTTAAATATAGTAAGCCATGCATGTTGCATTTAATATTTTTTAACTTGGATTATTCCTTTTATAAAGAAATGTGCATTAAGATTTGTAGTTTTTGTAAATTAAATAGTTAAAAATTTACCCTTTTCAGAAATGTTTATTATTTTTACCTCTTACTTTATAAATATTTGAACCGATGAAACTCAAATCACTGAATTTTCTTGACATTATCAGAAGTACTTTTTCATCACTGGTAGACAAAGCAAGGAGAATTGGCATGATTTTTGCTTCTAGTATAGAACTACAACCTTGGTGCAGAAAATATATAACCACCACAGCTAGGTATAAGAAGCATGACAAGCGCTATGCAAATGCTAGTTCTCATTATTAATTATTAATATTGGCATGGTGCTGTAGGGAAAGAGTAACTTTGCCAGTGATTCTTACTATCATTCTATCAGCTTTCTTTAGTATAGGTTGCCACTGGTGGAGGTGGTAAGAATACAGAGTAGAAGAGGTCTTTTAAATTATGTGGGAAAGCCCATCACAGAATCCCTCATTTCCCAGGGTTAGCATAGTACAAATTTTCTGTTAGTTCTTTGGATTTTTATCAATGATTGCTTTGCTTGGCCATTTTTCTTGATCTTTAGGTTCTGCAGATGTCTGGCTCATGAGTATTCACATAGACTTCCCACTATACTCTGAACTCCAATTTTATGTTCTCTGGGTTTTACTTACTTTTGTGACCTCAGATTCATTGTTATCCCAGTAGTGTCTTTCTTTTGTAGCCTCCTCTCATGTCTTCTTTCCTTGTTCAGCTCTTATAACGTGTTTCCGTCCTTGATCCAATATGGAAATTTAGTCTATGGGTATAATGAGAATTAGATATTTTGACTCTATTGGAGAATATCACGTATTTATCAACTTAGAAGAGAGATAAAAGGTTAAGAAAATAGAGCAGATGCTATGAGCTTTCTTATGAAAGTTCCCCAAGGTGGGAAGGATAAGTGAAGCACAACTTCCAAGTTAGAACGCATGTTATTAGTTTTGAAATAGAAATAATCAAACTAATTTCACTGTGTTATTTTATTATTATCACGTTAAAATATACATGACATTACATTTGCCACTTAAAATATTTTAAGTGTACAGTTCTGTGACACTAAATACTTTCATATTGTTGTCCAAATGTCACCATCATCCATCTCCAGGACTCTTCATTTTCCCAAATTGAAACTCTGTATCCATTAAACATTAACTCCTCATTACCCGCTGGCCCCAGCCCTTGACAACCACCATTTTACTTTCCATCAATTTGACTACTCTAGGTACATAGAATGATACAGCACTTGTCCTTTTGTGATTGGCTTAGTCACTTAGCATCATGTTTTCAAAGTTTGTTCATGTTGTAGCATGTGTCAGAACTTCCTTTTTAAGGCCGACTCATTTCTCATTGAATGCATACCACATTTTGTTTATCCATCCATCCATATATGGACACTTGAGTTGCTTCCACCTTTTAGCTATTGTGAATAATGCTGCTATGAACATGTGTACAGATATGAATCCCTGATTTTATTTTTTTGGATATATAATTTTGCCAATACATAGCACTTGCTATTTCTGTTTGTTTCTTGAAAATAGCCAATAACTGTTATTTTGTTTGTTTGTTGTAATACTAGCCATCCTTATGGGTTTGAGGTAGTATCTCATTGTGGTTTTGATTTGCATTTTACTAATTATTAGTGATGTTGAGTATCTTTTCATGTGGTTTTGGGCCATGTGTTGATCTTCTTTGGAGAACTGTCTAGTCATTAAGTCCTTTGCCCATTTTACCTGGGCTTTCTTCTTATCTATTCTAGTTTTGAATCAACTAGAATGAATCAAACTTTGAATCAAAATGTGAAGATGGAGAAGGAACAGGAGAGATGAGGTAAAGAACTCTGGTCTCAATCCAATATATTTGGCTTTGGCTGCATCTAGATATTTTACATGTGTTAATGGAAAGAATTATGTAAACTGCTGTTATTCTACAGGTAGTACTATATCATAGTTGAAATAATGGGTTACAAAGACTCCACAGGTTATAGGAAAATTACAACATCTACTTCCCCCCACCGCCAATCAGAGCAGATGGCTCTTTCCCAAGGGATATAAAAGTAACTACTTTCCTTAAATAAGCCATCTGTCTGAATAATCAATTTCACCAATTAGTAAAGAAGGCATTTGAAGGGCTGAGAAATCTGTTAATTCTAAACACAGGAAGGAGAAAAGAACTACGTTTTGCCCAAGGCAAAATAATAGCATTTCTAGGCATCTCTGTTGAATATGAAATAGGATCTACTTTAGTTGCCCTTTCTGAAATATTCTGTGGAGCTAGATAAATTGGTAAAAAGCAAAAGATGAAACTACTCTGTGATGACAAATTTGACTTGCTTGACAGAGTGTATATTAATATTGATCACCAGGATCAAATCAAGCAGACCAAGCAAGTCACATGCTCTTATGGTAAAAAAAAAAAAAGCTCCAACTCATATTGTTAATCAGATGGTGAATTCAGTAAGGCAGATAATTGTATTTTATATTTAGGTTGTTTAACTATTATAATAGTTATATTATAACTATTATGTTTAACTATTATAATATTACAATATACCTACTCACTGGCCCTCCTCTTCACTTCTTAAGATCCAGCCATATAGACATTTATAGTTCCCCTACCCATGTTTTTTCACACTAACAAGCCTATGTAGATGCTGGTGTCAGCCCCAAATAACCTCCACTTTTACAAACTAGCAAGCCCTCCTCATTCTTCAGATTCCAGCTCAAGCATCTTCTCTGGGAAGAATTGTTTTATCAAGAAAGCCAATAATGCCATCTTAGTCTCCTCACTGTTTCTAATACGCATAGATAGTACAGAATTTTTCTCAATGAACTAATCCATTGTAAAATGTTGACTCCATATTAGAGTGTTATTACATGAGGAAAGAGACTGTGTCCTATTTACCTAGGTAGTGCTAGTTCCTGGAAATAAAACTTTAAAAAGAAATTGCTAATATGTAAAACAGTTTGGAAATATGATTGACAAGATGAGAGCTTGCTTTAAAAAATCCTAACATACGATAATTTTATTAAGGCTTTACTTCCTTTTTGCTTACAATGAAAAGCTATAGGTAAAATTTGTTATTCTTGGGAATTCCCTGCTGAGGGCCCAGGTCCGATCCCTGGTTGGGAACTGAAATCCCACAAGCTGTGTGGCATGGTAAAAACAAACAAACAAAACAGTTATTCTCAATTTTCAAGCACATAGCAAAAATAAATTTCAATTGAAAATAACTGTCTGGATAACTAACTGCTGAACAATCATCGACAGGAAGACACTGGAACTCACCAAAAAAGATACCCCACGTCCAAAGACAAAGTAGAAGTAACAATGAGATGGTAGGAGGGGCACAATCACAATTAAATCAAATCCCATAACTGCTGGGTGGGTGACTCACAAATTGGAGAACACTTATACCACAGAAGTACACCCACTGGAGTGAAGGTTCTGAGACCCATGTCAGGCTTCCCAAACTGGGGGTTCGGCAACAGGAGGAGGAATTCCTACAGAATAAGACTTTGAAGGCTAGAAGGATTTGATTGCAGGACTCTGACAGGACTGGGGGAAACAGTGGCTCCACTCTTGGAGGCAACACACAAAGTAGTGTGCACATTGGGACCCAGAGGAAGGAGCAGTGACCCCATAGGAGACTGAAGCAGACCTACCTGCTAGTATTGGAGGGTCTCCTGCAGAGGCAGGGGGTGGCTGTGTCTCACTGTGAGGACAAGGACACTGGCAGCAGAAGTTCTGAGAAGTACTGCTTGGCATGAACCCTCCCAGAGTCTGCATTAGCCCCAATAAAGAGCCTTGGTAGGCTCCACTGTTGGGTCGCCTCAGGCCAAACAACCAGCAGGGAGGGAACCCAGCCCCACCCATCAACAAACAAACTAATTAAAGTTTTACTGAGCTCTGCCCACCAGAGCAACACACAGCTCTAGCCACCACCAGTCCTTCACTTCAGGAAACTTGCTCAAGCCTCTTAGATAGCCTCATCCATCAGAGGGCAGACAGCAGAAGCAAGAAGAACTACAATCTTGCAGCCTGTGGAACAAAAACCACATTCACAGAAAGATACAAAACATGAAAAGGCAGAGAGCTATGTACCAAATGAATGAACAAGATAAAACCCCAGAAAAACAACTAAATGAAGTGCAGATAGGCAACGTTCCAGAAAAAGAATTCAGAATAATGATAGTGAAGATGATCCAGGACCTCAGAAAAACAATGGAGGCAAGATCGACAAGATGTAAGAAATGTTTAACAAAGACCTAGAAGAATTAAAGAACAAAAAACAGAGATGGACAATACAATAACTAAAATGAAAACTACACTTGAAGGAATCAATAGCAGAATAACTGATGCAGAAGAACGCATAAGTGACCCGGAAGAAAGAATGGTGGAATTCACTGCTGCAGAACAGATTAAAGAAAAAAGAATGAAAAGAAATGAAGACCACCTAAGAGACCTCTGGGACAACATTAAACAAAACAACATTCACCAGAAAGAGAAGAGAAAGAGAAAGGACCTGAGAAAATATTTGAAGAGATTATAGTCGAAAACTTCCCTAACATGGGAAAGGAAATAGCCACCTAAGTCCAGGAAGCGCAGAGAGTCTCATACAGGATAAACCCAAGGAGAAACATGCTGAGACACATAGTAATCAAATTGGCAAAAATGAAAGACAAAGAAAAATTATTGAGAGCAGCAAGGGAAAAACGACAAATAAAATACAAGGGAACTCCCATAAAGTTAACAGCTGATTTCTCAGCAAAACACTACAAGCCAGAAGGGACTGGCATGATATACTTAAAATGATGAAAGGGAAGAACATACAACCAAGGTTACTCTACCTGGCAAGGATCTCATTCAGATTCAATAGAGAAATCAAAAGCTTTACAGACAAGCAAAAGCTAAGAGAATTCAGCACCTCCAAACCAGCTCTACAACAAATGCTAAAGGAACTTCTCTAAATGGGAAACATAAGAGAAGAAAAGGACCTACAAAACAAACCCAAAACAATTAAGAAAATGGTCATAGGAACATACATATTGATAATTGCCTTAAACATGAATGGATTAAATACACCAACAAAAAGACACAGGCTCGCTGAATGGATACAAAAACAAGACCCGTATATATGCTGTCTACAAGAAACCCACATCAGACCTAGGGACACATACAGACTGATAGTGAGGGCACGGAAAAGATATTCCATGCAAATGGAAATCAAAAGAAAGCTGGAGTAGCAATACTCGTATCAGATAAAATAGACTTTAAAATAAAGCATGTTACAAGAGACAAGGAAGGACACTACATAATGATCAAGGGATCAATCCAAGAAGAAGATATAACAATTATAAATATATATGCACCCAACATAGGAGCACCTCAAGGTGCTAAGGCAACTGCTGACAACTATTAAAGAGGAAATCGACAGTAACACAAAAATAGTGGGGCACTTTAACACCTCACTTACACCAATGGACAGATCATCCAAAATGAAAATAAATAAGGAAACAGAAGCTTTAACTGACACAATAGACCAGATAGATTTAATTGATATTTACAGGACATTCCATCCAAAAACAGCAGATTACACTTTATTCTAAAGTGCGCACAGAACATTCTCCAGGATAGACCACATCCTGGGTCACAAATCAAGCCACTGTAAATTTAAGAAAATTGAAACCATATCAAGCATCTTTTTTGACCACAGCACTATGAGATTAGAAGTGAATTACAGGGAAAACAAAAGTAAAAAATACAAACACATGGAGGCTAAACAATACGTTACTAAATAAACAAGAGATCACTGAAGAAATCAAAGAGGAAATCAAAAAATACCTAGAGACAAATGAATAAAAACACGACGATCCAAAACCTATGGGATGCAGCAAAAGCAGTTCTAAGAGTGAAGATTATAGCTATACAACCCTACACCAAGAAACAAGAAAACCTCAAATAAACAATCTAACTTTACACCTAAAGGAACTAGAGAAAGAAGGACAAACAAAACCCAAAGTTAGCAGTAGGAAAGCAATCATAAAGATCAGAGCAGAAATAAATGAAATAGAAACAAAGAAAACAATAGCAAAGATCAATAAAACTAAAAGCTGGTTCTCTGAGAAGATAAGCAGAACTGACAAACCATTAGCCAAACTCATCAAAAAAGAGAGGGAGAGGACTCAAATCAATAAAATTAGAAATGAAAAAGGAGAAGTTACAACAGACACTGCAGAAATACAAAGCATCCTAAGAGACTATTACAAGCAACTGTATGCCAATAAAATGGACAATCTGAAAGAAGTGGAGAAATTCTTAGAAAGGTATAACATTCCAAGACTGAACCAGGAAGAAATAGAAAATATGAACAGACAAATCACAAGCACTGAAATTGAAACTGTGATTTAAAATCTTCCAACAAACAAAAATCCAGGACCAGATTGCTTCACAGGTGAATTCTCTCAAACATTTAGAGACGAGTTAACATCCTCCTTCTCAAACTCTTCCAAAAACCTGCAGAGGGAGGAACACTCCCAAACTCATTCTATTAGGCCAGCATCACCCTGATACCAAAACCAGACAAAGATACTACCAAAAAAGAAAATTACAGACCAATATCACTGATGAATATAGATGTAAAAAATGCTCAACAAAATACTAGCAAACAGAATCCAACAACACATTAAAAGGATCACACACCACGATCAAGTGGGATTTATCCCAGTGATGCAAGGATTCTTAAGTATATGCAAACAAATCAATGTGATACACCATTTTAACAAATTGAATAATAAAGACCATATGATCATCTCAATAGAGGCAGAAAAAGCTTTTGACAAATTTCAACACCCATTTATGATAAAAACTCTCCAGAAAGTTGGCATAAAGGGAACCTACCTCAACATAATAAAGGCTATATATGACAAACCCACAGCAAACATCATTCTCAATGGTGAAAAACTGAAACCATTTCCTCTAAGATCAGGAACAAGACAAGGATGTCCAGTCTCACCACTATTATTCAACATAGTTCTGTAAGTCTAAGCCATGGCAATCAGAGAAGAAAAAGAAATAAAAGAAATACAAATTGGAAAAGAGGAAGTAAAACTCTCACTGTTTGCCGATGACATGATACTATACATAGAGAATCCTAAAGATGCCACCAGAAAACTACTAGAGTTAATCAATGAATTTGGTAAATTTGCAG